>NC_066581.1:23175120-23489406 GCF_024323335.1 Lathyrus oleraceus | reverse complement strand
GTAATTCTATTCCCCAGCAGAGTCGCCACTTTTCTGTAGCGGTGTATTCGTCGCTATATGATCTATCGATTAAATCATAAGCTAAGAGATACATTGAAATTTCGAGTCGCCACCGCACTTTTATTTATCCAAAGGATTGGCTAAAAAGCGAACAAAAGCCTAAGAAGTTTTACACGTAGAAAACTAATAAAAAGATCAGAGATTCTGGGTAAGGGGTAAATTACGCAATGGAAAGGTGTTAGGCACCCATCACGTCCTAGGTACTCCTAGGGAGCCCTTTTCACACTTGTTGTAAAATATTGTTATTTATTATGACAAAAAGATTGTGCAAACATGATTGGGATGATGAGAAAAGAATATACAATTTTTATTATTATTGGGTTATTGGGTTCGAACGGATGAACCCGTTGCCTACGTACCTTCCATCAAAGGTAAGGATCAGAACGCCGTAGTTCGGCTAAAAGATTTCCAAAAGTGGGTTAGGTTCAATTTTAAACACAAACCCTAGGTCTTACGTTATCCACGGGAGAAAACTCAACCTTATACAAACAACAACGTCCACCATGTGAGAAAAGCTTCAACTGGCCAGAGAGGGGTTAACCCTATAATAGGCGAGGAAGACTTACAATTCAATCACTAAAGACAGAAGGTGAGATTAACATCAACCACTAAGATAAATCAAACCTATAGCTCATGTATGAAAAGATTAATGGACAAAGCCAAAACAAGTGAATGAGTGAAGTTACTGATTATGATTATGAAAATGGAGTCAAAGTATAATTAAGATCAATTCAGATAAGTATTATAAAATGAAGTTTGAAAAAGGTCAAGGACTTGAGTCCAGGTTTTTAGTTAGAAAACATGAAAATGTTTGCACAACACTTATGTCAAGTTTTAAAAGATAAAGTGTGAAAAGGTTTAGGACATAATGAGTGATGAATGAATGAGGATGGAAAGTAAAACTTCTTAGAAGGTTCACTTCTTGAAATCATATAGCAGATGATTCAAGTGTGTCCTTTGGAATAGCAATTAATAATAACAAATAAACAAAGCAAGCAAAAGCGGATATCGGATGCCAATCAATGGTCTTAAACCAATCTCCTAAAACAAAACGGGATATCAGATGCCACTCTATGGACTTACACTAATCTCCTCAAACAAAGAAATAAAAAGGCGGATGCCGGATACCAATAGATGGATTTATACCAGTCTCCTAAAACAGAATAGGATATCAGAAGCCACTCAATGGACTTACACCAATCTCCTCAGAAGAACACAAAGATGAAAAGGGGAAGTTAACTGCCAATCTATCTGGACTTAGGTTAACTTCACAGTATGCTCACAGGAAATCCAATGCCACATCACAGGGACTTACAATGGATCCTCACATACAAGAACAAAAGCAACAATATGATCACAGGAATGCAAATGCCAACTTACAGGGACTTATAATTGCAACCTCTCACACAAACAGATCAAACAAACTATGATCACAGGAAAGCAGATGCCAACTTACAGGGACTTATAACTGCAACCTCACATGCAACAAACAGATCAAACTATGATCACAGGACAACAGATGCCAACTTACAGGGACTTATAACTGTATCCTCACGTACAAGAACAAAAAGCAACAATATGATCACAGGAATGCAAATGCCAACTTACAGGGACTTATAATTGCAACCTCTCACACAAACAGATCAAACAAACTATGATCACAGGAAAGCAGATGCCAACTTACAGGGACTTATAACTGCAACCTCACATGCAACAAACAGATCAAACTATGATCACAGGACAACAGATGCCAACTTACAGGGACTTATAATTGTATCCTCACGTACAAGAACAAAAGCAACAATATGATCACAGGAATGCAAATGCCAACTTACAGGGACTTATAATTGCAACCTCTCACACAAACAGATCACATTATGATCACAGGACAACAGATGCCAACTTACAGGGACTTATAACTGTATCCTCACATACAACACCAAACAGATCAAATTATGATCACAGGATAACAGATGCCAACTCACAGGGACTTATAACTGTATCCTCACATACAAAACCAAACAGATCAAATTATGATCACAGGATAACAGATGCCAACTTACAGGGACTTATAACTGTATCCTCACATACAAACAGATAAACAGAAGATATGAGTGACCAATGAGGTCTTACACTCTATCCTTCCATATCACAGGAGCAAATGCCAAAGCAATGGACTTACAATTGTCCTCAATGGGCAAACAACAATGATAGCATCACAAAACAAATGAGATGATCATGCATTAATGGCAATTGATGATGATGATAAATGCATAGCATATAAGCAAGCAAGTGCATATGAAGCAATCAATCAATCAACGAATATCAAACAGCACACTCTATAGCCAAACAATGGGGGCTCACACAAGAGGGTTTGACTTTGAAAGTCCACTGTAATGGGTGAAGGTTGCTCTTAACCTGGCCATTGAGGGGCTCAGGTGAAGCAGATGAAAAGGAGATGAGGGGTGTGCCTCATTGCTTCAATCTCAAATCAGAGAGAGCATTAAAGAAAGTGTGGGAGTTCAGGAAGTAGGAACTCTCTCCACATTATTGACTCGATTAGATCTTGGGTATTTATCTCATTGCTTCAACCAGGTACTGGGAGCAAAGAGAGGACACACTGAATAGTGGGGGATAGATTACTTATCCCTACCTTCCACCAATTGCCTTACTTGAAGGACTTTTCCTGCTTAGAACAAATATAAACAAACACAGGCATTGCCTCTTAAGGAGGACTTCAGACAGTTTGCCCAGTCAAATAACAGACCGGGTCTCCAGACTACATGAAGAAGAAGTAATTATACCTCAAAGCAAATGCTAAAAAGCAAAGCAAGCACTCAA
Source organism: Lathyrus oleraceus (assembly GCF_024323335.1). Lineage (NCBI taxonomy): Eukaryota > Viridiplantae > Streptophyta > Magnoliopsida > Fabales > Fabaceae > Lathyrus > Lathyrus oleraceus. Next base: position 23,486,505 of record NC_066581.1, on the reverse strand, counting down.
GTTCAAAGAACTTAGGCAACTAAAGCACCTGAAAAAGTCAAACTCATTAGTAAACAAGTCAACAGTTAAAATCAAAGGAAATGGATAAACAAAAGTCAACCACAGAGGGACCAATTGTGCAAGGCACAAAGACTCAAGCATATGAGTCATCTACAAAACAAATGTTAGCACATGATAAACAAACCAACTCAATCAAAATTGAAAGGTCTTTGGGGCATTGGTGCTCAACCTGAAACAAACAGCTCAATTGTAAGCTTACAAGACCACTAGGACTAGCCTAGGGTCAAAGATGAAAGAAAAAGGTCAAGGCAGCAAGCAATATTCAATCAAAGTCAAACTCAATCATGTAGGAATCAAACACAATTGGATTCAAACTTATATCATGCATCAAGGTCATTTCATAAGCAAAAGGATGCAAAGCATGGCAAGAAAAGCATACAAAAGTCAACAGCAAAGACTTCATTCAAAAGTCAACTCAAACAATCCCATAAATTATGAAATAAATCACACTCAATCCTAACATCTAACATAGCAAGCATGTCAAATTTCAATGCATTTGGATGAGAGGAAGGCAGTCAATGAAATTCATGAAGTCAAACCAAATTCAAGTAAGCATGGTGAAAGTCAACAAGCATGGGTCAACTTCAAAAAATCATATCAATTTGAAAACAGAAGAGAAATGAATGAGATTAACACCAATGCAAAGCTTGAGATGTCTAGTTATCACATATGAAATTTCAAGGTCATACAATAAGATTTGAGAATTTCACAAAAGATTTGGCAATGCATAGCACAAAAAGTCAACAAATGACCAAGTATGGAAGAAAATTCTCAATTAAATGGAAAACAGCAAGATTAATTCCAAGAAAATTCATACATCAATTAGACATACAAGGGATCATTCATGCAAAATTTGAAGTGATTTGGATAAGAGGAAGCATGTGAACAAAAATTGGGAACATACATGTTCATGTTGTGACACCAAATTCAACACATAACTTCAAAAAAATCAAAGCTCACAAACCACAAATGGGAAATGCACAAACTTTATATGGAAATGAAGGTTAATGTGTCTAGTTTCAACACAAAAAATTTCAAACTCATTGGATGCAATATGAGAATTTCACAATAAGAATGGCACAATGTATCATTTATGCACACATGTGAAGAAAACAATTATCATTAAAAATCCAGCCAATGGAAAATTAATTAAAATTCACCATTAAATATTAGACTCATTCGTGAACATGTGGAAAAAATTTCATAATTTTTTGATGAAAATCGAATGAGAAATAAATTGTGGAACTTGAGTGATAAATGGATGAAGCATAAGCAAACAAACATGAAACAATGGTCAACAAGGAAAATCAGCGTGGCAATTGTGTAAATATGTGTGGCACTTAGTGAAACGACTGCGTTTCAGGGGCGGCCAGGAAATGTTCTGATTGGCCCGCCCCAATGAAACAGTAACAAACGCAGCAACGGCCAGTGAGCTCCAAATTTCTGGGGATTTCATGCAGGGAACTAGGGTTTGGCAAACAGCATTCAACATTTCCAATCAAAATCACAGCAATCAAAAATCATAGCTCACGAACAAACATGGTAATGATGCAACCACACTCATGCACACTTAAACAGTACAAACCATACACATTCATGCAGAATTCTGGCAAGATTTTAAGGTTTCAAAACGGCAGCATAGCATCATCATCATTCGACCAAACCAAAACAAATGACAGCATGGTATTATCAACATCAGCTTGATCAATCAACCAGAAACAACAGCAACATGTAACAATACATAGGTCAAACATCCACAACCAACACAACCAAATATCAATTCTGTGGATGCTGCAAGCAAGTTTAAAGGTTTCTCAAACAGCAGGGCATTGACAGCATTGGTATTCATCATCATGTTTCATTCATCAATTAAAACCAACAGCAACATGTAGCAATAATCATACCATAAACCAGCACCCATGTCCAAATGCAACAAACAACAGCATGTTAATTTTATGAACAAGTTTAGAGTTTTCAATCAGCAGGGCATGTGCAGCAACAACATGTATCATGTTTCATCATCATACCAAATTCGAGTAACAATACACAATGACATAGTAAGAACTTCATCATGCAACATTAAGGTTTTGGCAATGTTCTAGCAAGCATTTAACAAGCATACAACACAGTCACATTGGTTTTTTTGAACATGTTCATAAGACTTCAGAAATTGCAGCAGGAATTTAGCAACAGCATGGATTTAGCAGCAACAGCAACATGGTAGTGGCTCATGTAATTAAAACAGACAACAGCAGTCAATATTCATCATCATGTGCTCATCATCATGCAGGCAACTTCAAACAGACACAAGGAACAGCATGGTAAATAGTTGTTCATCAACATTCAAACAGAATAAACAACAGCACACAACAGCATGAATATTTTTCGCATGGATTTCCTGGCATGGCATAAGGTGTTCATCAACATCCAAACAAAATGAACAACAGCAAACAACATGTGGATTTAGCAAGCAGCAGGACACATTCATCATTAATGATGTTCATCATCACATAGACACTTCAAGCAGGCTCAATCAACAGCATGGCCAATGGAATACCATTTTGCAACATCAAAATAACAACAAACCAAACACAACATTAATCATGAAATTTCTGGACAGAATAAACATCATGAGCAACAGGGTATGAACTCCATCACTTCCAGCAGATCGAAATTTTCAACATGCTTATAAACAAAAATTGCTCACACCATTATGCTTATCTAACAACAAACATACACATTCCATCAATCATTTTCATGAAAACCACAGCATTTTAGTAAATCGATGAAAAACAACATTCAGGCATAAAAATGAAATCCCTATTCCTCACAGCACGGTTAACCTTTTGACATGCTTCAATGCTTTAATCAACCTACTAAGTAAGACCTACATGGTGTGTAGCAAGATTTGAGAAAATAATGAAGTTGAAAAAATTCACCTGATGCAAAGAACCCAATGAAACAGTGCTGTTGGTGTGCTTCCAGCTCAATCAGAGATCCAATATGCTTTTGGAGTGAAGAAACTTTGAAGAACCTTGACTCACACTTGCTTGAAATCCTTCAAAATTCTAACTGCCATGTTTGATGTGCTTGGAAAACAGAACAAAGACTGGAGTTCCAGCTGGTGTTTAAAGATCCAAAAAGTTTCCAAAGGTTGGTTGGATCATGAGGGAACCAAAGATGTTCAAGGTTTTTTGGAGTTTTTATGCAGAAAATCCTTTAGTGCAAAAATGCAAAATGAGAGCAAAAGGAATGTTTCTGGTCGTGGCTGCAGTGTCTAGGGTTTTGCAATGTCAGAAAATGTCCTTATATTCATCTGTTAATCATCACTTAATTAAATGGTAAGCTTGTTTTGTGTGTAATGATGCATTTTGCATTTTTGCTAAGTTGGCAATAAATGAATATGGAGGGTGTAAATGGCTGCACAAATTGGGCTTAAAAGGCTGCATACAGACTGTTCCAATTGCTGTTTGTGGTTGTACAGAAAATGCTGTATGTGTTTTGCTTATGTACTTCCCTTTTGCACCTTTTGCCAAATTTGCATTTTGATTCAAAATGATGATGGAATGATGGTATGGACATGGTTTTGGAATTGGAACAAGTCACAAATATGGTTTAAAGCATTTCCAAATTGACCAAATCAAGAAAAAGTCAAAAACTCAAAAAGTCAAAGTTTGGTCAAACTTTGATTTTAAATGCAAAAGGTCCAAAAATGCCATTTTGAATGGTAAGGTTTTAGGTCATGAAATTTATATTTTTGGAAAGAGGATGAAAAATGTGGTGTGTAGGAAAAAACCCCACCAAATTTGGCCTTATGGTTTGAGAGATATGGCTTGTTGAAGTTCAAAATTTGGTGAAAATGATTTGATCATATCTTGACAACCACACATGGGATTTGAGAGTTCTTGGACTTTTTGAAAATGGGAAGACAAGATCTTCAACTTTCATGTTGGGCAAAAATTCATTTGGAGCTTGTATCATGATGTAAGTTTAAGATCAAGAAGTTTCCATTTTTGGCAGTTGAAATTACAGGTCCACTTTCTATTTCTGGAAAATTTTCTGATTTCACTTGATTTTCTTCCATGATGAGGTTGAACATGATAGATGAGGCTAGTATAAGCATGAATGAACTCCTTCAAATCAATTCTATCCATCAAATCTTGATTAAATCAACTGTTGACCAAGTTTGACTGTCTGTTGACTTTTCTAGGGTTTTGGACTGATTGGACCACTTCTGATGAATTCCAAACCCTAATTCCTTGAGACCTTGACTTCAAATGATGTTTCAAGATGTATAAACCTTTGATTATTGATCATGGTGCCCAAATTCTGCAAGAATGGCCACCATCCATTGCTTTGACTGATCAATGACTGACTTTGACCTAATTGCTGATGATTGCTTCAACTGCAAGCAACAAGGTTAGACTGACAATATTTTTGTACTTTTTGAATGATAAACATATGAAAGCAAAGATATACAAATGCAAAGTATGCTTGGTGATCAAGAAACAAACCCACAAGGCAATCTATCCACTAAGAGGAAAGCAAAGACATGCATTGATCCTTGAGGTTATGATATGAATGATATGGGCCATGAGGGATCTTAGGGCCCAAAATTGGGGTCTTACAGGTACCGAAAGATAAGATTGTTTATGTTGCAGATATCCTATGCAGCAAAGTTCAGACACCAGTCATGGTACCTGGACTCTGGATGCTCGCGACACATGACGGGAAGAAAGTCTATGTTCCAAAGTCTGGAACTTAAAGACGCTGGATTTGTAGGTTTCGGAGGAGATCAAAAAGGAAGGATCAGAGGCTCCGGAACTATTGGTAATGGTACTCTTCCCTCTATATCTGATGTCCTTTACGTAGAAGGATTAATGCATAACTTGTTATCCATAAGTCAATTAAGTGATAACGGTTATGATGTAATCTTTAATCAAAAAACATGTAAAGCCATAAATCAAAACAATGGTTCAGTCCTATTCACAGGCAAGAGGAAAAACAACATTTATAAAATCAATCTTTCTGATTTAAAAGAACAAAATGTTAAATGTCTGATGACTGTTCACGAAGAGCAATGGGTGTGGCATAGACGCTTGGGCCACATTAGCATGAGGAAACTTTCTCAGCTAAATAAACTCGAGTTAGTCAGAGGCCTACCTAAACTGAAGTTTTCTTCAGATGCTCTGTGTGAAGCATGTCAGAAAGGTAAATTTTCAAAAACATCCTTTAAAAAGAAAAATGTTGTTTCTACCTCTAAGCCTCTGGAACTTCTCCACATTGACTTATTTGGTCCTGTGAAAACAGCATCAGTCAATGGAAAGAAGTATGGACTAGTCATTGTTGATGATTACAGTCGCTGGACATGGGTGAAATTCCTAAAGCACAAGAGTGAGTCTCACTCTGTATTCACTAGTTTCTGCTCCAAAGTGCAAAAAGAATTTGACTCTAAAATTATTAGAGTCAGAAGTGATCATGGTGGAGAATTTGAAAACAAAGATTTTGAGGAATTATTTGACTCTAATGGAATGTCCGATGATTTCTCCTGCCCTAGAACTCCACAACAAAACGGAGTTGTAGAGAGGAAGAATAGGACACTCCAAGAGATGGCCAGAACCATGATCAATGAAACTAATGTGGCAAAGCATTTTTGGGCAGAAGCTGTAAATACAGCGTGTTACATTCAGAATAGAATCTCTATAAGACCTATTCTAGAAAAGACTCCCTATGAACTGTGTAAAGGAAGAAAACCAAACATTTCATATTTTCATCCTTTTGGATGTTCTTGCTTTATCTTAAACACTAAAGAACATCTGAACAAGTTCGATTCCAAAGCACAGAAAGGTATTATGTTAGGATACTCAGAACGCTCTAAAGGCTACAGAGTATACAACACAGAAACCAAAATTGTGGAAGAATCAATTCATGTCAGATTTGATGATAAGCTTGACCCTGAAAAGTCAAAGCTAGTTGAAAATTTTGCAGATTTAGAAATCACTCTTGCAGGATCTGATAAAACTCCAGAAGCAACTGTCACTCAGAACTCTGAAGAAATTAAATCCCCAGAAATCCCAAAGAAAGTTAAAAGTCGTATCAACGTATCTGAAGATTTGATTATGGGAAACAAGGACGAACCTGTCAGAACCAGATCTACCTTCAGGACCTCTGAAGATACTCCTTTGGGACTAGTGTCTCTGATTGAGCCTACGTCCTGTGATGAAGCACTTCAAGATAACGACTGGGTTTCAGCCATGCAAGAAGAATTAGATCAATTCACAAAGAATGATGTCTGGGATCTTGTTCCAAAGCCCAGAGGCACTCACGTTATTGGAACCAGATGGGTATTCAGAAACAAGCTAAATGAGAAAGGAGAAGTCGTCAGAAACAAAGCTCGACTGGTAGCTCAGGGTTATAGTCAACAAGAAGGTATTGACTATAATGAAACCTTTGCTCCAGTCGCAAGGTTAGAATCTATTCGTCTTCTTGTATCTTTTGCTATTAACCATTCTATTAAATTATATCAAATGGATGTCAAGAGTGCATTCCTTAATGGTTATATATCAGAAGAAGTGTATGTCAACCAACCTCCAGGTTTTGAAAATCCAAATTTTCCAGAACATGTCTTTAAACTTAAAAAATCTTTATATGGACTTAAACAAGCTCCCAGAGCTTGGTATGAACGTTTAAGCAATTTTCTTCTGGAACACAATTTTATCAGAGGGAAAGTTGACTCCACACTCTTCTGTAAGAACCTTAACAATGATCTCATGATATGCCAGATATACGTTGATGATATTATTTTTGGTTCAGTTAACGCCTCTGTTTGTCAAGAATTCTCTGAGTTAATGCAGGCAGAATTTGAAATGAGCTTAATGCAAGAACTAAAGTTCCTTCTGGGAATTCAAATTAACCAAACTTCAGAAGTTACATATGTTCATCAAAGCAAATATATTAAAGATGTTCTGAAGAAATTTGACATGGCTGACTGCAACTCTGCAAAAACTCCCATGCATCCGACATGCATTCTTGAAAAGGAAGAAGTAAGCGCAAAGGTTTGCCAGAAGCTCTATCGAGGTATGATAGGCTCTCTTCTCTATCTGACTGCTACTCGTCCTGATATTCTCTTTAGTGTCTGTCTCTGTGCCAGATTCCAATCAGATCCTAGAGAATCTCATTTAACAGCAGTTAAGAGAATTCTCAAGTATCTGAAAGGAACTCCTAACCTGGGCCTGATGTATAAGAAAACATCAGAGTATAGACTTTCGGGTTACTGTGATGCAGATTATGCAGGAGATAGACTAGAACGAAAAAGCACATCTGGAAATTGCCAGCTTCTAGGAAACAATCTGATATCCTGGGCTAGCAAAAGACAGTCAACTATCGCTCTATCAACTGCAGAAGCAGAGTATATCTCAGCATCACTGTGCACAACTCAGATGCTCTGGATGAAGCATCAGTTAGAAGATCTGCAAATCTTCGAGAGTAACATTCCTATCTTCTGTGATAATACTGCTGCCATTTGTCTAAGTAAGAATCCCATTCTACATTCCAGAGCTAAACACATTGAAATAAAACATCATTTTATCAGAGACTATGTTCAGAAAGGGATAGTAACATTGAAGTTCATTGATACAGATCATCAATGGGCAGATATCTTTACTAAGCCTCTAGCTGAAGATAGATTTCTTTTTATCTTAGAAAATCTGAACATTCAAAATTGCCCTGAATGAAGTGTGGCTCTGAAGATGTAAAATGAGACTCTGACATAAACAAATGTGTTTCTGCCTCTGACTCTGATACTTCTACCAATTAAGAAGATATCTGAGTTAGAAATCTCCAGGAACCAATCCTTTGGTATTCCTAAAGATCAGATACATCAAAACACGTGGAGCACTTAGCATCTAACCCTAGAACTTCTAGACAGCTGTCCAGAAGAAAATCAAAGGTCAGACGATTGAGATCTCCTCAAGCAGTGTGTATACTGTTGGGATTAGACATTCATTAATGAGCCTTAATCATTTTTCCCCAAGCGTGCTAACTTGTGTTTTGTGCCAACGCTGAATTGTGTGTCGTTTTGCATGTGTTTTCGTTTAGGGTATTTAAACACTCCTCTCACATTTCACACACTTATCACTCTCACTCACTCTCAAAACCTCTCTGAAGCATTTCTTCAAACTCTTCATCTTCATCTCCTTCTTCATCAACTATGGATGCTCAACAACAACAAGTTTTCAACTTTTCTCAGCAAATGGAATCCAACACCACTGCCCAAAGTTCAAGCATTCCAACTCCAACTGTTACAGGAGTCTCCATTACTCCAGTGTACAAGGAACCCCATGTTCTTGATCGTGAACCCCACATAAACCTAGCAACTCCCTTTGAGGGACTGGAAGTGTTGTGTGAAACTCTAGTGGACTTCGACAACATGAAGAGAAATGGAGTAGATCTTACTGAAGAACTCCGTCTACAAGGGTGGGAAAATTACTTCCAAAGGCTGTATGGCCCTGTGTACCCAAATCTCATCAAAGAATTCTGGAGATTTGCTGACGCTGATGACCATTTCATCGTCTCCTATGTTTTGGGGGTAAAGATAGTGATTACTGAAAAGTCAATTGCTTCTTTACTGAACATGGAGAAAGATGGAGGAAAAAGGATTTACAACATCAACCCTAGGTCAAGGCGCATTGCTGAAGAAATCAATCCAACCATCTTCAAACTCAACACTGAAGGAAATCCTTCAAAGAACAAAGAACTTCATCAGAACCTCAGAGTATGGCTCAAGATCATTCTGGGAACCATTCATCATCGCCCAGCATCAAACTCCTCTGACTACATCAATACAGATCAGAAGTGCATTCTGTATTGCATTCACAAGGGTGTGAAGCTCTGCCTTCCTGCACTTCTCTTCAGATATCTCAGAGACTCTGTAAGGGAGACCAGAAACCACATGAAACCCAGAGCCTACATCCCTCTGGGAAGGCTTTTGTCTGATGTCTTCATAGAAAATGGGCTGGTAGATCATCTGGAGAAGAACAGACTGATGGAAGATCTGGCGATAGATACTGGAAAGCCTCTGAACGCCAGAAATTTGAAAAGCATGGGAATTCTGAAGAAGATTCAAGTCAGACCCACTATGGACACCTCCTGGGATGCCTTGAAAGATCAGAGGAAGCTGCCCCATGGTCTTGCAAGGTTCTTTAAGAATGAACTCGTAGATGCAATCCTCCACTATCTGCAGCGTCTGAAGGATGAAGGAGTCGACATATCTGACTTCAGATTGGACGATTGTCTAGATTCAGAAGAAGACTTTGTCAGATTCAAAAGAGGTCCCTCTAAGAATAAGTCTTCAAAGGCAAAGAGAGCAAGGATAGGAGAAACCTCTGAAATAAGATCTCCAGCACCTCTGCAAATATCTACTGGTAAGTCTGCTCCCTCTATTCCCTCTAAACAACTTATGGCTTCTTCTAATCCTCTCCCAACACCACCTATATACACATCCTCTGAAACCCCACCTTCTACAACTAGAACCTCATAACCTCTACCCAATTTTAATCTTGCTCACACTACCACTTCCTCTTCATCATCTTCAGCCCCAGAATCACCTCCATACCTTGACCTCTCCTCTGACCCAGAATACTCTGACCCTAACTCTCCAACCTTAGCCCAAATTCAGGCTCAAAACCTTGCTTCACAATAACCAACACAATCTGAAGCAACTTCACCTCCCCCAGAACAAACAACCAACATTCCTTCTGAAGACCAACCTTCTGAAACTCAACCCTCTGACCTCCACACCTCTGATATCACCCCTCCAAACACCTCCGCTGAACCTGAAGCTGAACCTGAACCTCTAACATTAAATCTCAGCCCTCCAACCTCTTCACCTCAAACCTCTAAACCTAACCTTTCCGTACCTACCCTTGAGGAAGCCATAATGCTGGTCGCAGGGGCTTCAGTACAAAAGGTCAAGTCTCTGACCATTAACTCTGAAGTCAGTGATGATCCTGACTCTGTAAGGACACACTGGAACATAGTCATTGGCTGGATGACCTCTGAGGCTTTTAAGCTGAAGAACATCTCTGAGCAAGTCAGAAATGGCTACATCAGAGATGCTGAGGCAAAACTCCAGGAAAGACTTGCAAGAGAAGCTGAAGCCAGAAGGCTGGAGGAAGAGAGACTAGCAAGAGAAGCTGAAGAAGAAGCCAGAAGGCTAGAGGAAGAAAGGGCAAAGGAAGCTGAAGCTAAAGCTCTGGCCGATGCTGCTGCTGCTGCCGAAGCTGAAGCACAGGCTGCTGCCGAAGCTGAAGCACAGGCTGCTGCTGAAGCTGAAGCAAAGGCCGCTGCTGAAGCACAACTGGCTCTGACTCAGGGGGAGTCCTCATCTGTTGTTCCTATGGTTCTCCAGACGCTGGAAGAACTGAAGAAAGATCAGAAGGAACTCCGTGCCAGAATGGATAAACAAGACACTGTCAATGACAACATTCAGAACATGCTGGCTCAATTGCTTCAGAGAATGCCTCCGCCTCCCAACCCCTAGGCACTTAGGATTTTGTTTGCTTGTTGCTTTGCTTGTTTCTGATGTTTATTTGTTCTTTTTGACCTTGTCTCTGTTGCCTTTTATCTGAATACAATGTTTTTCTCTTGAATTATTTTTTTTATGTCTTTTTGATTCTGACAAAAAGGGGGAGAAGTCATTAATAGCTCTGATGAAAATACTGTCTAAATACCTTAAGCACTCTGCAACATATTTTTCTTAAAATTTTTTATCTAACACTAGACTTTAGAAATTGCAGAAGGTATCAAGAAACCTCATTGCTTGGAAGCTCTGGTAAGAACTTCTGAACTCCCTGGCCTATCTCAGGGGGAGCTCTTGTCTATCTGATCTGATATTGTTCATGTTTCATCTACTAATTAAGTTAGTTTTGTCATCATCAAAAAGGGGGAGATTGTAAGAACAAAAATTGTTCTACAACAGATTCCATGATTTTGATGATAACAGAGGATGAAACCAAAAATGGCACCCTAACGAAAAGTTTCTAAGTGTGCAGGGTTCTAAGGAAAGAAGGAAGAAATCATCAGATACAGAATCATATCAGATATAAATTATCAGAAGACCAGAAGCATCTGAAGTAGAAACACGTTCAAGAAAGTCTAACTTTGAGCAAAACAACAAAATATCAGAAGCATCTGAACAAGAAGTACGCTCTAGAAGTTCTGACTCTGAACAACGGTATGTCAAACTCCAGAAGTTCTCAGCGCTATCTGAAGAAACCATCAGAACTCAAAAGAGATCAACATCAGAAGTTAGATAGCAAGATTCCAAGATCTCCAGAAACACGAAGACTCTGATTATGGAATTGCTAAATAAGGAAGAGTAACGTTAACTTCAAATAAAGTTTTGGAAATGGATTTCCTAATGCAGAAAGAGACGTTAAACTCCAAATTCAAATGAAAAGGAACTATATTTGGAAAGTAGTCATTCAAGGAGAGAAAGTCATTTTTGGCAAGAAGCTATATAAGTTATGGCATTATTTCAAAGCATTGACCATCAGTTTCAACGACTACTTCACTCCTATATATAAAGGACTGCAAATCAACATTGTGTGTAGAACATACAAGTACAACAACACAAAAAGAACATACTGAAACATCAACACACATAAAAACGTTTTATTCTCTCAATCTTCACAAAGCTTTTGCTTGAAACGTGAAACACTTTTTGTTCTTACTGTTGTAATATTTGCTTATCTTAGAAGCACTCTAGATTACATAAGTTTTTATCTTTGTTGTATTTCCTCAAGTGACTCTGTGCAGTCTGTATACTTGAGAGGACTAAGAGATCTTTCTCTTAGACGTTGTTTGTAATCAATCTTTCAAGATTAGTGGATTAAGTCCTTGTTGAAGGCGAAATCACCTTGGCCGGGTGGACTGGAGTAGCTTTGTGTTATAAGCGAACCAATATAAAAATCCTTGTGTGATTTTCATTTTGAAAAAGCGCTTAATTTCCAAACAATTCAAACCCCCCCTTTCTTGTTTTTCTCACCTTCAGTTATTGGGCTTCATTGTTAGTGAAAGAGGTATTGAGGTTGATCCTGCAAAGGTCAAAGCAATACAAGAGATGCCTGCGCCCAAAACTGAGAAGCAAGTCCGAGGTTTTCTTGGCCGCTTGAATTATATCTCCAGATTCATATCCCACATGACTGCCACATGTGCGCCTATATTCAAGCTCCTCCGGAAAGATCAGTCCCATGATTGGACCGAGGATTGCCAGAAAGCTTTCGACAATATTAAAGAATATCTGTCTGAGCCTCCGATTCTGTCTCCACCTGTAGAGGGAAGACCTTTGATCATGTATCTGACTGTTCTTGAAGACTCGATGGGTTGTGTCCTTGGTCAGCAAGATGAATCAGGGAAGAAGGAGTATGCTATTTACTACCTGAGTAAGAAGTTCACTGATTGTGAGTCTCGATACTCAATGCTTGAAAAGATATGTTGTGCTTTGGCTTGGGCTGCTAAGCGCTTATGCCAGTATATGATAAATCATACGACTTGGTTGATATCCAGAATGGATCCAATCAAGTACATCTTCGAGAAGCCTGCTTTAACAGGGAGAATTGCCCGTTGGCAGATGTTGTTATCTGAGTATGATATTGAGTATCGAGTTCAGAAGGCTATTAAAGGTAGTATCTTGGCTGACCATTTGGCACATCAGCCTATTGAAGATTATCAGTCAGTTCAGTATGACTTCCCGGATGAGGAAATTTTGTATTTGAAAGTGAAAGATTGCGATGAGCCTACACTTGATGAAGGGCCAGAGCCTGGTTCCAGATAGAGTATGGTGTTTGATGGCGCTGTAAATCAGTATGGAAATGGTATTGGGGCCGTGATTATTACTCCTCAGGGCGCGCATATTCCTTTTACAGCAAGCCTAACTTTCAAATGCACGAATAATATGGCTGAGTATGAGGCCTGTATTATGGGATTGTAGGAATGTATTGGTCTAAGGATCAAGCATCTTGATGTATATGGTGATTCGGCCCTCGTTGTTAATCAGATTAAGGGTGAATGGGAAACGAATCAGCCTGGCCTCATTCCATACAGAGATTATGCGAGGATGATTTTAACGTTCTTTACTGAGGTTGACTTCCATCATATTTCTCGAGATGAGAATCGGATGGCAGATGCTCTTGCTACGCTTGCTTCAATGATTATGGTTAAATTGTGGAATGAAGTCCCCAATATCACCGTGATGCGCTTGGACAGACCAGCTCATGTATTTGTAGTAGAAGAAGTAAAAGATGATAAGCCGTGGTATTATGATATCAAGTGTTTCCTTCAGAGCCAGATTTACCCTCCTGGGGAATCTGTAAAAGATAGGAAGACTTTGAGGAGTTTGTCAGGTAGTTTCTACCTCAATGGCGAAGTGCTTTACTAAAGAAATTTTGACATGGTTCTGCTCAGATGCGTGGATAGACACGAAGCAGACCTGTTGATGACTGAGGTCCATGAGGGTTCATTTGGTACTCATTCCAATGGACATGCCATGGCTAGAAAGATGTTGAGAGCAGGCTACTATTGGCTGATAATGGAGTCTGACTGCTGCAAATTTGTGAAGAAATGCCACAAGTCTCAGATTTATGCTGATAAGATTCATATTCCCCCGACACTTTTGAATGTGATCTCATCACCATGGCCTTTCTCCATGTGGGGAATTGACATGATTGACATGATAGAGCCGAAAGCGTCCAATGGACACAGATTTATTCTCGTAGCAATTGATTACTTCACCAAGTGGGTTGAAGCGGCGTCGTATGCAAATGTGACCAGGCAGGTGGTCGTGAAGTTTATCAAGAATCAACTCATATGCCGATATGGTGTGCCAGATAAGATCGTTACTGATAATGGATCTAACTTGAATAACAAGATGATGAAAGAGCTATGTAGTGAATTCAAGATTTCACATTATAATTCTTCTCCGTACAGACCCAAGATGAATGGGGTTGTTAAAGCTGCTAACAAGAATATCAAGAGAATTATCCAGAAGATGGTTGTTACGTACAAAGATTGGCATGAGATGTTGCCATTCGCTTTGCATGGCTATCGTACATCTGTCCGCACTTCAACAGGGGCAACCCCTTTCTCTCTTGTTTATGGAATGGAGGCGGTACTCCCAGTAGAGGTGGAGATCCCATTAATGAGAGTCTTGATGAAGGTCAAGTTGACTGATGCTGAATGGGTTCAGAGTCGTTATGACCAGCTGAACTTGATAGAAGAAAAGAGATTGACTGCCATGTGCCACGGTCAGTTATATCAGCAGAGGATGAAGAAAGCTTTTGATAAGAAGGTCAAGTCTCGTGTGTTCCGAGAAGGTGACCTTGTGCTCAAGAAATTTTTGTCTTTCTCGCCCGATTCCAGGGGCAAGTGGACTCCGAACTTTGAGGGTCCGTATGTTGTTAAGAGAGCCTTTTCAGGCGGTGCTTTGATACTTACAACTATGGATGGGGAGGATTTCACTCGTCCTGTGAATTCAGATGCAGTCAAGAAATACTTCGCCTAAAAAAATAAAAACTAAATAGCTCGCTAAGTTGAAAACCCGAAAGGGCGGCTTAGGCAAAAATGAGCGTCTCGGTGGATTGAAAACCCGAAAGGGAGATCCAGGCAAAAGTTAGAGACACAAAAAATATATAATAATGATATATGCATCCCGCTAGATTGAGTACTTCATCCTGGGGCAATCTAGGCAAAAATTAGGGATTTGGCAAGTAACTGCATCCTGACAAGACTTTGTTCTACAACTGTCGTCCGTCAGAGATCCTTGCTCATTATCAGCCAAAGCTTCAAATACATCGGATTCAGAATTGATGGAGAAATGGTCATTATGTTCAATGTAGCCCTTTTCCAATATATATCACCAATTTCAAATTTGTAAAGATCTATGGAGTCTTGCCATTCGCAGACTACCATTCTATCAAATAAATTTGAGCCTTTTATCCAATTCTTGGCACTCTTATCTATTTCTATTCAACAAATGTTTTGCATGTTTTGATAAAGAAAATATCATTGTTTTAAACGATCAAATTTTTTATAATTTGTTTTTAAACAAAGTGAACATTCACAATGACGAAAGGATACTTAGGAGATCCTCAGTGCTCTCCCAAGGGTGGTACGATCCCCAACAGGGTAATATTTTTGTCCATATTCTTGGCATGACTGTATCTCCTCCCTTCGGAACCCCTTGTGGTTTATCCTACCAAGTGGATTGCTTGTTGAGAGTCACCTCTCTTCCCTTCAGCAGAGTAGAAATCTTTCTTCCTCAGCAGCTTGGATCTCTTTGGGCAAGAGCGATATTTGGTGGTTGATCCCGATAAATCCTTTATCTCCTCGGATAGATTCCCCAGTAGAGTTTTTGGTGTGGTGGACCTTGTCTGTGATAACTCTCGTCCCCAGATAGAATGATTGATGATTCATCCCTTGCAGAGTTCTTTGCTTCCTGGTATCTCTGATCCCCAGCAAATTGGATACTCTCTAGTGAACTTGGCTTTCTCTCTTGAGATATAGTACCGGGTGGTTGATTCCTGGACCTGGTTGTGTTAGATATGTCTGTCTGTCAGTATACATCATACATAAACCGCGCATATTCATGCATAATTATAACATTCAGATATTCATGTTGCATTCTTTGCCATATATCGTTGTTTTCTGTCTCCTGCTATTTGGTGATATACTTCCCCAAGCAGACGTGTGTGTCTGATCTCTCCATATAGAGTCAGCTCCATAGGCAGAAAGCGTCTATCCTTTCTTCGATATTCCCCACCGGGTTATATCCTCGTGGATGTTGATTGTTTTTGTTCCTTCCCAACACATATACTGGGATGGTTTTCCCCATTGAGTTATATCCTCACCGGGACAAGTCTTGATATGGTGTGCCTATCTAGTTTGATCCTAGATCGGTCTCTTGAGACTCTTTTCCTGTTTCCCCGTGGTAAATGAACAATTGCTCAATAATTAGTAATTATTATCCCCGGCGGAGTCTGTGTTTCTCTACCCTCATACCGGTAGTTGTAAACCCTATTTCTTCCCTTTTTGCAGAGTAACTATTTTTGCTCATCTTTAATTGGTGACAGTTATCTTCATCTAATATTCGGTGATGATATCCCCTCATCTGCTTGGATAATTTCCCTGATTATGCAATTTATCCCCAACGGGTCATCTCTCGTCTACCTTGTTGTTGTTGGTAACGATTGTTTCTCCCCTAAATTGGTCATCATTATATACCTAGTTTCGGTATCCCGATGCATTTTCTTTTCGGTCGATTTATCCTTTATTAACCCAGTAACCGGTTCTAGATAATCGTCCATGCGAGTATATTATCTACGTTCTGACGGTAATAGATAGTATATCTCATGCACTCTCGGGTCTGAAGCCTTTTGTTCTTCCCCAGTTGAGTAAGATTCGTATCCCCTTTGTGGAGTCGAATATCCATCTTGTAATCGAGTTTGCTTTTAGCCCTCTTTTGGATGATGAGTGTTTTGGGAATATTTCCCAATTCACGCCTTGGTTAGTCACCTATTATATGCCCAGTAACCGGTATCCCTGGTGTTCCTTCCTCTCTACTCCCTATTATGACTTTTTGTCCCCTGTGGTGTCAGAATCCCTGAGTTGAAGTATACCTTTTAGGTTTTCCTCAGACGTTTTGAAGTTTTGATATCTCTCACCCTTATACCGGTCTTGGATATTCATCTCTTCTTGAGCATGTTGTATCTCTCACCCTCATACCTGGCGTTCAGATCACATGTCTCCTTGAGCTTATTACCCAGTAACCGGTAATACCTCGTCCCGCTGCTTCCCCAGGAGTGTCCTTGTGGACATCCCCAGCGAAGTCCCTTAGTGGATTGCTTTCATCCGGATTTTATCCGAAGTATCCGTTGTGGATAGTTTTTTGCTATATTGGCATATTCCCCAATACATGCATCTTCGACTAAGCTCGAGTCTTTCCATTGGATCTTTTCCCTTTGGAATTTTGTTCCCCACGCTTTGAGTCGTGACCTTCTCACGCATTTTTATCCCTTTTCTATCCCCAGGAGAGTCCCCAGGGTCTTGGTCCCATGGAGTGAATTGCTCATATGGATTATCAGTGGCTTCTGATTTCTTTGCTTTTGTGGACACATATCTCCACAGAGTGCTACCATTTTTCATACCTACATTTGCATCATGAGGTCTTTTAGGGACCAAAATTCGTCTCTTTGTTATTATTTAAGCCCATTCTACCCCGTCGAGACGAAGATTTTACCTTTCACTTCTCCGGCTAGAATGACCTTAAATAGGGGCATCTGTAAGACCCCAATTTTGACCCTAAGATCCCTCATGGCATCATAACATTGCATTTGCATTGCCTCAAGGATCTTTATCATCTTGGTTCCCTTTGCCTTTGGGTGGGACTCCTTGTGATTGGTTTGAGATCACCAAGCATGCTTGAATTATACATCATTATTTCTCTTACTTTTGTTTACTAACCAAAAGCACAAAAATGTGTCACTAACATCTTTTGTTTGAAGCTTGAGTATCATCCAAGACACTTTGTGGGTTCTATTTAGATGATCAGTCAACACAAAGGAATGGCTTGAGATACTTCCAACAGGTTCAAATGGGGTCTATTCGTCAGTCAAAACGTTAATCTTGAAGGAGCAAAAGTTTGTTCATGAGCTGTCATGCTCGCTAGGCGAGCAGAATGGGTCGCCTAGCGAGTCCCAAGAAAAGCCACCAGAATCACCTACGCTCAGAGGAATTTCTTGAACTGTCATGCTCGCTAAGCGAAGCCCACGTGTTAAAAAAAAAAAAGAAACGAAAAACGAAAAACGAAAAAAAAAAACGAAAAAAAATAAAATAATAATAATAATAAATAAATAAATAAATAAATAAATAAAATATAACAGAAAATTTTTGGACTTGGGCCTCTCTCATTTGAGCCCATAGGTCCACAAAAATCAGGTTATAAATTCAGAGTTTCAGTGAAACAAAATTTCATTCTATTCCTATTACCCTGGCAGGGAAAAAGACAGTGAGAGAAGAGCTAACAGAGTTCAGAGCAACCTCCAGAGACTGAAGGGAACTCATCGGTAAAGAACCAATTCCCTCTCATATAAACCCTAAGATTGCTTTGCAAACCCAACCGGGCAATTCAATTTCATTCGATCTCTCCAGTCAGGTTTGCCTTATTCTCATTACTTTATGCTTTTAATTTGAATGCTCTGAATGTATGAGGTATTATGGGTGAATTTGATACCCTTTTGATGCATGTGTTTGACAAGAGGTTTAGGCCTCCTACCCTTGGTTTCTTTTTGTGAGCTTTTTGTGAATTTTAATGGCATGATTCATGTGGTTACATTTTGATTTGGGGGCAACTCTTGATTACCCTATCTTGTTTCTCTAACCTGTTTGTTGAGTTTTGTTTTGTGATGGCTCATATGACTCTTGCAGAGATGGCTTGCCTGGTGTTCCATTTTATTTGTGGGATACCACCTGGAGGTTTATTTCGATTACCTGTACTGACTCACTTTCTTTGATGGTGTTTAGCTTGGAAGAGTCTTTGGGTTTCTTATTTATCTAATTGCTGTTACTTTGGATCTTTATCCGTACGGTAGATCTCTTGATCCCTTTACTTTTCCCGCATGTTACCGATTTCTTAGGTTTCGTATAGCCTCTCGTGGCATGTCATTTAAAGTAGCGCGGTTCCTTCATCTGGGACTGCCTTTTTGCATGAGCATCCTTAAACACCCCAAACTCATTGATTTTTCTTCTCCTAAGAACATGTTATCTCCTTCTACTACAGGCGAGTAAGTCTCCAAAGGTCGAGCATTCGGGAGATTGCGTAGTAACGTCGTTCACCCCAAAACACAACCCTTACCCCGTAGTTAGTCGAACTACATTTTGCTCTAATTTTCATTCCAGATGAGATATGTAGGCATAAGATGTGATGTCTTACCGAGCACACTCCTCTTTAACCCATAGGTAGCCGAGCTACGAAGACTCTGATTCTCAAATTCATATGAGATACGTATGCAGTGGATGCGACATTCGTGCGAGTCATTTTCTTTTGACCCTTCTTTTAGTAAGTAGTACATTAGATAAACATACACGCTTTTCTCATCCCTTCAATCATGTTTGCACAAATAAATTTTCAAAAAAAAAACAACAACCTTTGCAACAAATGTGAAAAGGGCTCCCTAGGAGTACCTAGGATGCTTTGGGTGCCTAATACCTTCCCATTGCATAACCAACCCCCTTACCCAGATCTCTGACATTTTTACTAGTTTTTCATTCGATAAAACTTTTGGGTTTTTGTTCGCTTTCTAACCATTCCTTTGGATAAATAGAAGTGCGGTGGCGACTCGACTTGTATGATTTACCTTGGATTTAGTCAATATCTCTAATGGTAACGAATACCCCGCTACAATGTGGCAGAGGGAAATCATCTTTCAGATTGGCTTTATTCAAATCTCTATAATCAATGCACATGCGGACTTTTCCATCTTTCTTCGAAACATGCACAATATTGGCCACCCAATGCGGATACTCGGCGGTCACAAGGAAACCGACATCAATTTGTTTCCGCACTTCTTCGTTAATCGTTACTGCCATATCAGGATGCGTTCTTCTTAACATCTGCTTGACTGGCGGGCACTCTGGCTTCAACGGAAATCTATGCTCCACAATCTTAGAATCTAAACTAGGCATATCTTGATAGGACCAAGCAAACACATCTGAATACTCTCGGAGAAGATCAATCAACCCCTTCTTAACATCCGAACACAGTCGAGACCCAATTTTGACTTCCTTCACATCATCTTCGGAACCCAAGTTGACTAACTCAATCTGCTCTTCAAATGGCTGAATGGATTTTCCTTCATGCTCAAGAAGACGAGACAATTCATCACTCACTTCTTCATCACTTTCCTCCTCAACCTCAAACACAGGGAATTCAAAATTTGGAGAAGGAGAAGGATCATTGTATTCAATGGGGTTAGAAACCAACCTGCATAATGATTTGATATTTTGATTTTAGAGAAGTGATTTGTGACCAAATATTATGCAGATGGAAAAGTTTATTTATTTATTTATGTTTTTTGTGATTACGATTTTCAGAATAAAGCAAAAAGTAAAAACAAAAACATCATAGATGTGGATGAATAGAATTATATTTATTGATGATCAAATTTGAAAATGCCAAACAATGTTCACTTCTTCCTTAGGCATAGGAGAAGGATTTTCAAAAACAGATAAAAGCAATTACTTAGATCGATGCATAATAACAGGAATATCAACAGCAATCCAATTGTTGCAAGCCTTTCGATGCGTCACAAAATTGGTGCAGTCTTCCTCTTCGTCATCCTCTAGCACAACAGCTAAGTGTTGTTCATCCTCCGCTATGGAAGCTAAGTTGCATATCCTCTGATCTAGCAGCCGACGAACCTTGCTGAAAACCCAGACCGGTTCTATTCTTGTTATCGGAGACCTCTACCATTCGCCCCCACTGATCAAAAATTCCTTCTTCAACAATCTTCCTTGCATCTTTTAATGAGAACATAGGTGCCCTAACTCTCTTTTCAACAGCAATAGACAAGGCTTGGAACGGAGTTCCAACCTCATCCTCAGCTTCAACATAAGGGAAAGATGATAGGTGGCTAACCAACAAAGCATTTTCCCCGCCAACAATGACTAATTTCCCATTCTTGAGAAATTTGAGTTTCTGATGCAACATGGAGGTAACTGCTCACGCCTCGTGGATCAATGGCCTTCCCAACAGACAACTGTAGGTCAGGTGGATATCCATTACTTGGAAAGTAATTTGGAAATCACTCGGACCTATCTTCATTGGAAGGTCCACTTCCCTATCATTGTTTTGAGTTAACCGCCATTATACGTCATAGGCGCTCCTTGATATGACAGCTTTGATAATGTTAACTTCGGCATCATATTCAACGAAGATCCGGTGTCAACAAGCACATTGGATAAAGCGTCATCTTTGCAATTCATCGGGATATGCAAAGCCAAGTTATGGTTCCTACCATCCTCAAGGAGTTCTTCATCACAAAAACTGAGATTATTACAGGAAGTGATGTTAGCCACAATATGATCAAACTGATCCACCATAACATCATGTTCCATAATCACTTGCTCTATAACTCTTTGCAGTGCTTCTCTGTGCACTTCTGAATTCATAAGCAGAGACAGTACTGAAATTTTTGAGGGGGTTTGAAGCAGCTGCTCCACCATATTAAACTCAATTTTCTTTATTAACCGAAGTACCTCATCATCATCATTAGTCTTCAAATTGATGGATTCACCAGACTGACGCTTTGAAGCACTAACTGGATCTGCTGCAGGCACTTCCACTTTCTTACGGACTGTTGAATCTTCCACATATTTTGGGAACACCGGCCCAAACACTCGACTACTGTGGGTCACTTTGGTAACATCAGCAATGCTCACGACATAATTGGTCGTAGGTAATGGAACCTCTTGACCATCCTTCACCATAGTTGCATTATATTGATAAGGAACAGCCTTATCGGATGCGTAGAGGACTAGACTCACCAACCGTATGACCAATTGTGATACCGATCTTTGGCTGATGTTGTTGATATTGCTGCTATCATATTGAATCACCACTTTCTCAGGATTCTTAAACACAGGAACGATCACATTCACATCTTCATCTACATGACGGGATTGTACAATCTGGATCATACCCTCATCCATCAACCGCTGGATGTCCCTTTTCACAATCTCACAACTTATTGGGTTAACACTGCAGATAGCACAACCATCATGGTCATGCTCACAATCGCTCACCAAACAAATATCCTTGTGCATCATCACCAAGGACCTTCAAATAAAATGGACATCAAACACTTTGAACTCCCAGGGCAGCCATCTACCATGTTGACAGATGAATTTCCATGAGCTGGCAGTGGGTTAGCTTTCACGTTGGGTGCGCGGTCCTCAAAAGACACCATTCCACTTTTTACTAGCTTTTGGACTTCATATTTGAGAGGGTAGAAATTCTAAATGTCATGTCCAGGTGCTCCTTGATGAAAATCACAATGGAGGTCAGGCTTGTACCACCATGGAAGTGGTTCAGGTATTTGCGGCAGATTTCTCGGTTGTAGCAGGTTCTTGAGAACCAATGATGGATAGAGTTCTGCATATGTCATAGGAATCGGGTCGAAAGTGATCTTCTTCCTCTCGAACATTTGTTGTTGATGATTGTTGGTATTGTTGTTGTTGTAAGTGTTTGTTCATTGATGTGGATGTTGTTGTTGTTGTTGACGTTGTTGTTGAACTGGTACTGATTGACTAGCTGAAAAAACGGGAATTACTGAAGATACTTGATGATGATGTTGACGGGGTGGTTGACTTCTTCTAATATGAGGCCTTCTCTGTCTCCCACTAGTTATTGCATTGGCTTCATTGTCTTTCTTCTTACCGAAACTACTACCGTATCTCTTGTTGGACGTTACTTCCTCCTTAGACAACCATCCTTCTCGGACACCTTCTCCTAGCCTCGTCCCCATGTTTACCATTTCGGTAAAGTCACTAGGGGCACTGGTGATCATCTTCTCATAGTAAAATGGGCTAAGGGTCTTCAGAAAAAGTTTGGTCATCTCCTTTTCCTCTAAAGGAGGGTTGATCTGAGGAGCGAGCTCTCTCCATCTCTGCCCATACTCCTTGAATGTCTCCTTGTCCTTCTGAGACTACGATCTCAACTGATCTCGGTCGGGAGCCATATCAACGTTGTACTTGTACTGCTTAACAAATGCTTCACCCAAATCGTTAAAAGTGCAGATGCTCGCACTATCCAACCCCATATACCATCTTAATGCAGCACCGATCAGACTGTCTTGAAAGTAGTGGATTAACAGCTGATTATTATCTGTTTGGGTAGACATCTTGCGGGCGTACATCACTAAATGACTGAGAGGACATGTGTTTCCTTTGTATTTTTCAAAGTCAGGCACTTTGAACTTCACTGGAATCTTCACATTCGGTACCAGACATAATTCAACAGCACTCTTCCCAAATAAATCCTTACCTCTCAACGTTTTCAACTCCTTGCGCAGCTCAAGAAATTGATCTTTCATTTCATCCATTTTCTCATATACGTTTGGGCCCTCAGATGGCTCGGAATGATAAATGGTGTCTTCCACACGAGGCAAGGTATGCACTACAGGCGGTGGCACAGACATGACCGAGCTAGATGCCGGCATAGAAGCAAATGTAGGTGCAAAACCTTCAAGCATGAAGTTTGGAGGCATTCCCCACGGGAGTCCGGCAGGCATAGCAGGCGTGAAATGAGCGGCAGTTGCGGGAACAGTAGAGGTAGTCACCTCTGAAATGACAGTCCTCTGAGACGGAGGAGTTGCAGGTGTTGGAGAAGACTGGCTCTACGCGGCTAGAACTGACTCCATCATGGCAGTCAGGCGGGCGATCTCCTCTTTCAGGTCTCTATTCTCTTGCTCAAGATGCTCCATGATTCTGGAGTGATTGGCAAGAGTATTGTACCAATGAGTCAGCTTGGCTGAAGCACAGAAGAAACACCAATGAGACATCTGGCGAAAGAGAAACTTCTTTATGTAAATGATGCATGAAATGCAATACTTGATTTTTTTTATTTTCAAGCAACTTACTATTTTATTTGCAAATATATATATATATATATATATATATATATATATATATATATATATATATATATATATATATATATATATATATATATATATATATATATATATATAAGAACAATTGCAACAATTCGATATGACCATAAATTCTCTTTTATTTATATAATTGGAAGGATTACACTGAGTACAATATCAGAAACCAAATGAAAAATATAAGGGAAAAGGAGACTAGTCATCCTAAGGATCCCTAACAACGTCAGAAGATCTGGTTGTAGGCGCATACTTCCTTCGAATGCGTCGAATCTCGGTCTCAAAAGAAGCCTTCATCTGAGTCTTCTCGAGGACAAGCTGATCAATAGTCTTCTTCCAAGCAATGGAAGGCTGAGGCATGCTAGAGGGAGATGATTCCTCTGGATCTCTCTGTCTCTTCGTCACTCGGTCTTCAAGTAGCTCAATAAGTGCATATTTGTCCTTAGACTCAAGCTGCAATCCTTGTGCTTTTTGGTCAAAGCATGGAAACGCTCTTCCCACATATCCTTCTCTCTCTTCATCTTGGCGAGTGCGTCTTCCAACTCCTCTACATCTTGGTTAGGGAGAGTTAATGGCTCAACCACAACCATAGACATAGGTCTTTCATAAAGATAAGGCATCTTCAACTCCAAAGCTCTCTTTTTCACCCAAGTAGTGTAAGCTTCCAAAGCTACACAATTGCACGGACCGAGCTCGAATCTTCCTTTCCTATGCACATTATGCCAACCATGCACAATCTTCTGCTTCAAATGTTGGGGATCTTTACCCTCTTGATAGAAAACACCTTCTAACAACATGTTATTAGGTTTGTCTCTCAATGGGAACCCAAGTTGACGATGAGCCAAAGCAGGATTGTAGTTGATTCCTCCTTGTGTACCAATGAGAGGCACATTAGAGAATTCACCACAACTATCAATAATCTCCAAACTGTTCAAAGAAGGATCATACCAAACTATATCATCATTAGTGAGAGACACAAGTCTTTGAGACCACTGTAGACATTGTTTTTTCTCTACAAAAGCAGGTGTTTGAGGCAAGTGCGAAATAAACCACTTGTACATAAGAGGAGCACAACAGACGATCGTTCCACCACCCTTAGAGTTACTCAAATGCAAAGAGAAGTACATATCCCCTAACAGAATAGGCACAGGATTCCCAATCAAGAAAGTTCCAATGGCGTTAACATCAACAAAACTGTCAATGTTAGGGAACAAAGCTAATCCATAGATGAGCAACACAAAGATAGCTTCAAAAGCGTCCACACTACCAGCTTGAGCAAAGGCAGTAGCTTCCTTGATGAGGAAATCAGCTGGCAATCCAAACAATCCTCCTTTCTTCGCCCAATGAGTCTCTATCTCAGACTTCTTCAAGTGAAGAGCTTCAGCTATAAGATGAGATCTGGGAATCTCTTCCAATCCACTAAATGACACTTTGTTAGAAACAGGAATTCCCAAGAGATGGGCATACTCCTCCAACGTAGGCACAAGTTGATAAATAGGAAAAGTGAAGCAACGGTAGAGAGGATCATAGAATTGCACCAATACACTCAAAAGTCCTTCAACCACATCAGCAGACAAGATAGATAGAAGCTTCCCATGATGTTTCTTGAAGTCCAAGGGATCTAATACAAAAGATGCTAGCTTCCTTAACTTTTTCAAATTGGGACATCTGAAACTGTACTTCTTAGTGTTCCTTCGTCCATAATCCATGGTCTGAAGTTTTTTGCAAATAACACCTCGGTTCCTTGAAATTTTCGTATGATGAATGTTATGATGCGCACGAATGCATGAATGCAACAATCACAAATAAGGGATCACACACAAGGCAAACAAAAAGGTCAAGGGATGAATCAAGTCATTGTCAAGATCAAACATCCATTTTGGTGGATTATGGTTATCACCTTATCAACACCCAAGTTCCATTGATATTGACAAGACTTGGTTGGATCAATCGAGAATCAAGGGTTTGTTGTAAGTCACGAGCATGGAGTATGGGTAATAACCATCCCAAAGGAGTGAACTAAGGATAAAACCTGTAGATCATGTTCTAAAAAGTTCCCAGAGTCTTAATTCCATCTATCGGATATTACAAGTTAGGATGACTGACTCATCAACCTATAATATTCTCAAGAGAAACTCGTCTGAGTGTAGTATCATGTAACAACTGCTATCAAGTCTACACTTGGACAGTCTCCGCACTTCGTTCTAAATAGGCCAATAGGGGTTAAATGTTTTACGGTCCTCAGCTTCTCGGACCCCAAATCAGAGATAGTAATGCCTAACCACAGATACTTGTGTGACATTTCCAAATCCAAAAGGGTCTCCACTGAATAGATGGATCTGTAAGACCCCAATTTTGACCCTAAGATCCCTCTTGCAACTTCATCATATGCATTAGCACTGTGATCATACCTTGGCATCCTCCTCACCCCTCTTTCATTGGGTTTGTTTTTGGGAGAGATACCCAAGCACCATGTGATTGTATCATACTTGTATATTATAAATTTACTAACCCAAATACCAAATATATGTCTTTGCATTTGCCTAACTCTTTTTTGTAGGTAGGGCATGATTCCCATTGATCTAGCAAGCTCATACCTAGGGTTTAAGACCCTCATGGCTAAAAGCACAACCAAGGATGGATCCACAATGTCTCAAAGTATCATATATGAGTCCCCATGATCTTAATATGTTACTTTGATCAAGTTTTCTTCAAGAGTTTGGAGGTAGTTTGCCTTGGAAACCCTAGTTTATCTGGGTGTCTTGAGTAACTTCTTCAACAAGCTACCTCCCCAATTGATCAAATTTTCTCAAGGGGCACTTCAAATTTCATCACCTTATGTATATATGATCTACCATGAGCCAAAAAAAGTCAAGAGAATTGGAGGTTAGCAAGATGGTTGATGGTGGTTGGCCAGATGAATTCATCTGATCAAAATTGGGTCTCCCTAGACCCTATCTCCTATAGTTTTCACCATATTAAAATGATTCCAAGAGAAACGTTACTCTAAATGATATTCCAAACAACATTCATGTTGAGACCTAGAGCTAGTTTTGCTTGGAAAATCATTTTCTATGAGGAAACATTATAGGTTATTTTGTCTAAACACTAATTTAAAAGTCAACTTCCCAAGGCCATAAATTGCTCAATTTTTATGGGATGAAAGATTTCCAAGTTGAAAAATCAAATTCAAGATTCTAATTCAACTTTTATGTTTGGAGTGAGAGCTAATTCAACTTTTATGAGATGTGATATGAGGATACATTATAGGTTGTTTTGGACCATTGCCAAAATTTGAAATATTTTCAAGTGTGAAAATATCATTCCCAATTCCTATAAATACAAGGCCTCTGAGCTCATTTGAAGGATCCCTGGCGCACCAGCTTTGCCCGCTCTTTTCAAACCCTCACAATTCAAAGGAAAATCTGAGAATTTTCAATCTGAAAATTGAGTTTGAATCTCACTGTTTGGAGATTCCAAAACTCCAGGATCCAAAGCTTTGTTGCATTGCCATGACACTTCTATAAGCTTCCTGAAGGTGATCAAGCAAAGTTTGAAGCAAGCAAGATCCAGTTCTGCATAGCATTGAAGGTATTTTCCAGAAAGTTTCTTCTCTTTGATTTTCACTCAATTCTTATCAATTCTCTTGGATCTTTGGTTGTCTGAAGTCCTACCAATATAGGCAAGAAGATTGAGTTGCTTTGAGGTCAAATCGAAGCAACACAGTTGACACACCTCAAAATTCAACTCCTCATATCTTTCTATATATGTCGAGTTAGTTAAAATTGAGGTCAGATTCGTGCTCTACGCCATTTTTTCTTTCAGATCATGTCCTCCTTTTTCATTTATGTGATGGTGATGATTGAACCAGTCCGGTGAGCCTCGCCTGAGAAGGTGATCGGAGTTTCAGCGTCGGTGGTGTGCTGGATAGGTTCTGAGCCACATGATCAGTTCAAATCGTTTTAATCTTGAGCGTTGCTTTTGAATACCATTGGTGTGGCACGCTGACTCGTGTGATTGGTGGAACGCGTGTTTTAGACCTCTACCACCTCAATTAATGAGGGAGATCAAGTAGTCCATGTTTTTTCTGATTATTTGAATTTCATTTAATTTGTTTTATTTTCATTAATTCATATTAATTTTAATATTGATCCAAAAAATATGAGAGTTTCACCGTAAAAGTTTAAATAAAATCCTCTTTCATATTTTAAATTAAAATTATTTTTTGGATCATTATTAATATTTTTCATGATTTAATTGATTTTGTGAATATTTTTAATTGTTTAAAAATACTTTTAAGTCTAAAAAAATTATGAAAAAATTTCTCCAAGATCCTTTGACCTTGTTTGACCTATGATAAATCTCATGGTCATTTCTCTGGTGTTTTGATGTGATTTTAGGAATTTGACGAACCATATTTAATTTAATGCATTATTTTTAGTATTTTTAAATGGAATAAATGCCAAATAATTGTGTTGAGCCATTTTGATTGTTTGTATAAGTTTGACTTCTGTTGTTGGGTATTGGTCAAGGTTGATTTGACTTTGTTAGGTTAAGATCACTGGATTTAGGGGATTGATGGAATGCACATTCCATCTCCCAAAATGAATGAATGATCTTAGTTTCTTAAAAGTCCTCCTTTGTCCAATTTGAGTTTTGATCTATTCCCCTCCCTCTTCATCTTATTCCCCTTCTTTGTGCATTCATGTCATGGTCCTATGATATCTCAAGTTCCTAAGGCTAAATGATTGAAAAACCAACATAAGTATGGATGAGATTAGGCCACCTCTTTTGCATATTCTTTTTGTGTGTGGTATATTTCATGAGCATAGTCTATTATACTATGTCTCTAACATGCATTAACACCAAAAGTCTATTGTCCGACCTCAAATAGTTGTGACTTCTACATAAGTCCAATTACGATTGCTTAACATAGCGCTAAATTTTTGAAACAAAAGGCATAATATTCTAGTTAGTGAGATTGTAAGTCTCCCCTCTTTCATGGTATTGTATGGAAACTTGGCCTTTTTTCCTTCCTTTGGAAGATGTCTTGGTTCAAGGATCCATGCTTGTGATAAGTGGGTTGAGTGTTCTCCAAAGGATGACTTAAACAAAAAAGCAAAAGCAATACTAACTTCTAACTCATTAACAACTAACATTTAATTTCAAGTCTTTTACTTTTAATGCACTTTATCTTTAAGCTTGATTCATTTTCCATTATTCATACCATCCTAATTGTTTATGTTAATGTCATTTTCACTTTGTCCACTTGGACCATATTTTGTGATATATTTTTCTTGTGTATATTATGCTTGTTTGTGTGGTCTTTGACCATTAATGTACATAATAAGAACAAAACCCCTAAAAAACATCTTGCGTGGACTGTTGGTTTGATCTGAGACAATTGGACTTAGAATTTAGGCAACACTCCCTATGCAAAGGATTTGGCCAATGCCAACTTTCATGTAACCAAGTGCTTGTAATTTGAAACTCCATCTGATGCATCATTGAAGATCCCTTTGAGTTCATCTGCAACATGATCATTGTGAAGTTGTTATTTTGAACTTGTGACTTGTGGAATTCATCTGTTACATGGGCAAATTTGAAGAATATCATGGAGTGGCTAAAGCTTGGATGTGGCTATCTTTATTTGATGCCTTGCTCTTCAAGTTAATATTGTGTTCATTGTTTGTTGCTTGAGTCTAATGTCCAAGGGAATTTGGGGTTTCTATATGACATTTTTGTCTATTGGATTGCAGCCCATTGGTCAGATCTTTTCAACTCTTAACTTTTAAATTTAAGCTTAGGATTAGTCTCTTCATCTTCTCCCCATCTCTTTAATTTCAAAATCTCTCCCTTATTTTAAAAACTTCTTTGCTTGTACTTGTCTTTTTTTTAAACTTAGACCCGTTGCAAATTAGAAACTTCGGCCTTATGCCATTGGATTTTCAAACTTTTTTTCTTAAATAAAACTTGTAAATAAACTTAACTATACTTGACTTAAAATTTTCAAAAGCCAAAAAGAACCAACTCATTCAAACCATTTTCTAGGCCCTTGTGCGTTTCAAACTTAATTTTTGATTAAAAGCAATGCATCCACTTTGAAATTTGTATCACGAACTACGAGGTTTTGATCCCTCATTTTTTTGTTGGTACGTAGGTGTAGCGGTGTATTCGTCACTTTATGATTTATTGATTAAACCAAAAGCAAAGTATACAAAGAATCGAGTCGCCACCGCACTTTTATTTATCCAAAGGAATGGCTAAAAAGCGAATAAAAGCCTAAGAAGTTTTACACATAGAAAACCAATGAAAAGATCAAAGATCGGGGTAAGGGGTAAATTACGCAATGGGAAGGTGTTAGGCACCCAAAACGTCCTAGGTACTCCTAGGGAGCCCTTTTCACACTTGTTGTACGAAAGGTTATTTGTTTATGAAATATTTATTGTGCAAACATGGATGGAAGGGATGAGAAAAGAATATACAAGTTATTATTTTTGTGTTTGGATGGATAACCATTGCCTACGTACCTTTACAGGATCAAAACCTCGTAGTTCGGCTAAAAGATTTCCAAAATATGAGTGGGTTCATTTTAAACAAAAGCCCTAAGGCTTTCATTATCCACGGGAGAAAACTCAACCTTATACAAATAACAAGTCCACCATGTGAGAAAAGCTTCAACTTGCTAGTGAGGGGTTAACCCTATAATAAGCAAGGAAGTCTTACAATTCAATCACTAAGGACAAAAGGTGAGATTAACATCAACCAACTAGGATAAATCAAACCTATGGCTAATGTATGAAAACTTATCAAGAATGGACAAAGCCACAAAACAATTGAGTGAGTGAAATTAACCAATTAGGATTATTCATAAAAGTGGTCAGGATATGATTAGAATTCAATTCAAAAGAAGTATCATGAAAATGAAGTTTGAAAAATCAGAGGCTTAAGGCCTAGGTTTCTATTTTGAAAAAAAGTGAAAATGTTTGCACAATAGTTTGCAAAGATGGAGGTTTAAAGAGACAAAAAGAATGGGAGGGTGAGGGATGTAAAACTTCTTAGATGTTCACCTCTTGAGATCATACGTAGATGATTCAAGTGATTCCTTTGGAAAAGGCAATGAGAAATAAGCAAATAAACAAGGCAAAGGGATACCGGATGCCAATCAATGGACTTACACCAATCTCACAAAACAAAATGGATACCGAATACCAATCAATGGATTTATACCAATCTCCTAAAACAAAACATGGATACCAGATGCCAATCAATGGACTTACACCAATCTCCTAAAACAAAATGAAACATGGATACCAGATGCCAATCTATGGACTTACACCAATCTCCAAAGAATGATCATAGGAAACAAATGCCAATAAATGGACTTACAATTGACTCCTCACATACAACAAACAACAAAAATGCAATAAGCAAGAGGAAGGAAGTTGCCAATAGATGGTCTTACACTCGACTCCCAGGAAATAGGATGCCAATAAATGGTCTTAGTCCCAACTCCTTCCAGATCATAGGAAACAACTGCCAATAAATGGACTTACAATTGACTCCTCAATGGACAAACAAAGGTGTCACAAAGATATGAATATTGATCATGAAATGATGTACAATTAATGATGATAAATGCACAAAGGCACACTCAAACAAATATGCACAGATGAATCAAGTAATCAGACAAACAAGTCAATTAGCACACACTATATACAATCAATTAGGCTCAAGCAAGGTTAGACCTTACAACCAACTGGAATGGGGTAAGTTGAGCTCTTAACCCTAACATTGAGAGTTAGGGTGAAGCAGATGAAATGGAGATGAGGGGTGTGCCTCATAGCTCTTATCCCTGGCCTGGGAGAGCTTTAAACAATAGAAGGTGTGGGAGTTTAGAAAGTAGGAACTCTTCTCCACAAATGATTTGACTCTATAAGATCTTGGGTTATTATTCACAATGCATCAACACATTGTGTGAGCAAGGTGAATGACACACTAAATAGCAGGAGATGGATTACACATCTCTTTTATCTGCCAATTGCCTCATAAGAGGACTTTTCCTACTTGGCACAAAAAGTAAACAATCACAAGCATTACCTCTTAAGGAGGACTTCAGACAGGTGCCTGCCCACATAACAGGACAGGTCTTCCAGACTACATGAAGATTAGAGGTTATACCTAAGTGGTTAAGCAACCAAGCAAAAGCAATTTCAAATGAACTTAAAGCAACTTATGTACCTGTGGAAACATCAAACAAATCAGTACAAGACTCAGACAACCAAACAACAGTCAATAAGCAACAAATAATCCCAATGCACAAAATGTGTAAGCCAAAAGCAAAACTCAAATGAGTTAGCATCAACCTACAAAACACACAAAGGTTAGTAATCAAAAGCAAACATCAATGCTCAAATGATGAAGCAACATTAACCATGGAACTTGGATGTTCAACCTGAAATCAAAGCTCAAATGTAAGAGGCAAACCACTAGGTCAAAGCCTAGGATCAAAGGTGAAGAAAAAATTCAAAACAGAAGCTGAAATTTAACATGAATCAACTTCCAACACATCTTGAAACATTCCAAAAGGGCTCACATAAATATCATTAACCAAAAGCATTTCATGATCAATTGAAGTTCAAGGCAATTTTAAAGCTCAAATGTGACCAACCAGAATGAAAAATCTCAATTAAATCAGAAACGATTCAAATAATTCCAACAAAATTCATGCTCATTCACAACATCCATAACATGCATCACACACAAAATCAGGACAATTGAAGATCATTTGGAATGGCAAACACATCACATAAGTTGATCATCAAAAGGTGTGACACAAATTGTCACACCAACTTAGCACAATCATAAAACAGAAATGACAATTGATAAAAATACCAAATCAACACCAAAATGTCAAGCAATGAGTCTAGTTTCATCATGCAAAATTTCACATTCATTGGATCAAAGACCAATATTTCACAAATGTATAAGCATGGCAAGGTCAAATAAGCATACATGTTCAAACATTCTAGCACCAAAAAATATCCAGCCAAGCACAACTTTGAAATTAATGATCAAAAAATAATAGACAGAAAAAGAAACACAATGCAAAAAACCTGGTAATTTTTGGATCAATATTCAAATTGATATGAATTTTTTAAGATGAAAAAAAATTAAAAAATAACATGAAACATAGCATATGAAATGTATGGAGGGAAATGAGAAAATAGAATGAAGCATTTAAAAATGGTTGGCACGGAGGATCGAACTAGGGACGAATTCAAAAGCTGGCGCCAAACAAATGAAACGCAGCGTTTCATTAATACAGTTGGCATGGTCAAAGTATGCGTGGCTTAGTCAAACGATTGTGAGCCAATGGATATGCTGTGTGTGCAAAACATGGACCAATCATACGCGAGCCCTAAGCTAACACATGCAGACCAGTAAAAACGTTTTCTAAAGGATCAAAAGCGTGGCCTAATGTAAACTTCATCTTCTTCCTCGCGCATGCATATGAACAGTAGCAACATCTTCATGCATCAAGAACAAATGTTCCAGAAATCAAAATCAAAGCCATCATCATGTAGCACACTCAATGTAGATCACGAATCAATAAGCAACTAAACCTAATTCCACATGAGGAGAGCAAATCGAACACAAGAACATTCATACATGAAACTTTAATCAACCCTAACTAACTCAAAAGTGCATGGAATTTCATGATTCAAAGCTCAGAGTGATCAGCATAAAGAGATCTACAATAACATCACAATAATTTTGATTATTAAGAGGATCGATTTTGTAACCTCTTGAAGAGCAGAACTGTTGAGTCGTGTTATCTAGGCCTTGTGATGCTCCAAAGCTCTTCTATGATGCTTGTACAGGTGATTGGAAGAAAGATTGAAGCTCAATTGTGCTTGCATTCAATAGAAATTGAAATCACCATAGATATCCAAAGCTTCGAGCATGCTTCAATGTGGCTCTGTTTGCTTCAATTCCACGTGCAGTTCTACTTAATAACACTTCAGGATCAAGAATCAAGCACTGAAATGTGCTTTGATGTGAAGAAATTTGAAGAAAATTTGAGAGAATTTTTTTTGAGAATTTGGGTCTAGATCTGAAATTTTGTTGTTCATCCTGAAAACAGTTAGGTTTTAGTTTATATATGCAATGCTAATCATGCTCTAATCAAGCTTAAGCCAATTGTTAATGAAATTAACCAAAAATGAGGTGTAGGTGCAAATTGGCTTTTCACCCTTATGCATGGAGTGCATGTGTGAACAGTGCACGAAATCCTTTTCATTTCCACTTAAAATCTGATTTTGGAGCCAATGGTGGTGGGAAAAAGTTCAAGCCATGCACCAAATTTGAATTTCAAGATTTCCCTCCAAAAAACCAATGAATTACCAAATAATCATATGAATATAATTTATGCAATGCAATGCATGATTTGTAAACTAGAGGTCAAAAGGAGAAAAATGCAAAAAGAGCCATCCATTTTGGAGCTTTGGTTGAGAAGTTATGCCCATTTGAAGTTCCATGCATAGTTTTCCATGTTTTGATCATATCTCCTTAACCCCACATGAGAAATTGATGATCTTGGACTTTTTGGAAATGGGAGAGAAAGATCTACAACTTTCATGTTCAACAAATTTTCGTTTGAAGCTTTCTTGATGATGTAATATGAAGTTGAAGTTGGGTTAAAACCTTTCCATTTTTGGCAAATTCAAATTATAGGTCACTTTCTATTTTTGGAAAGTTTTGACCTGACTTTAAATTCTTCAATGTTGATGTTTGAAATGTCAAATGAGACTTGTTTGAACATGAATGAAGTATTTCTAATCACTTCCCACCTCCAAATCCAAAGTTGACTTTGCTGTTGACTTTCTAGGCCTTCAGTTGACCCGAAAATGTTCTGATGAAATTCAAGCCTCTACCACTTGGGATTTTGCTTCAAAATAACATCATGGTTCATATGAACTCTTGATAATGGTTGTGGGGTCAAAATCTCAAGAATGACTACCATCTATTGCTCAATGACTGCCTTTGATTGTCTTGACCTGTGATTGCTTCATCTGCAAGACAAAGGTTACATGACATATTTTTGTACTTTTGGTTAGTGGTGAAAAAGAAAAGCAATGATATACAAAAGCAAAACATGCTTGGTGATCAAGAATCACTCTAAAAAAGATAACCCACCCACAGGGAAGGAAGCAAGGTGCACAATGATCCTTGAGGCCATGAAATATTATGATATGATGCCATGAGGGATCTTAGGGACAAAATTGGGGTCTTATACTAGGCACAAGTCCGAAGGTCTTGTCAAACACAAAAATATAATTAATGAATTATTTTATCATCCCCCCATTCTATTTGTTTGTAAATATCATTTTGTACAAAATACATATGCACACAAGAAAGGGCTCCTAGGAGTACCTAGGACACTTTGGATGCTAACACCTTCCCTCTGTGTAACCAATCCCCTTACCTGTAATCTCTGGTATTTTATTAGTTTTGATTTGAAAACTTCTTATTTTTGGGTTTTGTTCGTACTTTTCCCTTTTCCCTTGGAAACAATAAAAGCGCAGTGGCGACTCTTGTTATTTGATGTCTTGCTTATCCATAACTTAATGATCATGAATTTACCGCTACAGGATCTCAAGCCAACTTGTTAAGGACTACTCCACACAAGTTGAACATGACTATACCATCCTCTTATCTTAATTGCATTCAAGTTCGGGTTAGAACTTATCTCACCACTCAGAGATCACCAAGCACAACAAGCAGATTATATGACACAAACAAATATACATACATCAAGCTATGGATAAGAAAGACATCAAATAACAAGAGTCGCCACCGCGCTTTTATTGTTTCTAAGGGAAAAGGGAAAAGTACGAACAAAACCCAAAAATAAGATGTTTTCAAATCAAAACTAATAAAATGCCAGAGATTACAAGTAAGGGGGTTGGTTACATAGAGGGAAGGTGTTAGCACCCAAAGTGTCCTAGGTACTCCTAGGGAGCCCTTTCTTGTGTGCATATGTGTTTTGGTATAAAATGATGTTTGCAATAAATAGAGTTGAGGGATGAGAAAAGAATTAATTAATTATATTTTTGTGTTTGACAAGACCTTTGGACTTGTGTCTACGTACCAACATAAAAATGAGGGATCAAAACCTCATAGTTCGTGATACAAATTTTAAAGTGGATGCTTTGCTTTTAATAAAAATTAGGTTTGAAAGTCACAAAGGCCTTAAAAATGGTTTGAATGAGTTGGTTCTTTTTGGCTTTTGAAATCTTTAAGTCAAGTATAGTTAAGTTTATTTACATGTTTATTTAAGGAAAGAAGTTTAAAATGCAATGGCATAAGGCCAAAGTTTCTAGTTTGCAAAATGGTCTATGTTTTAAAAAAAACAAGTACAAACAAAGAAGTTTTTTTAAAAGGAGGGAGAGATTTTGAAATTAAAGAAGTGGGCAGGAGATGAAGAGACTAATCCTAAGCATAAATTTAAAAGTTAAGAGTTGAAAAGATCTGACCAATGGGCTGCAATCCAATAGACAAGAATGTCATATAGAAACCCAAATTCCCTTGGACATTAGAATCAAGCAACAAACAATGCATACAATATTAACTTGAAGAGCAAGACATCAAATAAACATAGCCACATCCAAGCTTAGCAACTCCATGATCTTCTTCAAATTTTCCCATGTAGCAGATGAATTCCATAATGCCATAAGTCACAGGTTCAAAATAACAGCTTCACAATGATCATTTTACAAGCACTTGGTTACATGAAAGTTGGCATTGGCCAAGTCCTTTGCATAGGGAGTGTTGACTAAATTCTAAGTCCAATTGTCTCACATCAAACCAACAGTCCACACGAGATGTTTTTTATGGTTTTGGTTTTTATTATGTACATTAATGGTCAAAGACCACACAAACAAGCATAATATACACAAGCAAAATATATCACAAAATATGGTCCAAATGGACAAAGTGAAAATGACATTAACATAAACAATTAGAATGTTATGAATAATGACAAATGAATAAGGCTTAAAAATAAAGTGCATTAAAGTAAATGACTTGAAATTAAATGTTAGTTGTTAATGAGTTAGAAGTTAGTATTGCTTTTGATTTTTATTTTAAGTCATTCTTTGGAGAAGACTCAACCCACTTATCACAAGCATGGATCCTTGAACCAAGACATCTTCAAAGGAAGGAAAAAACGCAAAGTTTCCACATAATACCATGAAAGAGGGGAGACTTACAAACTCACTAACTATAATGTTATGCCTTTTTTATCAAAAATTTAGCGCTATGTTAAGCAATCGTAATTGGACTTATGTAGAAGTCACAACTATTTGAGGTCGGGCAATAGAATCTTGGTGTTAATGCATATTAGAGACATAGTATAATGAACTATGCTCATGAAACATACCACACACAAAAAGAATACGCAAAAGTGGTGGCCTAATCTCATCCATACTTATGTTGATTTTGCAATCAACTAGCCTTAGGATATCGAGATATCATAGGTCCATGATATGAATGCACAAAGAAGGGGAATGAGATGAAGAGGGAGGGGAATAGATCAAAACTCAAATTGGACAAAGGAAGACTTTTACCAAATTAAGATCATTCATTCATTTTGGGAGATGGAATGTACATTCCATCCATCCCCTAACTCCAATGATCTTAACTTAACAAAGTCAAATCAACCTTGACTAAGGCCCAACAACACAAGTCAAACTTATACAAACAATCAAAATGGCTCAACACAATTATTTGGCATTTATTCAATTTAAAAATACTAAAAATAATGCATTAAATTAAATATGGTTTGTCAAATTCCTAAAACCTCATCAAAGTACCAAAGAAATGGCCATGAGATTTATCATAGGTCAAACAAGGTCAAAGGACCTTGGAGAAAAAAATTCAGAATTTTTAGAGACTTAAAAGTATTTTTAAACAATTAAAAATAAATACAAAATAAATTAAATCATGAAAAATATTAATAATGATCCAAAAAATAATTTTAATTCAAAATATGAAAGAGGATTTTATTTAAAAAAATTTGGTGAAACTCTCATATTTTTTGGATCAATATTAAAATTAATATGAATTAATGAAATTCAAAAGAATAAAATGAAAATAAGAAAATACAAAAAAACGTGGACCACTTGATATCCCTCATTAATTGAGGTGGAAGATCAAGTGGTCACAAGCGCGTTTTCTATCGTAGTCACTAGTCAACGCGTAACACAAGTGGTATTTACAAGGAACGCACAAGATTAAAACAATTTGAAAAAGGATCAACGGCTCTGAACCATGCCAACACATCACTAGCGTTAAACCTCCGATCACCTTCTTAGGCGAACCTCGCCTGACTGGTTCATTCATCACCATCACATAAATGAAAAAGAGGACATGATCTGAAAGAAAAAATGGCGTATAGCACGAATCTGAACTCAATTTTAACTAATTTCAAATATATAGAAATATATGAGGAGTTGAATTTTGAGGTGTGTCAACTGAGTTACTTTGATTTGACCTCAAAGCAACTCAATCTTCTTGCCTACATTGGTAAGACTTCAGAAAACCAAAGATCCAAGAGAATTGATGAGAATTGAGTGAGAATCGAAGAGAAGAAAATTTCTGGAAAATACCTTTAATGTTGTGCAGAACTTGCTCTTCCTTGCTTCAATTCTTGTTTGATCTTGCTCCAATGACTTGCAGAAGTGGATTAGGAATGGAAAGAAGCTTTGCATCCTGGAGTTTTTGAATCTCCAAACAGTG
This sequence comes from Lathyrus oleraceus, assembly GCF_024323335.1. Lineage (NCBI taxonomy): Eukaryota > Viridiplantae > Streptophyta > Magnoliopsida > Fabales > Fabaceae > Lathyrus > Lathyrus oleraceus. The sequence continues at coordinate 23,447,926 of NC_066581.1, read as the reverse complement.
AGATTCAAACTCAATTTTCAAGTGAAAATTATCAGGTTTTCCTTTGAATTGTGAGGGTTTGAAGAAAGGGGGAAAAGCTGGCTCGCAAGGGTCCTTTCAAATGAGCTCAGAGGGTCCATATTTATAGCATTTGGAAGTGTTATTTGCACACTTGAATTTTCTTCCAAATTAGGCAATGTTATGCATAAGCTTGCATGGGCGTGTACATGCCCATGAAGCAATCCAATTAGGTCCAAATGCATCTGAAATGAGGTTGGAATGAAGCTTGAATGGCAAGGCAATGTTATGTGATCATTTGAATTTTGATTTCCACCAATGATGCAGGCTTGTTAAAACCATACGCAGCCCTATAAAACTTGGTCCAAAATGAATGAATTAAGACTCTTTGGAAAGCTTAGACCAAGAGGAACAAATCTTATGTTGAACACTTTTCCATTTGGAACATGGAGCAAGGTGAATTTTAAGGTGGAAGTTTGGAAATTTCAACATGTTGAAAAATTTTCTAAGTGTCAAGTCATATATCTCAATGCTCCACCTTACTAAACTTTTTATGTGAGATCCAAATGAGAAAGGTGTATTCATCAAAGTTGTAGATCTTTAAAAGACCTTCAAAAGTGTCAACAATTTGATATCATTTGGATTTATAATGATAGAGTTATGCATTTTTGAATTTGAGTAAAATCACTTGTTCAAAGGTATAGGTCATAAGTGACCTATAATGTAACCTCATATCACATGCTCATAAAAGTTGAATTAGCTTTCACTCCAAACATAAAAGTTTAAGTATACATCTTGAATGTGATTTTTCAACTTAGAAATCTTACATCTCATAAAAATTGAGCAAGTTATGGCCTTGGGAAGTTGACTTTCAAATTAGGGTTTAGACAAAATGACCTATAATGTTTCAACATAGAAAATGACTTTCCAAGCACAATTAGCTCTAGACTTCAACATTGAAGTTGTTTGGAATGTCATTTAGAGTAACGTTGCTCTTGGAATCATTTTCATATGGTGAAAATTGTAGGAGATAGGGTCTAGGGAGACCCAGTTTTGATCAGATGAATTCATCTGGCCAACCACCATCAACCAACTTGCTAACTTGCAATACTCTTGACTTTAGGCTCATGGTAGATCACATGTGCACAAGATGATGAATTTTGGAGTGTCCCTTAAGATATTTGATCAATTGGTGAGGAAGCTTGTTGAAGAAGTTACTTAGGATACCTGGACAAACTAGGGTTTCCAAGGCAAATCAACTCCAAACTCATGAACAAAACTTGATCAAAATAACATGTAGAGATCATGGGGACTCATATATGATGCTTAGAGACTTTATTGATTAATCCTTGATTGTGCTCTTAATCATGAGGGTCTTAAACCCTAGATATGAACTTGATAGACCAATGGGGACCATGCCCTACCTACAAAAGAGTTACGTAAATACAAAGGCATATTTTTGGTATTTTGGTTAGTAGAATGATAAATATACAAGTATGATAAAATCACATGTTGCTTGGTAATCTCTCCCAAAAAAACCCAATGAAAGAAGGGTAAGGAGGATGCCAAGGTATGATCCCAATGTTAATGCATATGATGAGACTGTATGAGGGATCTTAGGGTCAAAATTGGGGTCTTACAATGTTCATACAAACTTGCATTGAAGGTATTTTCCAGAAATTTTCATCTCTTCGATTCTCACTCAATTCTCCATAATTCTTCTTGATCTTTGGTTGTCTGAAGTCCTACCAATGTAGGCAACAAAATTTATCTTCTTTGAGGTCAAATCGAAGCAACTCAGATCATGCACCTCAAAATTCAAATCCCTGAATCTTTCAACATACTTGGAGTTAGGAGAAATTGAGCTGAGATTCGAGCTCATGAGCATTTTTACTTTAAATTCATGTCCTTCTTTTTAATTTTGGTGATGGTTATGAGTGAACCAGTCAGGTAAAGCACACCGGAGAAGGAGACAGGAGCTTTGGCTCTAGTGGCGTGCTGACACTCATCTGAACCACCAGATCCTTTTCAAATGTTTTAATCTCGTGCCTTGGTTTTGCATACCATCCCTGCAGCGCTTTGACTTGTGTCCACCATGAAACGCACGCTAGCAGCCACTTGATATGCCACCTAAATTAATGAGGGAGATCAAGTGGTCCATGTTTTTTTTTCTGATTTTCATTTTATTTGGTTTATTTTCATTAATTCATATTAATTTTAATAATGATTCAAAAAATATGAGAGTTTCACCAAAAAAAATTTAAATAAATCCCTCTTTCATTTTCTGAATTAAAATTATTTTTTAGATCATTATTAATATTTTTCATGATTTAATTGTTTTTGTGAATATTTTTAATTGTTTAAAAATAGTTTTAATTTTCCAAAATTAATGAAATTTTTTCTCCAAGGTCCTTTGACCTTGTTTGACCTATGATAAATCTCATGGCCATTTATTTGGTGTTTTGATGAGGTTTTAGGATTTTGACCAACCATAATTTAATTTAATGCATTATTTAATTGATTTTAATTGTTTAATTGCATAATAAATTGTGTTGAGCTTTTGATATTGACTTGTTGTGTTTGACTTGTGTTGTTGGACCTTAGTCAAGGTTGATTTGACTTTGTTGAGTTAAAATCATTGGATTTAGAGGACTGATGAAATGTACATTTCATCTCCCAAAATGAATGAATGATTTTAATTTGATAAAAGTCCTCCTTTGACCAATTTATATTGATTCCATTTTCCCCTCCCTCTTCATCTTGATCCCATTCTATTCTCATTCATTTCATGGACCTATGATGTCTCTATATCCTAAGACTAGTTGATTGCAAAATCAACATAAGTATGGATGGGATTAGGTCTACCCCTTTTGCATTTTCTTTTTAAGTGTGGTATGTTTTAGGAGTATGGTTCATAATACCATATCTCTAACATGCATTAACATTAAAATTTCTATTGCCCGACCTCAAATAGTTGTGACTCCAACATAAGTCTAATTGCGATTGCTTAACATAGCGCTAAATTTGTTGACACAAAAGGAATAGCATTCTAGTAAGTGAGATTGTAAGTATCCCCTCTTTCATGATATCATGTCGAAACTTGGCCTTTTTTCCTTCCTTTGGAAGATGTCTTGGTTCAAGGATCCATGCTTGTGAATAGTGGGTTGAGTGTTCTCCAAAGAATGACTCAAAACCAAAGCAAAAGCAATACTAACTTCTAATCAACTAACAAATAACATTTAATTCAAGCCATTTACTTTTATGCACTTTAATTTTTAAGTCTTTATTCATTTGCCATTATCCATACCATTTAACTTGTTTACTTTAATGTCTTTTTAACTTTGCTCATTTGAGCCTTATCTTGTGATGTATTGTGATGGTATATACTTGTTTGTGTTTGTGGTCCTTTGACCTTAATGTACATAATAAAAACAAAAACCCTAAAAGACATTTTGTGTGGACTGTTGAAGTTGCTCTAAGACATTGGACTTAGAATTAGGCAACACTCCCTATGCAAAAGGACTTGGCCAATGCCAACTTTCATGAAACCAAGTGCTTGTGAATTGAAACTTCATCTGAAGCAAGTATTGAGATCCCAGTTGAGTTCATCTACTACATGATCTGATTGAAGCTGTTACTTTGAACCTGAGCCTAGTTCCTATCTTTGAGTTCATATAATGCATGGAGTTATGAAGAAGATCATGAATTTGCTAAGCTTGGATGTGGCTATCTTTATTTGATGCCTTGCTCTTCACCTTGCTATTTGTATATTGATATTTCTTAATTCTAAAGTCCAATGGAGATTTGGGTTTCTATATGACATTCTTGTCTATTGAATTGCAGCCCATTGGTCAGATCTTTTCAACTCTTAACTTTTAATTTTTGCTTAGCATTAGGATCTTCATCTCTTCCCCACTTATTTAATTTCAAATCTCTCTCTCATTTTAAAATCTTATTTGCTTGTGTTTTCTAAATTTAGACCATATTGCAAATTAGAAACTTTGGTCTTATACCATTGCATTTTTAAACTCTTTTCTTAATCAAACTTATAAATGAATTTAACTATACTTGACTTAAAAGTTCAAAAGACGAAAAGAACTGACACCCATTCAAACCTTTTTAGGTCTTGTGTGTCTTTGTTAAACTTAAATTTTTGTTAAAAGCAATGCTTCCACTTTGAAATTGTTACCACGAACTACGAGGTTTTGATCCCTCATTTTATGTTGGTAAGTAGGCATAAGTCCGAAGGTCTTGTCAAATACAAAAATATAATTAATGAATTCTTTCCTCATCCCTCAACTCTATTTATTGCAAATATCATTTTATACCAAAACACATATGCACACAAGATAGGGCTCCCTAGGAGTACCTAGGACACTTTGGGTGCTAACACCTTCCCTCTGTGTAACCAACCCCCTTACCTGTAATCTCTGGCAGTTTATTAGTTTTGATTTGAAAACTTCTTATTTTTGGGTTTTGTTCGTACTTTTCACTTTTCCCTTGGAAACAATAAAAGCGCGATGGCGACTCTGGTTTTATTGAAGTTAAGTTTATCCATAGCTTAATGGTTATGAATTTACCGCTACAGAAATTAAGTGGCGACTCTACTGGGGAGTAGTCTCCAATGGGTTTAGCCTACTTTTTTGTGTGTATAATTGTATATTTGATGTATGTATATTTGTTTGTATGATATAATATTCTTGTTGTGCTTGGCGATCCCTGACTGGTGAAATAAGTTCAAACCCGAACTTGAGTGAAATTAAGATAGGAGGATGGTATAGTCATGTTCGACTTGTGTGGAGTAGTCCTTAACAAGTTGGCTTAAGACCCATCTACTCAGTGGAGACCCTTTTAGAGTTATGAATGTCACACAAGTTATTTGTGGTTAGGCATTGCTTTCTCTGATTTGGGGTTCGAGAAGCTGAGGATCGTAGAACATTTAACCTCTCTTGGCCTATTTAGGACGTAGTGCGGAGAATATTCAGGTGTAGACTTGATAACAGTTGTTATGCGATACTACACTTAGACGAGTTTCTCTTGAGAATATTATGGGTTGATGAGTCAGTCATCCTAACCTGTAATATTCGATATATGGAACTAAGACTCTGGGAACTTTTTAGAACATGATCTACATGTTTTATCCTTAGTACACTCCTTTGGGATGGTTCTTACCTAGACTCCATGCTCGTGACTCACGACAAACCCTTTATTCTTGGTTGATCCAATCAAGTCTTGTCAATATCAATGGAACTTGGGTGTTGATAAGGTGAAAACAATAATCCACCAAAATGGATGATTGACCTTGACAATGACTCGTTTCATCCCTTCACCTTTGTTTGTTTGCCTTGTGTGTGATCCCTTATTTATGATTGTTGCATTCATGCATTCATGCGTATCATAACATTCATCACACCAGAAATAATTTCAAGGAACTGAGGTCTTATTTGCAAATATTTTTCAGACCATGGATTATGGACGAAGGAACACTAAGAAATACAGTTTCAGATGTTCCGACTTGAAAGAGTTAAGAAAGTTGTCATCCTTTGTATTAGATCCATTGGACTTCAAGCAACATCATGGGAAGCTCTTGTCTATCTTATATACTGATATGGTTGAAGGACTGTTGAGTGTGTTGGTTCAGTTCTATGATCCTCTCTACCATTGCTTCACTTTTCCTGATTATCAACCTGTGCCTATGTTAGAGGAGTATGCCCATCTCTTGGTAATGCCTATTTCTGACAAAGTGTCGTTTAATGTATTGGAGGAGATTCCCATATCTCATATCATAGATGAAGCTCTTCACTTGAAGAAGTCTTAGATAGAGACTCATTGGGTAAAGAAAGGAGGATTGTTTGGATTGACTTCTGAGTTCCTCATTAAGGAAGCTAATGCCTTTGCTCAGGCCGGTAGTGTGGATGCTTTTGAAGCTATCTTTGCGTTGCTCATCTATGGATTAACTTTGTTGCCTAACATTGACGATTTTGTTGATGTTAACTCCATTAGAATTTTCTTGATCGGGAATCCTGTACCCACTTTGTTGGGTGATATGTACTTCTCTTTGCATCTAAGGAATTCTAAAGGTGGTGGAACTATAGTCTGTAGTGTTCCTCTTCTGTACAAGTGGTTTATTTCGCACTTGCCTCAGACGCCTACTTTTGTGGAAAACAAACAATGTCTAAGGTGGTCTCAGAGACTTATGTCTCTCACTAATGATGATATAGTTTGGTATGATTCTTCATTGAGTAGCTTGGAGATTATTGATTGTTGTTGTGAATTCTCTAATGTGCCTCTTATTGGTACACAAGGAGAAATCAACTATAACCCTGCTTTGGGTCGTCGTCAACTTGGGTTCCCCTTGAGAGACAAACCTAATAACACTCTGTTAGAAGGTCTTTTCTATCAAGAGGGTAAAGATCCCCAACATTTGAAGCAGAAGATTGTGCATGCTTGGCATAATGTGCATAGGAAAGGAAGATCCGAGCTTGGTCTGCGCAATTGTGTAACTTTGGAAGCTTACACTCTTTGGGTGAAGAAGAGCGCTTTGGAATTAAAGATGCCTTACGCTTGTGAAAGACCTATGTCTATGGTTGTGGCTGAGCCATTAACTCTCCCTAACCAAGATGAAGAGGAGTTGGAAGACGCACTCGTCAAGATGAAGCAAGAGAAAGATATGTGGGAAGAGCGGTTCCATGCTTTGAGCAAAAAGCATGAGGAGTTACAACTTGATTCTAAGTGTAGCGGGGTTTTCGTTACCTTTAGTTTTATTGACTAAACCAAAAGTAAACATACAATTCGAGTCGCCACCACACTTTTATTTGTCCAAAGGAAAGGCTAAAAAGCGAACAAAAGCCAAGTAAGAAGTTTTATCAAATAAAAAACTAATAAAAATGTCAGAGATCTAGGTAAGGGGGTTGGTTATGAAATGGGAAGGTTTTACGCACCCAAAACATCCTTAGTACTCTAAGGGAACCTTTTTTTGAAAACATGTGTTGTAGGTTGGTATTTGTGAAAATATGTGCAAAAGATTGGAGGGATGAGAAGAGAATAGATTATATTTACAATTTTTTTGTTTGAATGGATGAACCCATTGCCTACGTATCATCACAAAGGAGGATCAAAACCTCGTAGTTCGGGGTAAAAATCACAAAGAGATTGGTGAATTGATTTGATCAAAAGCCTTAAGGTCTTTTGTTATCAAAGGGAGAAAACTCAACCTAAACCAACAATCCACCATGTGAGGAGGGCTTCAATATACTAGTGAGGGGTTAACCCTATAATAAGCATGGAAGACTTATAACCCAACCACTAAGGATGAGGTGAGATTTACATCAACTACTATGATAACTTAAACCTATGACTAATGTTTATGAAAAGGTTTTAATAAGTGGCCATTGGAACCACAAAAACAACTTGAAATGAGTTATATTTACAAGTTAGATTGATTTACAAAATGTAATCAAAGTTGGATTAAGGTTTATTAACAATGAGTATTTATGAAAATGGTTTTGAAAAGTCAAAGGCATAAGGCCTATGTTTCTAATTTGAAACAAAGTCAAAGTTTGAAGAAAAAGATTTTGGCTTGGTTAGAGTGAGGAGAACAAGAGAAGGGCTAGTCCTAAAGCATAAGAAGATAAGAGAGAAGATAAAACCCTTGGAGTTCCTTTTCTTGAAATCATAGAGATTATTCAAGATGCTCTTTTCCTTTAGACTTAGCAAACACACAAGAAATCAAACAATTTGGATTCAAGTTCCTAGGACATCCATTTAGCTTGTCTCCCTTAACTTGGCTACTCATGACAATGATCCTCTTTACTATCTCAAGATGGACTCCCTATCACACAAGAGCAAACATAAAAAAGTTCACAAGACAATAAGAGGAATCGACAAAGAATAAGTTTTGAAAAGGAAGTCCTTTAAAGTCAACTTTGAGATTTAGCATTCTAAAGGCATGAGGCCTAGTTGCTCTTCAACAAGTTTAGCATTCTAAAGGCATGAGGCCTAGTTGCTCTTGAATTCCTTTAAGCATAGGTATATCCTAATTCTAAGTCCTTTCTCCTTTTTTGCATTGGGTTCACACAAAACAAAGACAAAACAAACACAAGATAATAATATATTTATATACAATAATGAGCTCAAATGAGCAAAAGGAAAATGACATAAACATAAAATATATGCTCAAGTGAGCAAAATGAAAAGCAGTATGAATAAATGAGCCAGAAATAAAGTGCATTAAAGTAAAGGGCAAGAAATTAAATGCTCAAATTTAAAGTTAGTAATTAGTGAAGTTATGTTAGTTTGTCATAAGACAATGTAGCGCTATGTTAAGCAATCGTAAGTGGACTAATGTAGTAGTCACACCTATCTGAGGCCGGTCAATAAAACTATAGGCAAATAAACACAAGTTAGAGATCATGACTAGTATGCCAAGCTCCAAAAACTTGCCATGCCAAAAGAAAAGAGAAAGGCCTTGTATGGACTTTAGGTTTTTTGCTTGACCAAGAAGCAACCTATCTTGGACACAAAACAACTCACTTGATCTTAGATCAAGTTGAGTTTGGTTTGGATCAAAGAAGGTTAAACCTCTCATTTGTCAAGACCAACCATAAGACATTAACTCATTGACCAAAAATAAAAGGAAATGGGATGAAGATGAAATGAATGGAAAGAAAAATAAAGTACCAAACTCAATTGATCAAATGTGAACTAAGTCATCATCAACCAATGCTAAACAGAAGAGAAATGAAGATTACAAGTCAACAAGTTAAACATATTTTTTTGGTATTTTTGAATTAAAAAATAAATTCAAAAGTAAAATAAAAAAAATATGGTCAAACCTCAAATTTAATTCAAATCAACTTCAACAAGTCCAATTAAATTCTCATAGGTCTAACATAGTCAAACAAACTTTGACAAAAAATTTCAACAATTTTTGAAATCAGAAACTATTTTAAAACAATTAAAAACAATGAAAAATAACACAATATGAATTAAAATCTCAAATAAATCTCAAATCAAATAAGAAATTGGCGAGACTATTTTTCATTGACTTATCATCATCCATAGGTGTTAGGAAAATATTTTTGGATTTTTCAAATATCAAAAGTATTTTAAAATGAATTAAAACTACTAAAAACCAAATAATTCACAAAAAATATTAAATTAAGTCACAAAAACAATTAAAAATCAAAATATGAAACTACATTTTTTAAGAAATATTTTGGCATTGGTCTGATATTTTTGTGACTTCATATAAAATATTTATGAATTTTTGAAAATAAAAGGAATTAACTGAAATTAAAAGAAAATAAGAAAAATAGGAAAATCCAACGCCATCAGGTCATCTCATCAATTGACGTGACAATGATCGTATGGCTCTAAGGCGCGGATACAAGGTACACGTGAGTCAAGCGCACCACACATTGCATTTAAATGAGTCAACATAAAGAAAGGCCAGGATTAAAACGTTTCAGCATGATCCAATGGCTGGGAGGCTACCACATGGGGATGGGGGTGGAAACCATCATCTTCTCCGGCGATTCAACAAGATCCGGCCACCACACATAGGAAATTAAATGGCAATGAAAATGAAAAAGGAGGACATCAAAATGAAGCTGAGATGATGCACATCACCCCTGTAACCATGGATCATCCTCACAGTTCCTATTTAGAGAGAAACATGAGCTTGAAGATCATGGTGCATGAACTGAAATGGCACGATTTGCAAAATTAAGACCACCACTGGCCCGCCTCATGTGAGAGGACTTCAGAAAACAGCATAAACCAAAGGAATTCACATTGTATTGCAAGATCTAGATCAAGAAAGTTTGATGTTCTACCTCTGAAATGAAGCTTCAAACAACACGAATTCTCCAAACTCTTGATCTATTTTTGCCCTGGATGGGTGATAGTGATGCTAGGTTAAGGAATTGAGATTTAAAGATCAACTAATGATGTTGAAATTCAAGCTTGAAAGAGAAATAGAAAACTGAAAATTCCATTAGTGAGGGTCTGAATTTCAATTTAGCAGCAATTTAGATCTCCACTTGGTTTCCATTTGAATGAGAATGCACACTTATTTATAGCTGAAATGTGATGAGAAGCATGGTTCCCTCGTGTGCATGGAATTTGAATTCCTCTTGCATGGGCCTGTACAGGTGCATGTAAGGCCCAATGATGGGTGCAAATCCTTGCCGATACCATCTGAAAGTGAACTGTACGTGCAATTGGAGTGGCATTAGCTTGCACATGAAGTTATAACATGAAATGCAAAAATGGACCTAAATAGAAAGCTCTTCTAAAATCCCACATGGAAAGTCCAAAAAATTAATGTGAGTAATGGTTGGAAAGCCCTTGAAATAAGGAACAAAAGTTATGTTAGGAAAAAATTCATTTGGAGTTTGGAACTTAATGGAAACTGGCTGTGAAAGTTTGGGCACAAAACATGTTTAAGTTCCTCTTTGAAAATTTCACCAAAAGCAAGCATCTTCAAGCCCTTCTGTTTCAATGATGCAAGCCTCAAATGGAAACACCTCCAAAATAAAAGTTGTAGATCTGTTTAATATTATAAATTTAGACTTAAATTTTGCATCATTTGGATTTTTCATGAGAAAGTTATGGGCACTTGAAGTTGGGCATTTCTCAAATTCAATGACTTAGGTCCAAAGTGACCTATAATGTTTTGTATTATCACATGTATTTATTTTAGGATTATGAAATTTTGTCCAACATAACATTTGAAGTAGACATCTTAATATTTCCAATGCATTTTGTCTCGCCTCAAAAGCATAAAAATTAAGGAAGTTAGGTCCTTGGGAAGTTGACCCAAAATTAGGGTTTCAGTCAAAATGACCTATAATGTTTTGAAATGAATGATGACCTTCCAAGTTTCAAATGGATTTTTTATGAACATATGAAAGTTGTTCATATGGTTATTAATAACATTTTTTCTCTTGGGGTCATCTTCATTTGACAAACACATTAAAAGTTGTATCTCAGTGATCTTTAGTTTAGTCAGATGACTTGACTAGTCAACTTCTCAAGGCCAAACTTTAAATATTTATGAATGAATGATTGAGGATCCTCAAATAGGCTCAAATATTCATAAAATAATGAATGAAAGAACTTCCCTTGATTAAATTTGATCATAGGTTAAGGTTGCTTCATGAACAAGGTACAATCAAAGCACAGTTGAATTAGGGTTTCCTTGGGAAACAATCCTCAAGCCCTTTGGGTTATCTTGATCAAATTGACAAATTGAGATACTTGGGAGAGATATATGATGGTTAGGAGCTTTGTGAACCATTTTCATGCTGATTCTCATCTTCATCTAGCCACTTCATTAAGCTTAGGAGCCTCCTAGGAGCATGGGAGCACATGATCACTTGAGCTTCAAAACAAAAAGAGTTAGTGACATATTTTTGTGCTTTTGGTTAGTAATCAAAATAAGAAAAAGCAATAATATACAATACAAGAATGCTTGGTGGTCTCAAACCACTCACACAAGTCCCAACCCTAGGGTTAAGAAGCCAAACATGCTATGATCCTTGAGGCAATGCAATGAGCAATGATATGATGCCATGAGGGATATTAGGGTCAAAATTAGGGTCTTACATGATGCTTGTCGTGACTATATATAAAATTTAGTCTATCGGGTACTTGACTTCAAGTGCACAGTCCAGTCGCTTTAGTTTTAAAAGATATCGATCCCACAGGGACCTATGGTCAAACTAGTGTTGCTAACGTCACTATGTTTAGCTAAAGGAATGATTAATAGAAGTTCGGGTGCAGAATATTAAATCTAGGGGAAATTTAGTTTTAAGAAAGAATTGATGGAAGGAATTAGTATGCAACGCATTAATTGTCAGGGATTCGATAAGTCACCGGTGAATAGTTTAAATGCCAAATATCTCTCAGTAGAAAATATTTATTTAAAAAGCTTTATCTCACACTCTTGTGATTGTTGATTCGGCCTATAGCTTTAAGTCAGAATGTACGCTCTCGCTGTCCCATTTGAAGTTAAAATTACTTTTTGAAAATAAATAAGTTCGAATTGCTTTTAAAGTGCTCTCGCTGTTTTTAAACTCAATGCCTAATTTTTACTATCCAGCTCGAGCTTCACGCTCTCGCGATTGTTGGTTCTCACCTTAGTTGATTTCGCACTCTCGTGGCAAAATCGTATTAAATAGCTTCTCACGCTTTTGTGATAAAGTTAATTAAATTTAAATTAAAAATCTCAGCCTAAAAGATTATTTGAGAAAAAGGGTTTGCACCGATTATTATTAAATTCCATCTAATTAAATTGTTACATATCGATACCGGTAATTTAGCCGGACATGTTAAATAGAGCAAACACAGAGCATAAACAGATTAACATTGCGGAAAATATAATTATAATAATAACTGGGAAATAATAATAATAATTTAATAAAAACCTGGCAATTGAAGTAACATAGTATGGCGAATCTTGGAGTACTTGAGCAGTCCTCCACAAGCCGGTAGGATTCTGCTTCTTTGATACAATTGCTTACTAAAATTAAATAAAGTGTAGTAGTTCCCCGATGTAGGAAACTACTATTATGGATAACTGGAAAACGGAAAGGAAAGGAGAAAAGGAAATTCTAAAAAAAAGAATGGCAAATGAACTAAGGCAACAGAAACAAAGTTGCTGAAAAGAAAATACTACAAAGCTAGAAAGCTGTAAAAAATAATTGCATAGCGTATGTGTAGATGTAGGCCTCCCTAATTTTTCCAACTTTGGTCCTTTATATATTGCTCCTTTAGGTCTTGGAGGTTGAGAAATTTAAGGAAGACTGGTTGAATGAGGAATCCACGGGGGAGTCTTGCTGTTGGAGAGAATTTAGGCACGTTTGGGTGCCTCTGGCTGACAGTTTCAAAGTGTAAATGTTGGCCGCGTGACGCTCGTCATGGGCCTGTGACGGTCGTGACGGTCGTCATGAGCCTATGGCGGTCGTCACATCAACAATTTCTGCATTCTGGTTTTCTGCTTTTTCCTGTGCTTTCTCATCCGTTTCTTCTTCTTTTTCTTCCTTTTCTTCATTTTGCTCATTAATGCTTGGAGATTTAAATACCTGTAAATATCTTATGTATTTTCGTGTTATCAAACTCCCTTAAACTTGAATCTTTGCTTGTCCTTAAGCAAATACAATTTGAAAAAAAAGTTAAACGCGAATACATTACCCATTCGTACGTGGTTGTTAGGTGGATTGTTAAGATGGTCGATATTCAAGTAAAACACGAAAGATACTGTGAAGACACTAGCATTAAGCATTAGCGTAGGTCTCTCCTTTGCACAAGCCAGTTCGAATCATACTATTATAGCTCAACCTAGTGTCTTTGTTCCTATTTCACCCGGTTTCATTCTAGCGCAATCACATTAAGCCCTTTGCCACCGCACACACTTTGTGAAGTAGCCGGTTAGTGACTTTGATCCTTTTCTTAGCACGGGGGTCTGGTACACTAGTGCGGTGCCCCTTTTTATATCCCCTTTTTGAAGGTTGTGGGGGATCAAACCGTAGTTCGCCCTACTGTTAGTTGTAATTTTAAGTGTCGGGTTTTTGTTATCGTATCCACAGGGATTGTAAGATATCACCGCCGTTCGATGGTTGTATTATTCTTAGCTTAAGTAACACAGGGGGTTTTGGTTTTTAATCACGTTATCTTGCATAAAAAGGTAATACAATGCGGTAAAAGTTTGATTTGAATATTTGAGAAATATTGCCAAAGTTAGGGTTCAACGATCACTTTGCATGTATTTGTTCGGTCAACAATCTTATAAACTCCTTTAGATGATAAATTATTTCACAAAGTCCTCCCAAGGTGTTTCTCTCGAACACACATTGTGAGTTTTCCCATTTTGATCGATTGTTTATCTCTAACACAACCTATCAAAATGACAACTTTTTGGTTCAACCTTATGGTGAACAAAATCATTCATTACTATCTCTAGCTAACAAACAAGATTGGATGAAAACCTAGGTTAAGAGTTGGTAAACATCTCTCGATCATAAACCAACACAGAGTTTTGAATAAGAACAAAGTTTTCATCATATATTCACCATTAAAGAGTTTACACATGAAGATCCTTACATTTACACACAAAGCTAATGATCATCTACATCTAACCTTGACAAATGGAGGACTTAGCTACTCATTTTCATGGTAGCTTGGTCGGCAAGTTTCGGAAGAAGGTTGATCAACATCCGAGTCGAATAATCGAGATTGGATGGGAATCCACCTTCTTTTTGTAAAAGATGGTTAAGAGATGAAGAGAAATGAAATTTAGGGCACAAAAGCTTCTAAGAACAATGCTGTAAAAATATCTAGAAAAAGTGCAAAAGTATGGAAAACTAGGTATGGCTCCAAAAAGTGGCACTTGCTACTTATAGAGCTGTACTGGGCTGTCATGCTCGCTAGGCGAGCAGAATGGCTCGCCTAGCGAGGGTCTATTTGAGGCACATGAGGCACCTGCGCCCAGAGAAACAGCCTATCTCAGACTGTCATGTTCGCCTAGCGAACAAAACCTTCGCCTAGCGAAGGACACGCTTCAACCTTCGCCCCAGCGAGGTTGAGAGGTTTCGCTACTGGAATGCTCGCTGGGAACTCGCTAGAGCCTCGCCTAGCGAGTGAGTGCTGGCTGCGCTTTTCACCAAGTCTGGAAGCGTTCGCTGCAACGTTCGCTGGAAGCTCGCCTAGCGAGTTTGGTCATGTTTGCCACTGTAAAATCCTGGAGCATTTCGCTGGACCCTCGCTAGACGCTCGCCTAGCGAGTGCTTTGCCACAGACCTCGCCTAGCGAGCAAGCTGATGAATGCTTGTTTTATTTGGTTCCTTTGTCAACTTTCTTGTGTCTTCATTTTCAATTATTTCATGCCTTCTTCCTGCACAATAACACACAAATCAAAGGTACCAAGATCGTTTATCAATGTATTGCATTTCATCTAAAACAAAGGTGGTTTTGACAATTTAGCAAGGAAATGGAGTGAAAGATGCCCATATTTGATAGCTCAAATAAGCACTTTTGGGTATCTAACAACTCTCCCCAACTAGATTCTTGCTTGTCCTCAAGCAAAGTATGCCTCTTGAAGGACAAGAGGATTTGCTTTAAGAAAATGGTTTCTCCGAAGTTGGATAAAATGGCTCAAACACAAGCGAATAAGCATATACAAGTTTCCAACGGTTCGAATAAAATAATACACAAGAACTAAAACTTAATAGCTATGCGAAATATTTATCTATCTACAACAATATTATTCTGAATGAATCACCCTATCTCTCCTCTTCGAATAAGGAATGAAGAATTTACGCGTTTGCAACCGCGGGAATAATCTCACTCTCTAACAAATAATGAAGAAATCAATTCGATTCATACAATGTCTAACAATTATAAATGGTAATGTGGAAGCACGAAGATCACTAAGGGCTTTTCGGTTGAAGCTTGGTCAGGTTAACAAACAAGGGTCATTTCTAAGGCCATTGAAAACGAAATTGCCGATGCAAAAGAGACATTCATTGTACATTATTCACACATCTCGACTTCGTTCCATTTGTTTCTCATTTGAAACCTTCACAACTCTTATTTCACAACTCAATTTTTATTTTTCACTATTTTTCTTCCAAGCAAGCATTCATTTTCATTCTTTCTATTTTTGTTCTTTTCTTTCACATCATATTTACAAAACAGATGTTTCTTTTCTATATTTTTATTTTCAATGCTTGCTTGTTTTTTTTCATTTTTTTTTCAAGAGTTGTGGTACTTACCGATTCTCCCCAACTTATTTCTTACTCACCCTAAGTGAATGCTCTTAACTTTTTACGGCAAAAGAACAATAATCAAGATTTTCCGGGTTGTAAAAAAAAGATTTTTGAAATCTCGCTTTATTTCAAGCAGAGATTCAACTGTTTAAGCTCAAAGGGGTTAACGAATACTCTCTCTGCTCACAGGTAAGTTGTTTTTGGATGTAGTTGTGCTCGATAGAAAACAAGTGCCTTGATCATTTCTAATTGCTTCCACATATTCACAATAATAAAAGACAAAGCATGAATCAAATGAATCAACAAAACTTATTAGAATCCAGCATTTAAGTGTACAATGGAGGTTTCCTCACAATTTGTGGTTTTAAGTTCTAGATGAAACATTCATTCAATTATGTTGCAAAAAGACAATATTCAATTTACCAAAAAGAGTAAAGTTCTTAATGCATTCTAAAATTCTAGCCGGAGGTAACCATGTACCTTAGCCTTATTCACTTGTTTATTCTTATCATTGCCATCCAAGCTCGGATGCACCTTCATTGGGTACTTCTTTGAGGAGCAACCAATCTAGAGGGTTTGCCACTCAATCAACCAAAAATTAATTAAAACAACAAAATTTAAAACAGAAATAATAATATAAACTTCAAAATTTAAATTTGTTCGTGGGGGAAAAAACACCCCAAAAGTACAAAACCAAAGTCAAAATACAGAATCCGAAAATACAATAGAAATAAACATAAAAACTGAAAAATACAATAACTTAACCCTCCAAGGGCTCAGAATCCTCCTCGCTACCGGCCTCAGAACCGGTAGCCTCATCATCATCATCAGCTGCACCACCAGAAGACGCACCAGCGCCCGCCCCCTCACCATACACAGGCCTGTCCACAGGCCAGTTGGCGTTAAGCAGAAACTACTCACGCGTCATCAAGGCATGAGCACCACTTCCCTGCAGCTGTAACCGCTGCATAGAGTCGTGCATATCTATCATGGCACATTGGGTTGCCGCCATCCATTCAAAACTGTAATCGCACACAGCTTGCAGGTAGGGATCTGGTCCAGGAGTAGAAGTACCAGGACCATCAGAAGCCCGGGTACTCTCTGCAGCTGCACTGCCTCTGGCATTCTTGGCCCTGCAATATTTGGCCACGTACCGGTCATCGATAGGCGACAGGATCCTTACCTGACCCCGAGACGGTAGTGTCACCTTTGCCTGAATGCACAAACTCATGATCAAGCACGGGAAAGCTAGGGGACAATTCACACGAGCCCCCGACTTTAGCCCGCTCTCAATCACGGACTTAAGCTCATTAGCGATGATCCTCGCCACATCGATCTGGACGTTGGAGAGGATACTGTGAACCAAATGTGCCACTGGGATCGGCACTGTAGAAGTGTGGGACTTTGGCTGGATGTTTGTCAGAACCAAAAGCAGTATCAGTTGAGCCATGGGAGTCATGTCCTCCCTATGATACCTCATTGGAACCCCAGATGGGTTCAGCTCAACAGATTTCCCTCTTAATAGCAGGGCGGCAGAAATGGCTTCAACATCCCGGTGAAGCCGTAAATCAGTGTGGTATGTGTCTCTCTCCTCAGCTCCCAGCTGGAGCGGCTCACCAAGGACTCGGTTAATGGCATCCCTATCAAATGCAACTGGACGGCCGACCACTCTAGATATCCAAGTAAAGGGCTCGTCGTCATCAGGCAGTGCGTTTGCATAAAACTCACGCACCGTTGCTATGTCATAATGCTCAAGTGGGGAAATTAACCGATCCCACTTCATAGTGTCTATCAACCCGGCAAATGCTCTGTTTGTGCCTTGGGGGTTGATGAGGAATCGCTTCTCCGGAAGAATTTTCCGTTTTTCCAAAGCAATGTACCCGGCGGCCTGCTTCGGGCCGACAAATTTGTCGTTATCAAATTGGATCGTTACTGGACGGGAAGTGCTCGTTCCCTTCCTCTTCTTTGAATTTCCAGACCTTGATTCCATCTGCAAAATATAAAAGGAAACAACACACACCAAACAGATTAGACAGCAAAACCAAAATTTAAAGAACTGTCATGCTCGCTGCTGCTTCGCCTAGCGAAGTGGCAGCGAACGCTCGCCCCTGGTTCGCCTAGCGAGTGCTAGCGAACCTTACGGGTTTTTGGGTTCTGCAGCATTTTCAGAGAAATCTTCCCAAAACCCGCATTCTAATGGTTTCAATTTCAGAACCTAATGATTTATCAATTAAACGAACGTTCTATGCTATTGGGGATTACACATTTACATGCAAAACCTAAAATCCCCAATTGCAAAACCTAAAATCCCACATGCAAACCTAAAGTTTCCCATACCACAACTCATCCTAATTGACATCCAAATCGGAAATAACAGAGTTCAAACATACAGAAAATGTAGTAGGGCAAACCTTAGTTACACGGATTGATTGAAATGTGAAGTGGAGTAGGGTTTGCAATCTTCCAAATAGGGATAGAGTGTTAGTGAGAGAGATGAAAATGAGAGAGTGTGGAGAGTGCTCGGTTAAAATTTTCCTCAGCAGAGTTGAAAAACAGAAAAGTTGTGTTTGGGCCAAAATGAGTGCCCTGCTGAGATTTTTAATAAGTGTTGTCATGCAGCGCTCGCTGCTGCTTCGCCTAGCGAGCAGCTAGCGAATCAGCTCGCTACTGCCTCGCCTAGCGGGCAGCAAGCGAGCATGACAGCAATTGCCTTTTCAAAGGCAGCAGTTCAGGTTCATTCAGCAAGGTGTTAGCACTTCGAATCCCATCACAATACACAGAAAAAGCAGTAAATACTTACAATGTTGGGGTGCCTCCCAACAAGCGCTTGTTTAACGTCGGCTAAGCTCGACAGTGTGATGCTCACAGAGGAGCATCCAACGGAATTGCACAACTCTCGCGATCCACATGACCGCCGAGATAAACTTTCAATCATTGGCCATTCACGGTCCAACTATCTTTCTTGTCCATGTCTTCAATGACAATAGCCCCGTACTCCTTCACCTCTTTCACCCGAAATGGCCCGGACCATTTTGATTTCAACTTCCCGGGAAATAATTTCAACCTGGAGTTGAACAATAGGACAAACTGTCCAGGCACAAATTCTTTGCTTCGGAGCTTCTTGTCGTGGTACTTTTTTGCCTTTTCTTTGTACAACCAACTTGAGTGATATGCAGCATTGCGCATCTCTTCCAACTCAAGTAGTTGCACCTTCCTTTTGTCACCGGCCAACTCATTTTCAAAATTTAAATATTTCAGGGCCCACAAGGCTTTGTGCTCCAATTCAACCGGCAAATGGCAAGTTTTACCAAACACCAATTGAAAGGGAGTTAGGCCAATTGGAGCTTTAAAGGCGGTACGGTATGCCCATAACGCCTCATCCAATTTTTGGGACCACTCCTTTTTTGAATTAGACACAGTTTTTTCGAGAATTCTCTTAATCTCTCGATTAGAGACCTCGGCTTGCCCATTCGCCTGTGGGTGATACGGAGTTGTCACCCTATGTGATACACCATAATGTTTTAAAATGCTTTCCAACGGTGCATTACAAAAGTGTGACCCTCCGTCACTTATCAACACTCGGGGGGTTCCGAAACGGGAAAATATGTTTTTCTTCAAAAAATTTATCACCGTTTTCGCGTCCGCCCGAGGTGAGGCAATCGCCTTAACCCACTTAGAAACGTAGTCGACTGCGACAAGCATATACTCGTTCCCATAAGAGGGCGGGAATGGTCCTACAAAATCGATGCCCCAACAATCAAATACTTCGACTTCTTGTATATTTTGGAGAGGCATCTCATCTCTCTTACCTATCCCACCGCTTCTCTGGCAACTATCACAACTTTGCGCATGGGTGTGTGCGTCTTTGAAAATGGTGGGCCAATAAAATCCCGATTGGAGGATTTTAGTGGCCGTTCTCACCCCATTATAGTGTCTGCCGTAAGGCGAGTTGTGACAATGCCAAAGGATGCTCTGCGCTTCATCGCCAGTGACGCATCTCCTTAATAGGTTATCACTACCCAACTTAAACAAGTACGGGTCATCCCAAACATAATACTTGGCATCCGAAAGAAACTTCCTTTTTTGGTTCGAAGTTAGGTCGGGAGGCACAAAACCACTAGCCTTGTGGTTCGCAAAGTCTGCAAACCACGGCCTAACTTGAACTTTAAATAGTTTTTCATCAAGAAATTCTTCCCGGATTTCCTTCTCAGACGCTGTAACCTCCACATTCACTAAGCGGGATAAATGATCCGCCACCAAATTTTCCGACCCCTTCTTGTCTTTGATTTCCACATCAAATTCTTGTAACAAGAGGATCCAACGGATGAGCCTTTGCTTCGAATCCGGTTTGGTTAGAAGATATTTAATCGCCGTGTGGTCGGTATACACTACGACTTTAGACCCTATAAGATAAGACCTAAACTTTTCTAGCGCATACACTATTGCAAGTAGTTCTTTTTTCGTAGTGGCATAGTTTATTTGAGCCTCGTTAAGAACCTTACTTGCATAATGTATCGCATGAAAATTTTTATCTTTTCTTTGGCCAAGTACCGCTCCAACTGCGTAGTCGCTCGCATCACACATTAGTTCAAAATTTTCATTCCAATTGGGAGCGACTATTATTGGAGCGGTAACCAATTTTTCTTTTAAAGTCTCAAAAGCTTGCAAAAAATCATCGGTTAAGAGAAATACCTGGTCCTTAGCGAGCAGATTGCTCAAAGGCTTAGCCACCTTTGAGAAGTCCTTGATAAATCGCCGATAGAACCCGGCGTGCCCCAAAAAGCTACGGATGCCCTTCACATTCACCGGAGGAGGTAATTTTTCTATCACTTCAACCTTAGCTCTATCCACTTTAAGCCCCCTTCTAGAGACTTTGTGGCCTAGCACGATCCCCTCGGTCACCATGAAGTGACACTTCTCCCAATTAAGCACCAAATTGGTCTTCACACATCTTTCCAACACCGTTTTCAAGTTTGCCAAGCATAGACTAAAAGACCCACCAAATACCGAGAAGTCATCCATGAAGACTTCCATTGTTTTCTCTATCAGATCGGCAAAAATGGCTTGCACACATCGTTGGAAAGTCGTCGGTGCATTGCACAGCCCAAAGGGCATTTTTCGGTATGCGAACACTCCAAACGGACACGTGAAAGCCGTCTTCTCATGATCGGCCGGGTCAACCGCAATTTGGTTGTACCCGGAGTAGCCGTCCAAAAAACAATAGTATTGTTGGCCCGAGAGTCTTTCGAGCATTTGATCCATGAATGGGAGTGGAAAATGGTCCTTTCGAGTCGCGGTATTCAACCGCCTATAATCAATACACATTCTCCACCCCGTTGCAACTTTAGTAGGGATCAATTCATCCTTGTCATTTCGGATTACGGTAATTCCACCCTTCTTCGGAACCACGTGCACAGGACTAACCCACGGACTATCCGAGATCGGGTAAATCATCCCTGCATCCAACAGCTTTACAACTTCCTTTCGAACAACCTCCTTCATGGTAGGATTTAAGCGGCGTTGTGGTTGTCCTACCGGCTTGAAATCCTCTTCCATCAAAATCTTGTGCATACAATAGGAGGGACTAATTCCTTTTAGATCGGGAAGAGTCCAACCCATGGCTTCTTGATTTGTTTTTAGCACGGTGATCAGACGGGCTTCTTCTTCATTTGTCAAAAGGTTGCTTATGATGACCGGCTTTGCCTCGGTCTCATCTAGGAATACATATTTCAAAGTAGAGGGTAGTGTTTTCAATTCAATAGGCGCTTTTTCGTCAATAACCTCCTTCTTCAAGTCTTCTTCCTCTACTTCCCACGGTTGTAGGTCGTCTAAACTATCAAGTTCCTTTAAGCATTCCTCAAGAGCTAGGTCTTCTTCAACGGTGAAAACCTCCAATGAGTCGTCAAGAGCTAACTCCATAGGAGATATCTCATGAATATGCTTTAAAACTTCCAAAATAGCGTCTTCGGTCACATCGATGCGAAAGCTATCATTTCTATCTTTTGAGTGCTTCATTGCTTCGAATAGATCAAATGTTACTTCCTCATTTTGGACTCTAACCTTCATTAAACCGTCATCAACATCTATCATCATTCGCGCGGTCTTCATGAATGGTCGGCCCAAGATGAGCGGAGCATCATCATCTTCCTCCATATCAATAACAATAAAATCGACCGGGAAAAAGAATTTGTCGACTTTAACCAAAACATCTTGGGCTACCCCATGAGGATGGGTTGTCGACTTATCCGCCAATTGCAACGTCATTCGGATGGACTTAATTTCGATGTTGCCAAGCCTCTTTATAATAGACAACGGTATAAGATTAATGCTCGACCCCAAGTCAATTAGTCCCTTCCCGACATAGATATCTCCAATTTTAACTGGCAAAGTAACTCTTCCCGAATCAACCTCTTTTTTTGGAAGCGTCCTTTGAATAATGGCACTACAGCTCGCATCAAGGACGATGGTCTTCGGTTCCGTATACCTCCGCTTTTTTGTAAGTATGTCCTTCATGAACTTGGCATACTTGGGCATTTGCTCCAAGGCTTCGGCAAACGGAATGTTTATTTGTAATTGTTTAAAAATATCCATGAACCGGGCGTAATGCCGTTCATTCTCTCTTTTGGACGGGGCATGAGGATAAGGTAGGTTTTGGATTGGAGTAGTGCTCACTACCTCCTTTCCCTTTGCAACTCTAGCACTCCTCCATCTAGGCTTTTTCACTTCCTCCCCCCTTACTTCATCAATCGTATTTTTCTCAATCTCCACACTTTTTTTCTTTTCAACTTCACCATTCTTTTCGTTATTTTCAACTTCTTCCTCCTTACTCCACTCCCCCACTTCACCATCAACATTTTCCTCCAATATTTCCTCCTCATTTTCTTTCTTTTTCTCTCTTTGTTCACTCTCAACTCTTTTGTTATTCTCACTCATCAACTCCTTCCCACTTCTCGTTGTGACCGCCTTACAATGCTCCTTAGGATTTGTTTGCGTATTTGCCGAAAAGGAAGGACCGGTTTGTTGTTCCGCGAGTTGCTTAGCAAGTTGCCCAACTTGAGTCTCGAGATTTTTTATGGCCGCGTCGTTGCTTTTTTGATTTGCCATTGACATTTGCATGAATTGCGTCAATGTGTCTTCCAACTTAGAAGTTACGACCGGCGGTTGTTGAGGTATATAAGGATTTTGGGGAGGGTTTTGACGGCTAGAAGAACCACCTCCATAACCTTGGTTATGGTAATAGTTACTCCTAGGTTGGAACCCTTGGTTCCCTTGGTAATGTTGTTGTTGATTTTGAGGGTGCGGTTGATAAGGTTGTTGTTGTTGTTGTTGTCTCGGTTGGTAGTCCCTTTGGTTTGCCATGTAGTTTACATCTTCGAATCCCGGAGGTGGACCGAATCCGGTGTCATGCTCACCTTTACAAAGCTCACAACAAGCTATTTGTTTAGCTTTAGACGGTTCTCTCAACTCTTTAATTTGTTGCGTTAAGAGTTCCATTTGTTGTGAGATGAGCTTGTTTTGGGCAAGGATGGCATCGTTCGTCCCTAGCTCAAGCACTCCCGGCTTCTTCAAAGAGTTGCCTCGACTTTGACTCTGAAGATCATTTAGAGCCATTCGATTTATAATGTTTGTAGCTTCTTCGGCACTTTTTGACAATAAAGAGCCACCCGAGGTAGCATCCAACAACGTCTTGCAATTTGGTTGAAGTCCATTTTTGAAGATATGGATTTGAGTCAATTCATCAAATCCATGCCCTTTACATTTCCTAAGCATGGACTTGAATCTTTCCCACGCTTCATTTAAGGATTCATTGATTCCTTGTGCAAACACCGAGATGGCCGTCTTTGATTCCATGAATCGGTTATGGGAGAAGAATCTTTGGATAAACTTTTCTTCTAACACGTTCCAGTCTGTCATTACGGCAGGTGTTTGGTCTAAGTACCAATCTTTTGCTTTGCCGAGCAAAGCGTGGGGAAATAATCTTTGGAACAACGGGACCTCCTGAGCCTGATCCACTCCGGCCGCCAATGCTATCTCATAAAATTTTGTGAGAAAAGCAAAGGGAGCTTCATGGTCCATTCCGGTGAATGGACTTCCATATAATAAATTGAGAGTTC
Organism: Lathyrus oleraceus; assembly: GCF_024323335.1. Classification (NCBI taxonomy): domain Eukaryota; kingdom Viridiplantae; phylum Streptophyta; class Magnoliopsida; order Fabales; family Fabaceae; genus Lathyrus; species Lathyrus oleraceus. The sequence continues at coordinate 23,424,045 of NC_066581.1, read as the reverse complement.
CCGTTTTCATCTCAGCTTGCCTTCCCGTGTGGTTGGCAAACTGAGCGGTGTTTCTTGGACTGTTTATGCATGGAGTAGAAATAGGTGGTGGTGGTGGCTCCATGTTAGGTATGGTTGGTGGTGGATTTGTGGTAGAAGAACTTTCTCCTTGCTCTCGACGTTGTCTAGCCTGTTGCCTCCTACGTCTCGTTTTGCTATTGTTCCTCCTTGCGGTTCTTTCGATCTCGGGATCAAAAAGAAGTTCGTCCACAGGGATTTGCCCTCGCATAAAACGTAAGCTGCACACTAAACCAAACAGATTACAAGCACAAGTCAAAAATTCGAAAGCTAAAAATTAAGCAACCATTGCGATGCTCGCAATATCAATTTATAATCCCCGGCAACGGCGCCATTTTGTTAGTTGTAATTTTAACTGTCGGGTTTTTGTTATCGTATCCACAGGGATTGTAAGATATCACCGCCGTTCGATGGTTGTATTAATCTTAGCTTAAGTAACACAGGGGGTTTTGGTTTTTAATCACATTATCTTGCATAAAAAGGTAATACAATGCGGTAAAAGTTTGATTTGAATATTTGAGAAATATTGCCAAAGTTAGGGTTCAACGATCACTTTGCATGTATTTGTTCGGTCAACAATCTTATAAACTCCTTTAGATGATAAATTATTTCACAAAGTCCTCCCAAGGTGTTTCTCTCGAACACACATTGTGAGTTTTCCCATTTTGATCGATTGTTTATCTCTAACACAACCTATCAAAATGACAACTTTTTGGTTCAACCTTATGGTGAACAAAATCATTCATTACTATCTCTAGCTAACAAACAAGATTGGATGAAAACCTAGGTTAAGAGTTGGTAAACATCTCTCGATCATAAACCAACACAAAGAGTTTTGAATAAGAACAAAGTTTTCATCATATATTCACCATTAAAGAGTTTACACATGAAGATCCTTACATTTACACACAAAGCTAATGATCATCTACATCTAACCTTGACAAATGGAGGACTTAGCTACTCATTTTCATGGTAGCTTGGTCGGCAAGTTTCGGAAGAAGGTTGATCAACATCCGAGTCGAATAATCGAGATTGGATGGGAATCCACCTTCTTTTTGTAAAAGATGGTTAAGAGATGAAGAGAAATGAAATTTAGGGCACAAAAGCTTCTAAGAACAATGCTGTAAAAATATCTAGAAAAAGTGCAAAAGTATGGAAAACTAGGTATGGCTCCAAAAAGTGGCACTTGCTACTTATAGAGCTGTACTGGGCTGTCATGCTCGCTAGGCGAGCAGAATGGCTCGCCTAGCGAGGGTCTATTTGAGGCACATGAGGCACCTGCGCCCAGAGAAACAGCCTATCTCAGACTGTCATGTTCGCCTAGCGAACAAAACCTTCGCCTAGCGAAGGACACGCTTCAACCTTCGCCCCAGCGAGGTTGAGAGGTTTTGCTACTGGAATGCTCGCTGGGAACTCGCTAGAGCCTCGCCTAGCGAGTGAGTGCTGGTTGCGCTTTTCACCAAGTCTGGAAGCGTTCGCTGCAACGTTCGCTGGAAGCTCGCCTAGCGAGTTTGGTCATGTTTGCCACTGTAAAATCCTGGAGCATTTCGCTGGACCCTCGCTAGACGCTCGCCTAGCGAGTGCTTCGCCACAGACCTCGCCTAGCGAACAAGCTGATGAATGCTTGTTTTATTTGGTTCCTTTGCCAACTTTCTTGTGTATTCATTTTCAATTATTTCATGCCTTCTTCCTGCACAATAACACACAAATCAAAGGTACCAAGATCGTTTATCAATGTATTGCATTTCATCTAAAACCAAGGTGGTTTTGACAATTTAGCAAGGAAATGGAGTGAAAGATGCCCATATTTGATAGCTCAAATAAGCACTTTTGGGTATCTAACACCTACCGAGTCCAGTACCAGGTACATCTGGACTAACCAACTGGGGTTTCTGTTCCTTCTTTTTTGTGTATCTTTGCAACCTTTTGTATGGTTCGTTTATCAATTTCTTGATAGCAACAGTATGAAGGAATTTATTAATTTGTAGGCATCAAACACTTATATTCATCAGCTCTCCACGTGGTTTGCGCTTGAGACGGTGTTGACTGCTAGTATAAACTTATAGGGGTTAATCTAGAATGGAGACTTAAGGTGTCGGTATAATGGTTATTCAAACTGATCTCGTAGAAGTGAGGGATCTAGGGTGTCCGGACGGTATCAATCTTGTTAGATCTTTCTCAATTTTCCTAACAAAACCTCTGCAATACAACCTATATACTCGTAGGGTATGCATTTAATCTTAAGGAAAAAAAAATTGTTATGCCAAAATATGTATAAATGATTGATAAGGACAAACAAAAAATTTTGTTGGCTGATAATACTAACAATAGAAACAAGTAGATGAGTGATAAGGATTTCCTCCCACATTTAATCAATGCATTGTCCTCAATGCGACAGTATACAGAATAAAAAGAAAGAAATAAAAATCACTACTCATCGTTACGTTGTTGGCTTCTGCGTGCTCTGGCTCTTACTCTTGTGCGCTCACCTCTCCCTTGCTGGGTAGGATCCAACCCTACATGCTGAGTGTACTCCTGGATGGCATCTACGAGATATGTGAGGGCACTCATCTGGTCTGAAAGCTCCGCCATCCCCTGATCATGCCAGTTAGCATAATCGTGCTGATCCCGCTGTATTTGCTGGATCGCTTGCATCATTTCCGTTTGGCGTTCTTCCATTCTTTGGTTGGGTCGCAGAATCTCAGCGTAGATGTTTTCCATGGTGGTGGGGCCTTGCTCGCTTCTTCGCTATCCTCGGGAAGATGTCTCTGCAGCGTGCTTTGTAGGTGGTTGAGGCATGCCTCAGTTAAGCTCCTCCTCGACTTCATCTGCTTCATTACCAGGATTTCCTTCATTTGCCTCGGGGGCATCCAGATCAAAAATCCAATTCGCCATATATTTCGGATCTGTGCGGCTCCTGTTGGGCATGATGATGCTTTAAACTACCTTGTTTATGACAACAGGATGGTACTTCCCGTCGTCTCTTGCTTTGATCAAGTGTGAAGCACGACAGTAGTCGATGTCGAGGAATTCTACCTGCAAGGCTGGTAAGTTGGCGAGCCTATCTCCCAGATTCAAGCCTAATGCTATGGAGGTGATGATTCCCCCAAAACAAAACGCTTGGCTGGCTCTCATGCATGCAGCCTAGATGTTGGCTAGTAGGAAGGGAGTGACATTGAACGCAATTGGGGTGAACACACAGTGAAGAAGGAAAATTTCCTTGGAGTTTACCTTATGATTGCTGACTCTTCCAAAGACTGTGTGCCCCAGGACTCGGTGGAAGTATCTGATGGCTGGGTTGTGAATATATGTTGCCTAAGTGTATCCTAGCTCGTGGCGTTCATATTGGTGAGGCCATGCCATACTTGAAATGCTAGCTCTGACCATTCGTCAGGAATACAACAGTGAATTCCTTCTCCATGTCGGAAACCAAGCATTCGCGCTATCTGAGTTTGGTTTAGGGAATACTCGGTGCCGAACATTCTAAATATGGAGACTCCGGTGAGATACTGAGTTGCGCCAAGGGGTGTAATATAGGAGTAGGAACTCAGAAATTCCAGGGTCAGCGCTTCGTAGGTTGGATGTGGTGTGGTACACAGTTGCGTCAAGCAGGCGTTTGTTAGCATCCATTCCACGCCCTCCAAAAGTCCTAGCTCCGTCAGGCATTCAATATCAACATACCTCATGGCTTGGACTGAGCGTTGGTAGAACTTGAGGTAGTTGTCTCTTTGGCGCTCTTCGGCTTCTCCATTTCTGAATATGACGGTTGAGAGGTCGGGAGTAGCTCTTTCCTGACGGGCCATTTGTAAGGTTTATGAAACTTTTGGTGTAGGTGGGTGAGAGGGAATATTGTGAGTTACACGCTTGAAAAAAATGTAAAGAATTGAATAATGGAGAGCAGAACGGTATGAGTGTGGTGATTGATGAGGAAGAAGAGAGGAAGGGCGCTTGCATTTATAGGCGAGCTCTCTGGATTTTGTGACGGTCGTCACAGGGGTGTGACGGTCGTCACGCACAACGGGTGCGTAAAGGTCGTCTGCAACGGTCAGATGCTCGTAACGGTCATTTGCATGCTGTGTGACGATCGTGGTAGATCCGTGACGGTCGTCACGTCTGTGATATGGGTGTCACACTATATGTGACAGTCGTCACACGCAGATTTTCAATTTTTCATCACAGGTTGCAACAGTTTTAATTTAAGTAGCATATCATAACAGTATAATATGATAACTAAACAATTGAATTTAAAAGCATAAATGAGTAAATAAATAAATAGATATAGAAGCATAAATAAATGAATAGCAATTGAATTAATAGATTGAAATTTAATGTAACATAGGAAAAAATAATAACGAAACAGAGCAAAAGTAATAAAATAAATGAACAAAGGTAATAAAGTAAATGTGCTCCCTCTCCACACAAAATAAAGCAGTGTCCTCATTGCTTAGTGCGAGTAGGAGAAATCAGTGGTCAATAGTATTAGCCATGGTTTTGTCCCAATGCAGCTACAGCTTGGTTCAGGTGATGAAACTGCTCGACGGCTATATCCATCAGGCCTAAGAAGCATGGCAATATTATCAGCATATGAAGGAGGAACCGGTTCATCAATGTTATAGTAGTTAGGGGGTGTTTCAGGGTCAGATTCTTCCATATGGATAGGGTCATTGATATACTCATATTTAGGCGGTCTCTCGGGAGGTGAAGGTGGATCAATCGGGTGTTCATCTAAGTCATAAAGCCAGTTATTGCGGTTGTGAACACTCGTTCTCTCATGGTTAGGCAAGGTAAATAGTCGGACCACTTCGTTATTGATTAAATAATCAAAAGTATCCGTCCCAAGGTTTCCTATGATTCTGCGATCAAAGCAAAATTCGATATCCATGGGTCAGATGTTTCCAAATGGTACATGCTCATAAAGTGGGCGTCTAAGTCCGATGATGTCTGCTATCATGGTTACTAGGCCACCTATTATTATTGGGGTACGGTTGTTCTTAGCAATGTGAACGAATCTCTCCATCATGAATGTCACGATATTGACATGTCGACCTTGATCGACACATAGCAAGATGAAAAGTTCATCGCGGGATACTATGGTGTTGTTCTCTTCCTTACCAAATAGGGTGTGGGCCAGTATTTTATGGAAGTAGCGGATAGCAGGGTTATGGATCATTTGTGCGTGCATCTCATTCAGGTTAGGGTTTGATTCTCCAATTAAGCTACCCCAAAAGTCATCTAGGTCGATGTCATCGATTAGTTCCTCCTGGCGGGTAGTAAAAACGAAAGGGCCACTAGGAAATCCTAGGAGGTCAGCAAGGTCTCTACGGTTATAGGTGAAGTCCATGCTAAACAACCTAAAGGATATCAACCCTTTGTTAAGTCGGTAACCATGCCCGGGGTATGTAAACCAGGGAGCTAAGGAATTCTAAGGTTAGTTCACGGTAAGTGACAAACCGTTTCTTAATAGCTGCATTCTCCCACCCTAGCTGGTTAAACATAAATAGGATGCTATCTCGGATACCTAACTTATCCATGGTAGGTCCATCATAATAAATCGATAATTCCATATCCTTCCGAGCTAGATAATCATACCGCCTTCTCTGAACTCTACCTCTGAAAACTGTATCTACTTGTTGCATGATGAAAGTAAGTAACTAACTAGTTAGTAATTTTCCTGTTTATCAGTATCCAATATGTCTAAGTTAGTAACTAGAAGCAACAAGAATGATTGCAAAGAATCAAGAAGAGGGGAGCAAAAATAATAAAGAAGAAAATAAAAGAAGGAAAATAGTTTGTAGCAAAGATAACAAAAAGGGTGGGTTGTCTCCCACTAAGCACTTTGTTTAATGTCCTAAGTTCGACAGTACCGTCGCGGTGTACTAGGTTTGAGGTTGAGCGGGCAGCTCTATGAGTCTGAGACTGTTCGAATAGTCTCTGTTTTCAATATTATGATAATTCTTTAATCGCTGCCCGTTTACTATAAAAGGTTCACTATTCCTACCTTTTATTTCTATCGCACCACTTTTGAGGACTTTGGTGATCTCGAAAGGGCCGGACCACCTAGATTTAAGTTTTCCTGGAAAAAGTTTAAGTCTTGAATTGAATAGTAGCATTATGTCGCTGACATTAAACTCCTTCCTAGAAATGCGTTTGTCATGCCATATTTTGGTTTGCTCTTTGTATATCCTGGCATTCTCATATGCGTCAAATCTCAGCTCTTCCAATTCGTGAAATTCCAGAATTCGTTTTTTGCCTGCGGAAGTATAGTTTATATTTAGGGTCTTAATTTCCCAATATGCTTTGTGTTCTAATTCCACAGGGAAATGACATGATTTACCATAGACTAGTTTAAAGGGTGTCGTTCCTATTGGGGTTTTGTAAGCCGTCCTATAGGCCCACAGAGCTTCGTTTAGTTTAGATGACCAGTCTTTTATGGATATTCCTACAGTCTTCTCTAGAATTTGTTTGATTTTTCGATTCGAGACTTCGACTTGCCCGCTAGTTTGTGGGTGATAAGGTGTTATTACACGGTGTCGAACTCCATACTTCAGAAGAAGTTTTCCAAAGATATTTGATATGAAGTGGGAGCCACCGTCACTAACTACTAGTTTTGGCACACCGAATCTAGGAAAGATAATGTTCTTGAACAACTTAATTACTACTCGTGTGTCATTTGTCATAGAGGCTACAGCCTCGATCCATTTTGAAACATAGTCGACATCAACGAGTATGTACTTATTACCAAAAGAAGCTGGGAATGGTCCCATGAAGTCAATCCTCCATACATCGAAGACTTCTACTTCTAAGATTCCTGTTTGTGGCATTTCATCGCGTCTTGAGATGTTGCCAGTGCGTTGGCACCGATCGCATTTTATAATCGTGTTATGGACATATTTCCATAGAGTGGGCCAAAAGAGGCCCGATTGCAGGATCTTAGTACAGGTCTTTTGAGGTACTTGCATGCCTTCCATAGGCAGCGGAATGGCAATGAGAGATTATATCATCTATTTCATCCTCAGGAACACATCGATGGAAAATACTGTCAGTACCTCTTTTGAAAAGCAGAGGTTCATCCCAGTAGTGTTGTTTTAGATCGTGAAAGAATTTCTTCTTTTGTTGGTAAGATAGGTCCGGTGGAAGTACTCTGACAGCTAAGTAGTTGACAAAATCAGCATACCATGGCAGAGTTGCATTCGCATGTATTTCTTCCACGAATTCTTCGACTTCTGTATCGTTTAATCTTAGTTCAGGCATATCGCTTTCCATTTGGGATATGAGTCGTTCGTAAGGGAAATCATCATTAATTGGAATTTGTTTAGGCTTATTCCCTTCGATTCGTGATAAGTGGTCTGCTACTACGTTTTCAGTACCCTTCTTATCTTTTATCTCTAAGTCAAATTCTTGTAAGAGTAGGATCCATCTTAAAAGTCTTGGTTTGGCATCCTTCTTACTTAACAAATATCTAATAGCGGCGTGATCGATATAAATGATAATTTTTTCCCTTACCAGGTAGGAACAGAATTTGTCCAAAGCGAACACGACGGCTAGAAGTTCTTTTTCAGTGGTGGCGTAGTTCATTTGGGCTGGATTTGGTGTTCTACTTGCATAGTAGATAGCATGAAGATTCTTATCCTTTCTTTGTCCTAGTATTGCGCCTACTGCATAATCACTCGCATCACACATAATTTCGAAAGGTAATCTCCAGTCAGGTGGTTGCATTATGAGTGCGGTGATTAAAGATGTTTTCAATTGGTTGAACGCTGTTAAACATTTTTCATCAAATATAAACTCAACATCTTTCATTAACAAAACTGTAAGTGGCTTGGTAATTTTCGAGAAATCTTTAATAAAACGTCGGTAGAAACCGGCGTGTCCTAAAAAGCTTCGTATTTCTCACACGGTTTTCGGAGGTTGAAGGTTCTCTATGATTTCGATCTTAGCTTTGCCTACTTCAATTCGTCTATTAGATACCACGTGACCTAACACGATTCCTTTTTGAACCATGAAATTGCATTTCTCCTAGTTTAGGATGAGGTTTACCTTTACGCATCTTTCGAGTACCATTTCTAGGTTTGATAGACATCCTTCGAAACTCTGCCCACAAACAGAAAAGTCATCCATAAAGACTTCCATGATGTCTTCTATAAAATCAGTGAATATTGCCATCATGCATCTTTGAAATGTTGCGGGAGCGTTGCATAATCCAAATGGCATTCGTCGGTAAGCGAATGTACCATAAGGGCATATGAAGGTAGTCTTTTCTTGGTCGTCAGGATGGATCGGAATTTGAAAGAATCCTGAATAACCGTCTAGATAGTAGAAGTGAGAATGCTTAGCCAATCGTTCAAGCATTTGGTCAATGAAGGGTAGAAGGAAATGATCTTTCCGAGTGGCTTTGTTTAGATTTCTATAGTCGATGCACATTCTACTTCCGGTCACAACTCTTTGTGCTATGGACTCGCCCTTCTCGTTCTTTACGACTGTAACACCCCCTTTCTTGGGTACTACATGAACGGGGCTAACCCATTGACTATCAGAGATTGAGTATATGATTCCCGCATCTATTAGCTTCTTTACTTCATCCTTGACTACCGTACTTAGGATTGGGTTGATCCTTCTCTGGTGTTCTCTAGAGGTTTTACAATCTTCCTCCAGCATAATGCGATGCATACAGATAGAAGGACTTATTCCTTTTAGATCGATGATGTCATATCCTAACGCAGTTGGATATTTTCTTAGGACATCTAGTAATTTCTCAGTTTCCATCTGTCCCAAGTCAGCGTTGACTATTACTGGTCTTTTCAATTCAGTGTCTAGGAATTCGTATCTTAGGTTCTTTGGTAGTGCTTTTAATTCCAAGTCAGGTTTCTTTGGGCATGGCATATGGTTGGGCGTAAGTGTTAAGCATTCGCTTAGACTTTTGTTTTGGTATGGTTCATGCCAATTATCGTCTTCAAAGATTGGAGGGATTTGGATTTTCATTATATCAGAGTATGTGGTTTCTTGCATCTCCATCTCTCTCACGCACTCGTCTATGACATCAAGTAGATAACATGTGTCGTCTATAGCTGGCGCTTGTAAGAATTGGGTCAAGATGAATTCAACCTTTTCCTCTCCAACTTCAAATGTCAGCTTACCTCTCTTTACGTCTATTATGGCTCCGGTGGTAGCCAAGAATGGCCTTCCTAGTATGATAGGTGTACTGGCATCTTCTTTGATTTCCATGATTATGAAGTCTGTAGGAATGTAAAATTGTCCTACACGTACGGGGACATTCTCTAGTATATCGACAGGATATTTGATTGAGCGGTCAGCTAATTGAACAGACATCTTGGTTGGTCTTAATTCTCCCATACTGAGCCTTTTATAGATGGTTAAGGGCATTACACTAATGCTGGCTCCTAGATCGCATAGAGTTTTGCCTATGACGAATTTTCAAATGATACAGGGAATGGAAAAACTACCTGGGTCTTTTAGTTTGGGAGGCATGCTATTCTGGATTATTGCGCTACACTCGGCAGTAAGTGGAACTGTCTCGTTATCCTCAATCTTTTTCTTATTGGATAGGATTTCCTTAAGAAATTTGGCATAGGAGGGCATTTGTGTGATGGCTTCTGTAAAGGGTATCGTAATGTTTAGTTGCTTTCAGAAGTTCAACAAATTTCCTAAATTGACTCGCAGTTTTAGAACTTTTGAGTCTTTGAGGATACGGAACGGGTGGTTTATAAGGAGGCGGAGGCACATAAGGTTTTTGTTTCTCTTCGGCCTCTTGGGTTTTATCTTTTATTTCCTTTGGTTCATTCACCTGCTCAATTGAGGTTTTATCTGGTTTTTGGTACATGGCAGGGTTTTGGAGTCTTGGATCTACTGGTCCGTCTATTTCTTTTCCACTCCTCAATAAAATGGCATTTGCATGCCCTTTTGGATTAGGTTGCGGCTATCCGGGAAATGTTCCAGGTGGAGCGGCTGTAGATGCTTGATGTTGAGCCACTTGTGAAATCTATGTTTCAAGCATTTTATTGTGGGTGGCTAAGGGGTCTACTTTGCTCGCTAGTTGTTTGAGTTGCTCGCTAGTATGTATGTTTGGGTTCAAGAAGTCTTTGTTTGTTTCAACTTGGGTAGCTATGAAGCTTTCCATCATTAATTCATGATTTGACTTCCTAGGCATGTTAGGAGCATTATTAGCTGGCTTTTGATATCCAAGCGGAACAGCTGGTTCTTGGCCAGGTGCACACAGGGTGTTGTTATTCTTATAGGAGAAATTAGGATGGTTTTTCCATCCTGGGTTGTAGGTATTCGAATATGGATTTCCTTGTGTGTAGTTTACTTGATCGGTTGGGACTCCTGCTAATATCTGACATTGTTGTGCAGTGTGTCCAGGATTTCCACATAACTCACAGTTTGGAGTTACAGCAACCACGATGGCTGCGGGTGGTATGGTCAAGTTATCTAATTTTTGAACAAGGGCATCTACCTTTGCATGAACATGGTCAAGGCTACTGATTTCATACATTACACCCTTTGTCTGGGACTTTTCTACTGGAGTTCTTTCACATCCCCATTGGCAATGGTTTTGGGCCATGTTTTCAATGAGTTGATAGGCTTTGTCGTATGGCTTGTCCGTAAGTGCACCGCCCGCGGCAGCGTCTACTGTCAGTCTTGTGTTATACAATAGCCCATTGTAAAATGTGTGAATGATCACCCAGTCTTTGAGACCATGATGTGGACATATCCTCATCATGTCCTTGTATCTCTCCCACACTTCGTAGAGAGATTCTACATCTTTTTCCTGAATCCGTTGATTTGAGCTCTCAGCATAGTAGTTTTGCTCGGCGGAAAATATCGGGAAAAGAAAACGTTCTTCAGTTCTTCCCATGTTGTAGCGGAGTTGGAGGGAAAGGATTGCGACCAAGCCCAAGCTCTATCTCTTAGTGAGAAAGGAAAGAGGTGCAGTCTTATCGCATCTTAAGATACACCATTCGCCTTTATAGTATTTGCATACTGCACAAAGTTGGTCAGGTGTTCATTAGGATCATCCGTAGGATTTCCAACAAATTGATGTTGTTGGACGGCTGATAATAGTGAGGGTTTCAGCTCGAAATCGTTTCGATTGATAGCGGGGGCAGCAATGCTGTTGTGAGGTTCTTGTTAGGACGAGGTAGCATAGAATTTAAGAGGACGATTCTGTGGTCCTTCTTCAGCCATGGTTGGTTTTTCTTCTGGTTTAGGAGGAGAGAAGATATCTAGAATATCGTACTTTTGTTGATATTCGTGTATTCGGCGTCTTACGTATAAGAAACGCTCTAATTCTGGGATCGGTGGTGCTAAGTTACCTCCTTATGAGCGAGTACTTAGCATACAATCAGCGAAATAAGGGAGAGTAAATTAGTTATTATTTTTACCTTAGTCTATACCGTGCAACGAAAGAATCGCACGAGTCGACTAAAACAGGTCCCCGGCAACGGCGCCAAAAACTTGATTCTTGTCGTGACTATATATAAAATGTAGTCTATCGGGTACTTGACTGTAAGTGCACAGTCCAGTCGCTTTAGTTTTAAAAGATATCGATCCCACAGGGACCTATGGTCAAACTAGTGTTGCTAACGTCACTATGTTTAGCTAAGGGAATGATTAATAGAAGTTCGAGTGCGGAATATTAAATCTAGGGGAAATTTAGTTTTAAGAAAGAATTGATGGAAAGAATCAGTATTCAACGCATTAATTGTCAGGGATTCGATAAGTCACTGGTGAATAGTTTAAATGCTAAATATCTCTCAGTAGAAAATATTTATTTAAAAAGCTTTATCTCACACTCTTGTGATTGTTGATTCGGCCTATAGCTTTAAGTCAGAATGTACGCTCTCGCTGTCCATTTGAAGTTAAAATTACTTTTTGAAAATAAATAAGTTCGAATTGCTTTTAAAGTTCTCTCGCTGTTTTAAAACTCAATGCCTAATTTTTACTATCCAGCTCGAGCTTCACGCTCTCGCGATTGTTGGTTCTCACCTTAGTTAATTTCCCACTCTCGTGGCAAAATCGTATTAAATAGCTTCTCACGCTTTTGTGATAAAGTTAATTAAATTTAAATTAAAAATCTCAGCCTAAAAGATTATTTGAGAAAAAGGGTTTTCACCAATTATTATTAAATCCCATCTTATTAAAGTGTTACATACCGATACCGGTAATTTAGCCGGACATGTTAAATAGAGCAAACATGGAGCATAAATAGATTAACATTGCGGCAAACATAATTATAATAATAACTGGGAAATAATAATAATAATTTAATAAAAACCTGGAAATTGAAGTAACAGAGTATGGAGAATCTTGGAGTACTTGAGCAGTCCTCCACAAGCCGGTAGGATTCTGCTTCTTCGATACAATTGCTTACTAACATTAAATAAAGTGTAGTAGTTCGCCAGTGTAGGAAACTGTAAGACCCCAATTTTGGCCCTAAGATCCCTCATGGCATCATAACATTGCATTTGCATAGCCTCAAGGATCTTCAGCATCTTGGTTCCCTTTGCCTTTGGGTGGGATCTCTTGTGAGTGGTTTGAGATCACCAAGCATGCTTGAATTGTATATCATTTCTTTTCTCATTTTGTTTACTAACCAAAAGCACAAAAATACGTCACTAACATCTTTTGTTTTGTAGCTTGAGCAATCACAAGGTCCAAAGCTTCTAGGAGATCATTGGTACAAAGACATGGGTCAAGAGGAGATGATAGCAAGCATGGAAATGGTTCCCAAAGTTCTCATCCATCAAATATGCCTCCCTAGTACCTCAATGCATCATTTTGATCAAAGCAAATCAAAGGGTTTGAGGTTTGTTCCCTAGAGAAACCCTAATTCATCTATGCACCACAATGCCTTGCTCATGAAGCAACCTCAGCCCATGATCAAATACAATCAAGGGAAGTTCTTTAACTCATCACTCCATGCATATTTGAACTTATTTGAGTGTCCTCAATCATCAATTCATCAAGATATGAGTTGTGGACTTGAGAAGTTGATCAGTTAATTCATCTGACTATTTTGAAATGCACTGAGACCTAACGTTTCATGTGTTAGTCAAATGGAAATGGTTCCAAAAGCAAAAATCCTCTTAAGGACAATATGAACAATTTTAATGTTCATCAAAAATTTATTTGAAGCTTGGAAGGCCATCTGCCATTCCAATACATTATAGGTCATTTTGACTGAAACCCTAATTGTGGGTCAGCTTCCCAAGGACATAACTCATTCATTTTTTATGATTTTGAGGTGGGGTAAAATTCATTGAAGAGCTTAAGATGTATAATTCAAATGTTATGTTGTACAAAATTTCAAAATCTCAAAGGAAATACATGTGATAATGCAAGACATTATAGGTCCTTTTTGACCAAATGCATTAAAAGGAAAAAAAGTCCAACTTCAACTGCCCATAACTCTTTCATCAAAACTCCAAATGGTGGAAAATTTAAGTCCATTTTGATTGTCTTGAAACGATCTACAACTTTGACGTTGGAGGTTTTTCCATTTGAAGCCTGCATCATCAAAACAGAAGGGCTTGAAAGTTGGCCAATTTTAGAAACCTTGCCTTGACATATCTTGCACCTTGCACTTTAAACTCAAATTTCATAAATTTCCACACTTCAAATGAGTTTTTGTCCAACATAACATTTGTTCCTTATACAAAGACCTTTCCAACCATTATCCATATGCCTATGTTTGGATTTTCTAAATGGTACTTTCGAAGAGATGATTGTTTAGGTACAAATGAAGAATTCACTTGAAAACTTGGTGCATAAGCAATTGCCTTGCAAAGTCACACGTCCAATTCCATTTGGTTGATGCTCAGAATTCATTTGGCATTGTTTTTGGGCCTTGTGCATGATCATGCAAGCCCATGCAATGAAGCTTCACATGCCATGCACACGGATTATTTCACACTCTCCTTGCCACTTCCTCTATAAATAGAGACTTCATTCCACTCATTTGACACGCCTAATTCAACCTGAAATGCTGCAGAATTCTTTCCATAGCCATCACTAAAGAAGCAATTGCATTTTCTTCATTTTTTTTTCAGATCCAAAATTCAACTTCATCTGGTTGAATTCTTGGATCTTAAGCTTATAAACCTTAACCATTCATCTCACTGGTCTTCTGTTTTAGCAAAGCAAGCAAGGCATCGTGCTCAAATTACCAGAACTCAAGCTTACACTCCAACTGGTATTTTCTTCGATTCTCATCATCCATGGACCTTTTTGCTTGGATCTAATGTTTTCTGAAGTCCTCACTTGAGAGGCAAGCTAGTGGTAGCTTCAATTTCGTTTTTCCTTGATCTGCATTCTCCACACCTGAATCTTCCACCTCAGATTTCTCCATTTATAGGAATCTTGAGTTTGATTCAAGGTTACAGGGGTGATGTACATCACCCCAGCTTCATTTTGGTATAAGGATCGTGTACTTTGGTGGCCTTTTGAATTTCTGCAATTTGGGCGGAAAATCCAAGCTCATCGGAGAAGACGGTGGCTCCGGTGGCTTCATCATCTCCAGTTTGAATCCTGGCCGTGTGATCTATTTTCCAGATTCAATCAGGGCCCTTGCTTGTTATGACTTTTATTTCTTTCCCATGTGATTGCATTGACTGTGGACTTCCATGCGTGCGCATCTCCCAACCTTGTGATCTGCCAGCTCAATCAATGAGCTCAGATCCAAGCGTTGTGGATTTTTCTAATTTTCTAATTTCTGTTTTTATTTTCTTTAATTCCTTTTATTTCAAAAAATCATATCTCTCTCATTTTTTATCCAAAAATTATGGGACCAATTGCATTATTTCCCAAATAATTTCTAGTTTCTATTTCTGATTTTTAATTTTTTTTTATTTTGACATTTAATATTTTTCATGAATTTTCTCTTTTCTGGTTGTTTTTAATTCATTTTAAATAGTTTTTGATATTCAAAAAATACAAAAATATTTTCCTAACCTATTTGAATGATGATGGATCTATGAAAAATATTCTCATCAATTTTTGAATTGATTTGAGATTTATTTGAGATTTTAGTTCAATTAGGTTATTTTTATTCATTTTTAATTGATTAAAAATAGTTTCTGACTTTTAAAAATGCTGAAAATTTTTGTCAAACTTTTTTGACCTTGTTGAGCTTGGGATAAATTACTTGGACCTTCCAAGGTTGATTTGAAGTAATTTTGAAGTTTGACCTTTCCATTTTTTTTTTAATTCAAGTTTATATTAAATATTAAAAAAATGCCAAAAATAGTTTATTCATTTCTTGACTTCCAATCTTCATCTCACTTCTGGTTTTGATTGTTTGACCTTGACTTTCCATGTTATTGGTCAACATATGAGGATTGGTACATTGTATTTCACTTAATGCACTTTAATTTTGGCATTTCCATTTCTCTTATCCATCTTCTCCTTCTTCTTTTTCTACTTCTTTTCTTCTTGATCAATGAGTTGAAGGTTGATAAGTTAGCATTGGTTAGGGAGATTTAATCTTCCTTGATTCAAATCTAATTCATCTTGATCAATTGATCAAGTGAATGGCTTTGCATTAAGGATAGGTTGTCTTCTAAATCATGCAAAGGCTTAAACCAATACAAGATCAATTCTCATTTTCTTTTTGGCATGGCAAGTTTTTGGGACTTGGTTCACTAATCAAGACTCCTAACTTGTGTTTGTTTCCTACATTATTATTGACCGGCCTCAGATAGTTGTGACTTCTACATAAGTCCAATTACGATTGCTTAACATAGCGCTAAATTTTCCTTATGGCATACTAACTACTAACACTAACTATTGACAATTAACATTTACTTTATGCAATTTACTTTTATGCAATTTACTATTCTTGCACATACTATCCATTTGCTTTTCTTTTTGCTCACTTGAGCACATGTTTATGTTAATGCCATTTGCCTTTTGCTCACTTGAGCACATAATTGTATATATATTATTGTGCTTGTGTTTTTTTGTTTTGATTGTTGTGGACCAAATGCAAAGAAATGGACTTAGTTTCTAGGACTTTCCCTATGCAAAGAAATGGAAAATTGGACTTAGATTCTAGGACTTTCCTTATGCAAATTGGAGTAAAAGGATCTTAATGATGAAGATGGGTTAGAAGAACCAAATCTCTAAACTCACTCTTGTCCATTCTTGATTTACTTCATGGAACTTTTTGATGTGTGTGCTTTTGTGCTAGGGATTCCACCTTGATTCAAATTTGAAGAACCATTGACATGTTCATCCAAAGTGGAAGATACAAGATACATTGAGGATCCCTTGTGAGACTTATTTGATTGCTTATGCTTTGTGGTTGCTTATTCCAAAGAATGGGAGCTACTTGGATCATCAATATGATCTCAAGAGAGGAATTCCTAATGTGGTTTCATTTCTTATCCCTCACCTTTTTGTTTTACTTAGGACTTAGCCATTCTTCTTCATCTCTCCACTCTAACCCAAGCCAAAACTTTTTGTGCAAACATTTAACTATTGTTTTCAAACATTAGAAACCTAAGCCTTATGCTTTTGATTTTCAAACTTTCTTTTCACAATACTTATTTTGAATTGAATCTTTAAGTCAACTTTGACTATTTTGTACATACTTTTAATTGGTAAATATATCCCATTCAAGTTTCCTTTTATGGTTCCAATGGCCACTTCTTAATCAAATTTTCCATAACCTTTAGGTATTAGGTTTGAGTTATCTTTGTGGTAGATGTAATACTCATCTATATCCTTAGTGATGGACAATGAGTCTTCCATGCTTATTATAGGGTTAACCCCTCACTAGCATGTTGAAGTTATCCTCACATGGTGGATTTGTGGTTTGGTTGAGTTTTCTCCCTTTGATAACAAAAGACCTTAAGGCTTTTGGACCAATCAATTCACCAACTTGTTTTGAGATTTTTACCCCGAACTACGAGGTTTTGATCCTAATCTTTTTATAAGATGGTACGTAGGCAATGGGTTTATCCATCCAAACACAAAATGTAAATAACTTGTATATTCTCTTCTCATCTCTTCAATCATGTTTGCACAAACAAATTTTCACAAAACAAACAACCTTGCAACAAATATGAAAAGGGCTCCCTAGGAGTACCTAGGATGTTTTGGGTGCCTAACACCTTCCCATTGCATAACCAACCCCCTTACCCAGATCTCTGTTTCTTTTACTAGTTTTTGTTAAAACTATTAGGTTTTTGTTCGCTTTCTAACCATTCCTTTGGATGAATAGAAGTGCAGTGGCGACTCGACTTTGTATGATTTACCTTGGATTTAATCAATATCTCTAATGGTAACGAATACCCCGCTACAGAAAAGTGGCGACTCTGTTGTGGATATGTGTTTTGCCTAGTGGGTTTTGCCAACTTTTAATGCTTGTTGTATTGTATTTGTTTCGTGACATATTTTTGTGCAATTTGGGATTACTGTATTGTATGTAATGATTGAATTGCTTGATATTAATTCCTTGTATGCTTGGTGATCTTTGTGAGATGAGTCCTATACCCGGACTCGAGTGCACTTAGGATAGGAGAATGGCGTAGTCTTGTTGACTTGTGTGGAGTTATTCCTTAGCAAGTTGACTCGCAAGTCCATTCACTTGGTGGAGGCCATGTTGGGATCAATAATGTCACACAAGTAAGTTGTGGTTAGAAATTACTTTTTCCAATATAGACCTTAGAAGCCAAGGACCTTAGTTTACCAAGCCCGTCTTGGCCTATTCTTAGGATGTAGTGCGGAAGTCGTTCAAGTGTAAGATTTGATACGATTGTTACGCGATACTACACTCATAAGAGTCCCTCTTGAGAATATTTTTGGAATACCAGTAGTCGTTTCTCCGATAATATCCGAAAGATGGGATGATGACTATGGGAACCTCTTGTAGAACATGTTTGGTAGGTTTAAACCCCAGTACACTCCCTTTGGGTGGTTCTTAACCTAAGTCCATGCTCGTGACTTACAACAAACCCTTGATTCATGGTTGATCCGTTCATGAATCCTTAATATCAATGGAACTTGGGTGTTGATAAGGTGTAAACCATAATCCACCAAAATGGATGATTGATATTAAGGATAACATGACCCATCCCATGACCTTTGTTTGGTGTGCTTTTCTTGATCCTTGAGTGTGATTGTTGCATTCATACATTCATGCACCCATTTGCATCCATATCATCAATAAATAAGAAAATTTTCAAGGAACTTAAGGGGTTTATTTGCAAAAAATTTCAGACATGGAAAGACAAAGAAGGAACACAAAGAAGTACAGCTTCAGGAAACCAGATCTGAAAGAGTTAAGGAATCTGACATCCTATGTATTAGATCATTTGGGTTTCAAAGCTCGTTTTGGGAAGCTTCTTCCTCTTCTGACTACTCAGGTGGATGAAGGGTTGATGAATGTATTGGTACAGTTTTATGGTCCCTTGTACCGTTGTCGTTCAGTGGCTTATACCTATTCTGGATCAGTTGCCGTTCAGTGGCTTGGAGAGTATTCCTACTTCTCAAGAGATAGCTGACATGTTGCACATAGATGAATCTCTGGTTGGTGCTCATATGACTACCAAAGGTGGAATTCAAGGTCTCCCTTCTGAGTTCCTCATTGCTCAAGCTACTACATATGGGAAGGCCATGAGTGAGGATGCCTTTGAAGCCGTATTTGTACTTCTCATCTATGGATTGGTATTGTTCCCCAACATCGACAAGTTTGTGGATGTGAACGCTATTAGGATCTTTTCTACCCTTAATCCCGTTCCGACTCTGTTGGGTGATACCTATTTCTCTTTGCAAATGAGGAATGCAAACGGTGGTAGTGCCATTGTGTGCTATTTGCCTCTGCTGTATTAGTGGTTTATTTCTCACTTACCACAGACGGTCGCCTTCAAGGAGAACAAGGGATGTCTACAATGGTCCATGATGCTTATGTCTCTCACTAATGATGATATCTCCTGGTATAACCGTGTGTATGATGGTGTGCAGATTCTCGACTCTTGTGGTGAATTCCCCAATGTACCTCTTCTCGGTACATGTGATGGGATTAACTACAACCCTGTTTTAGCACGTCGTCAGCTTGGGTTCCCCTTAAAGGATAAACCTAATAACATTCTGTTAGAGGGTGTGTTCTTTCAGGAGGGTAAAGATCCCCAAGGCTTGAAGGGAAGAATGGTCCGTGCTTGGCGCAAGATTCATAGGAAAGGAAGGAAGGAGTTGAGTCCTAAGAATTGCATCGCTTTGGAGCCTTATACTGCTTGGGTGAGGAAGAGAGCGTCTGAGTATCTCATGCCTTTTGATTATCCGAGACCTACACCTATGATTATGGTTGGGCCTTCAACCCTCCCTAATCAAGGATTAGAGGAGTTGAGAGACGAAGACCGCTCACGCGCTCGGATCCGTGAACGCGAGGAGTTGCTTCAGCAGATTAGAGAGAAGTACACTTTGATAGAGTTCCTCGAACACTAGGTTATTGATGATCCTGATGATGCATGGACTTCTCTACTTCCTCAGTCTTCCAAGTTTTGGAAGAGGAAGTATGATCGACTCGCCAAGGAGAAGGCGGATATGGAGGCAGCTTACGAGAGAGAGGTGAAAAGGCTTTGTGCATCCTATCTTCCTGTGTCCCGAGCTTTAGATGATTGTTTCTAGGGATCCATAGGATGATTATTTTCCTTTTCTCTTGTATATGATTGACAATGCTGTACTTCTTTTCCCTGATACTATTTGATGAGACATTTCCATATGCGATAAATGTTAAATGTTCCCAAAATTTGCAAATAAAACCCTAAAGTCCCTCTGAAATATAAGAATAAATCATGTGCACAAGCATTGCATACATCATGTGCATAAACAGGTTTTGTTCCCGACTTCTTGTCCTGTGATCTGATTCTGTGTTCTTCATTTATTTTGAAGACAAGCTGACTCACCGGTACTACACTAGAGCCAACATTTCAAGACTGATGGATCATCTAGAACAAGAGAACCGTGAGCTGAAAGAGGAAGTGGTCAGACTGAGTGCCTTGATGGAATCATTCTTGGCTGCCCAGAGCCAGTCTTCTCCAACGCCTTCAACCCCTCCCCAGAGGACAGTCATCTCTGAGATTGTTTCCTCAATCGTGCCTGCAGCCAGTGCACATTTTGCTCCAGCGGCCATGCCAGCCGGATTCCTGTGGGGGATGCCTCCCAATTTCATGCTTGAGGGTCCCGCTCCAACCTTTGCTTCTATGCCGGCATCTAGTCCGGTCCTTGCTGTTCCTCCTCCTGTCGTGCATACCACGCCCAGGGTAGACGACACCATCTATCATTCTAAGCCGTTTGAAGGCCCAGATGTCTATGAGAAGATGGACGCTATGAATGATCAATTTCTTGAGCTTCGCAATGAATTGAAAACTCTCAGAGGAAAGGATCTTTTCGGCAAGTCTGCTGCCGAACTCTGTTTGGTCCCCAACGTGAAGATTCCTGTAAAATTCAAGGTCCCTGACTTTGAAAAATACAAGGGAAATACATGTCCTCTCAGCCACCTGGTCATGTATGCCAGGAAAATGTCAACTCAAACCGATAATGATCAGTTGCTCATCCACTACTTTCAGGACAGTTTGTCCGGTGCCGCTCTGCGTTGGTATATGGGTTTAGATAGTGCGAACATCCAATCCTTCAACGACCTTGGCGAGGCCTTCGTCAAGCAGTACAAGTACAATATGGATATGGCTCCCGATAGGGATCAATTGAGGGTCATGTCCCAGAAGAACAAGGAAACCTTTAAAGAGTACGCCCAGAGGTGGCGAGAGTTGGCAGCGCGGATCGTGCCTCTGCTAGAAGAGAAGGAAATGACCAAGATCTTTCTGAAAACCTTGAGTTCATTCTATTATGAGCGGATGATTGCTAGCGCTCCTTCTAACTTCACCGAGATGGTGAAGATGGGGTTGCGTCTAGAAGAAGGGGTTAGAGAAGGGCGTCTAGCCAGAGAAGAAGGCTCTTCTGCCAAACGTTATGGGGTGTTTGCAAAGAAGAAAGATGGAGAGGCACATGCCGTGACTTCCCATGTAAAACCAAGAAGACCCTCTGTGAGGAGGAAGACCGTGCGTCCTGTTAGTAACCAGCACTAGGTGGCTCACATAGCACCTGTTTTCAGAGACAATCAACAGTATCAGCAACATAGCAACAATCAGCAACCACATCCACAGAATCAGCAACAACAGCACCGACCGCAGCAGCAGGCCTACCAGCCTCGAAACAGTAATCAAACCAGCACGAGTTACGAGAAGAAAAGGGTCACCTTTGATCCTATTCCAATGACGTATGCAGAACTATATCCCTCTGTAGCGGTGTATTCGTCACTTTATGATTTATTGACTAAACCACAAGCAAAGCATACAAAGAAATCGAGTCGCCACCGCACTTTTATTTATCCTAAGGAATGGCTAAAAAGCGAACAAAAGCCTAAGAAGTTTTACACATAGAAAACTAATGAAAAGATCAGAGAATCTGGGTAAGGGGTAAATTACGCAATGGGAAGGTGTTAGGCACCCAAAACGTCCTAGGTACTCCTAGGGAGCCCTTTTCACACATGTTGTATGGAATGTTATTTGTTATGAAAATATTATTGTGCAAACATGGATGGAAGGGATGAGAAAAGAATATACAATTTTTATTGTTTTTGTGTTTGAACGGATGAACCCGTTGCCTACGTACCTTCCATGAAAGGTAAGGATCAAAACGCCGTAGTTCGGCTAAAAGATTTCCAAAATATGAGTGGGTTCATTTTAAAACAAAAGCCCTAAGGTCTTTCGTTATCCACGGGAGAAAACTCAACCTTATACAAACAACAAGTCCACCATGTGAGAAAAGCTTCGACGCACTAGAGGGGTTAACCCTGTTTTCAGTACGGAAGTCTTACAGTTCGATCACTAAGGACAAAAGGTGAGATTAACATCAACCAACTAGGATAAATCAAACCTATGGCTAATGTATGAAAACATATCAAGAATGGACAAAGCCACAAAATAATTGAATGAGTGAAATTAATTGATTATGAGTATTCACAAAATAGTGGTCAAAGTATGATTAGAATTCAATTCAGAAAGAAGTGTTATTAAAAAATGGAGTTTGAAAAATCAAGGACTTAAGGTCCAGGTTTCTAATTTGGAAAGACATGAAGATGTTTGCACAATACTTATTTCAAGTTTGAAAGAAAAATGTGAAAAGGTTTAGGACAAAGAGGGTATGGGTAATGGAGTGTAAAACTTCTCAGAAAGGTTCACCTCTTGAGATCATATGGAAGATGATTCAAGTGTGTCCTTAGGAATAGGCAAATGAGCAATAACAAATAAGCAAAGCAAATGATACCGGATGCCAATTGCTGGACTTACACCAATCTCACAAACAAAGGTGGATACCGGATACCAATCAATGGATTTACACCAACCTCCTAAAACAAACAAGGATATCAGATGCCAATAAATGGAATTATACTAATCTCCTAAAGCAAAATAGAACATGGATATCGGATGCCAATAAATGGACTTATTCCAATCTCCCAAAACAAAACAAAACATGGATGTCAGATGCCAATCTATCTGGGCTTACTCTAATCTCCAACAGATGATCATGGGAAAACAAATGCCAACAACATGGACTTACAATTGAATCCTCACATACAACAGACAAACAAAAGCACTAAGCAAAGAGGACATAAGTGGCCAATGAAATGGTCTTACACTCAATCCCTTCCAAATCATAGGAACAATGGCCAATGAATGGACTTACAGTTGATTCCTCAATGGACAAACAAAGATGTGTCACAAAGATATGAAATGATGATCATGCAATAATGAACAATTAATGATGATAAATGCACAAAGGCAAACAAACAAGCATGTACAGATGAACCAATAAGCAATGAATGATTCAGTTAGCACACACTATATACAAACAATTAGGCTCAAGCAAGGGTTAGACTTTAAAGTCAACTGGAATGGGGTAAATGTTGCTCTTAACCTTAACATTGAGAGTTAAGGTGAAGCAGATGAAAAGGAAATGAGGGGTGTGCCTCATAGCTCTTATCCCTGGTCAGGGAGAGCTTTGAATATTAGAAGGTGTGGGAGTTCAGAAAGTTGGAACTCTCTCCACAAGAGAATGACTCTATAGATCTTGGGTTAAGGTCCACAATGCATCAACATGAAATGTGAGCAAAGGGATGACACACTGAATAGTAGGAGATTGACTACACATCTCTTTTATCTACCAATTACCTTATCAAAAGGACTTTTCCTGCTTTGGGACAAAGATAAACAATCACAAGCATTGCCTCTTAAGGAGGACTTCAGACAGGTGCCTGGCCATATAACAAGCCAGGTCTTCCAGACTACATGAAGAAGAGAAATTATACCTAATTGGTTAAGCAACCAAGCAAAAGCAAGTTCAAAATGAACTTAAGCAACTAATGTACCTGAAAACAATCCAACTCAATCAGTATACAATTCAAAAAGTCAAACAGATAATCCAACAGTCAACAGACAATACACAATCAAACAAGTAAGGCCACAATGTGCAAGGCACAAGCTCAACTCAAATGAGCTAAAAGCATCCTACAAAACAAATCAAAGTTAGTCAATATCAATCAAATAAGCCAACTCAAGCAATGTGAATTAATCTCCTTAAGCCCATGTGCTTCTTAACCTGAAAACAAACTCAAACATGAGAAGCAAACCACTAGGACAAGGCCTAGGGTCAAAGAAGGAGAAATAATCCAAAACAGAACATGAAAATTGACAAGAATCAACATTAATCAATCAAGAACAATATCCAAGTGGTTTCATGTCAAAAGCATCAACCAATTTCATTTCATAAAGCAATCATGTCAATGTATGCAAGTTGAAAGCTCATTGAAGCAACAGAGTGAACAAAGGCATATTAATTCAACAATGATTCCATAAATCTCAAGAAAAATCATGGCTAAACAGCACACATCAAATGATCATCACACCAAAAATCAAGGCATTTGGACAAGTATAAGCATGTCAAAGAAATTCATCAAGTCAAGGTAAGCATAAACAAACTCAAATAGGACCTCAAATGATACATCAACTTAAGGCAATCCTAAAACAGAAATGACAAGTGATAAATGACTCAAACCAAATCCAAGACAAACTTCAATGTGTCTAGAAACAATGTGCAAAATTTCAAGTCCATATGATAAAGCATAAGAATTTCACAAATCATGGAAGTTCATCACTCTTCAAAAGTTCAAACATGGCTAACCAGCAAAGAAAATCTCAAACAAATCAGAAATGGATCTAAAAATTCCACATAAATTCATGATCAAACCTAACATCCAGAAAAAGCATCATGCAAGAAATCACATTATTTGACATTTAATTGGCATGGTAAAGAAAATCAACAATTTGGACAAGAAATGGTGTGACACACATTGTCACACCTACATTAAACAGATCATAACTCAACAACCAAAAATGCTAAAAATGCAAACTCAATGCCAAAAGATCATGCAAAGTGTCTAGTTTAAGCATGTCAATTTTCACATTCATTGGATCAACCATCATCATTTCACAACCAAAATGGCAAGCAAGGTACAAGGTAGCATATGCATGAGCAAACCCTAGGCAAATTAAAATTCCAACCGAGCATAAATTCTGGAAAAATATCCATAAAATAGTAGACATGATAAGGAACAATGTGCAAAAAATCTCAGGTGATTTGGATGATTATTTAGGGAGTTATGATTTTTTAAATGAAGAGAAAAATTAAAAATCACATGAATGAAGCATATGGACAATGAATGAAGGAAATGGAAATAAAATGCAAGGCAATTATTTGGAAATGTCATGAAGCAGGATCGAACCATGCGCCAATTCAAATGGAAAAGCGCGCGCTACCAAAACACGGTCATTTAGACCAAACCCTACCGTAACATGCATGCATGCAAAATCCAGATCTGCAGGTAAAGCTCATGAATCCGCAGGAAAATTCGCAGCAAAGGCGATGAAGGTCATAAGAAAATTCGCAGGTAATTTCCAGCAAATGAAGAACACGATGAAGATCTTCATGATCTTCATCATCCAATTTCCAGAAAACTTCAACATCTCCAGAAATGAAATTAAGCATTGCATCATGTAGATCTAACATCAGGCATCAATAATCAATAACAATTCCATCAAACAACATCATAACATGCATGAATCGAGTGGAAGAGCAAATCATCATGAAACTTTAATTTATCGAATCTCAGTGAATATGGCATGGTTTTTTATGAAATAAAGCTCAGAATCATCACACAAACGAGATCTACAACATTCATACAACAAAATTAAGAAAGGAGAGAGTCGAATTCCACACCTCTTGAAGAGCAACTTTCAAAATCGTGTGTTCCTGGCCTTGTAATGCTTGGATCTTTCTCTTGCACGCTTGTGTAGTGTACTGGAGAAGTTCTTGATGCTTAATTGAGCTTGAATCAACAGAATGAGGATTTCACCATTGTTGATGTTCTTGCTTGGAGCAGCTTCAATATGCACGGATTCAAATGATTCTTGCTTGAATGTTGCTCAGTGATGATGCTAGATGAAGAATCAAGCACGAATTTATGGAATTGCTTTGAAGAAATGAGAGAAAAAATTGAGAGAAAAATGAGAGCAAAAAATTTTAGATCTGAAAAAATGAATTGTGGTTAGGGTTTTTCTGTCTGAGTGCTTTGATGGAGCAGTTTTTGTCTGCTCAGAATCAACCTTCTCCGCCTCCTGCAACTCCTCCCCAGAGGACGGTTATATCAGAAGTCGTCGCTCCGACTGTGCCAACTACTAGTGCTCACTTCATGCCGAATGCCATGCCAGCCGGGTTTCCTTGGGGTATGCCTCCAGGTTTCATGCCTGATATTCCAGCACCAACCTTTGCTTCTATGCCGACATCTAGCCCGGTCCTTGCTGCTGCTCCTCCTATCGTGCATACCATCCCTAGGGTAGACGACACCATCTATCATTTTGAGCCGTCTGAGGGCCCAGATGTCAATGAGAAGATGAAAGCTATGAACGATCAATTCCTTGAGCTGCGAAAGGAATTGAAGACCCTCAGAGGGAAAGATCTGTTTGGCAAGTCTGCTGCTGAACTTTGCCTTGTTCCCGGCGTAAAAATTCCAGTCAAGTTCAAAGTGCCTGACTTTGAAAAATATAAGGGGAACACCTGCCCTCTTGCTCACCTGGTTATGTACGCCAGGAAAATGTCTACGCAAACTGATAATGATCAGCTTCTGATCCATTATTTCCAGGATAGTTTGTCTGGTGCGGCTTTTCGCTGGTATATGAGCCTGGATAGTGCAAACATCCGATCCTTCAATGATCTTGGCGAAGCCTTCGTCAAGCAGTACAAATATAACGTTGATATGGCGCCTGACCATGATCAACTCAGGGCCATGTCTCAGAAGGATAAAGAGACATTTAAGGAGTATGCGCAGAGGTGGCGAGAGCTGGCAGCTCAGATTACTCCTCCGCTGGAAGAGAAAGAAATGACTAAGATATTTTTGAAGACTCTTAGCTCATTCTATTATGAGCGGATGGTAGCTAGTGCTCCCTCTGATTTCACCGAGATGGTGAACATGGGGATGCGTCTGGAAGAAGGAGTCCGTGAAGGACGTTTGTCGAAGGATGAGAGCTCTTCTAAATGGTATGGGGCGTTTAAGAAGAAAGATGGGGAGGCACATGCTGTGCATTCCCATACTAAATCCAAGAGACCCTCTGATAAGAGGAAGCCAGTGCGTCATCAGCACCAGGTGG
Organism: Lathyrus oleraceus; assembly: GCF_024323335.1. Taxonomy (NCBI): domain Eukaryota; kingdom Viridiplantae; phylum Streptophyta; class Magnoliopsida; order Fabales; family Fabaceae; genus Lathyrus; species Lathyrus oleraceus. The sequence continues at coordinate 23,397,211 of NC_066581.1, read as the reverse complement.
CTAGTGTAGCACCTGTTTTCCGGGACAATTATCAGCATCAATAACATCAGCAATATCATCAGCGGCAACACAATCAGCAACAATCTTCTCAACAGTATCGTCAACAACAACAGCGTCCACAGCAACAGGCTTACCAGCCTCGTGGTAGCACCAGTAATCAGACCAATATGAACTATGATAGGAAGAAGATCAGCTTCGATCCGATTCCCATGTCTTATGCAGAATTGTATCCCTCTTTAATAGAGCGGAAGCTGATTACTCCAAGAGATCCTCCGCCTATACCGGTCAACCCTCAGTGGTGGTATAAGCCTGACCTGCACTGTGTCTATCATTCTGGCACTCCGGGCCATGATGTAGAGAACTGTTTTCAGCTGAAGACTAAGGTTCAGGACCTTATGCGATGCGGCATACTGAGCTTCGAGGACTCAGGCCCCAATGTTACAAAGAACCCATTGCCCGAGCACGGGAAATCAGTGAACATGGTCCAGGGGTGCCCTGGGAAATACAAAGTCAAATATGTCAGTCATATTAGACAGTCATTGGTCGAATTACATCGACTCCTGTGTGAATACAGCCATATGGAGCATGACCATGACAGATGCCGCATCTGTTCTGTTAACCGTCTGGGTTGTCGCCAAGTGTGAAGAGAGCTTCAAGAGCTATTGGATGAAGGTACTATAGAGATTCTTCAGAACCGTAATGTTGATGAAGATGAACCAGAAGTGAATGTTATCTCTCCTGTGTTCAAATTGCCTGAGCCTGTTATCATCCGTTATGATGGTAGCAAGCCGAAGGTCTCCCCTTCTCTGATAATCAAACCTGCAGGCCCTGTGCCTTATTCTTCTGAGAGAGCTATCCCTTTCAGATACAGTCTCGTTACTGTGGAAGATGGGAAGGAAGTTTTGTTGCCTTCAACCTCTGTCACCAATATTGCTGATGTGAGCGGGTTGACCCGGAGTGGTCGTGTGTTTTCTGCTCCTAAGCCTCAGGCTAGAGCTGTTACTTCTGATTCTGTTGAGCGTCCGGTTGGGACGGCTGTGAATGTTCAGAACCCGGCACTTGCTGTTGCCAAACCCTCCTCTGTACAAAAGACTCCTGCTTCTTCTGTTGGCCCGAGTGGCACTGTGAATGAAGAATGTGATGAGATGCTGAGGCTCATCAAGAAGAGTGAGTACAATGTTGTAGACGAGCTTCTACAAACGCCATCCAAAATCTCCGTTCTGTCTCTGCTGCTGAATTCAGAACCCCATAGGGAGGCTCTGCAGAAAGTTTTGGACTTGGCATATGTTGATCATGATGTCACCATAGAACAGTTTGATAGTATAGTTGCAAACATTACTGCTTGCAACACATTGAGTTTCTGTGACGCTGATCTCCCTGAGGAGGGAAGAGACCACAACATGGCTTTACATATTTCCCTGAATTGCAAGTCTGATGCCATGTCCAACATGCTGGTGGACACTGGATCATCTCTTAATGTATTGCCAAAGACCACACTCTCCAGATTGTCATATCAAGGGCCTCCCATGAGGCAAAGTGGTGTTGTTGTGAAAGCGTTTGATGGGTCGCGTAAGACTGTGATTGGGGAAGTTGATCTCCCAATCAAGATTGGACCAAGTGATTTCCAAGTTACCTTCCAGGTTATGGATATCCACCCATCATATAGCTGTCTCCTTGGTAGACCATGGATTCACGAGGCTGGCGCCGTGACATCCACCCTACACCAGAAGCTGAAATTCGTTAAGAATAAGAAACTGGTTGTGGTAGGGGGAGAAAAGGCTCTCCTGGTTAGCCACCTGTCTTCTTTCTCGTATATTGATGCTGAGGATGAAGTTGGAACTCCTTTCCAAGCTTTATCTATTGCTGAGCCAATTGAGAAGAAGTCTTCTTCATTTGCTTCCTATCGAGATGCGAAACTGGCCATTGAATGTGGTGCAGTTGCTGGTTTGGGGAAGATGATTGAGCTTGAAGACAATAAGTCCCGGGCTGGCATTGGCTATTGTTCTGGGGCATTCAATGAGCAAGGTTTGTTCAAGAGTGGAGGTTTCATCCATGTTGATCAACCTGAAGAAGCTGCCGCTATCTTGGAAAAGGATGCAGAGGATTTGAACAACTTCATCATACCTGGTGGTGTCTGCCATAATTGGGTCGCTGTAGATGTTCCTACAGTCATTCATAGATCAAAGTAATGATTCACTTTGTTCAAAACCCTTCTCCCATGCCAAAAGGAGAAGTGATGACATTGTTGGCAACATATATACAATGATATTTCATTCAATTAATGCATTGTTAAAACATCTGTTTTTCCATTTGTTTTCACTTTTTGCTATTGCATGAAATCAGTGATCACAAAAAAAACCCATAAAAACAAGAATAAAAGCAATCCTTTTTCATCTCCATAATGGTTTGCTTGTTTAAATTCTGAAGTTTTTCATTAACCAAAATCATTATGTAGGTTGATTCTAAAACCCATTGAACATAATGATCCAACGCCATCTCCCAATTTTGAATTCCCTGTATTCGAGGCAGAGGAAGATGATGTTGAAGGGATTCCTGATGAGATTACCCGTCTCCTTGAGCACGAGAAGAAGATCATTCAGCCGCATCTTGAAGATTTGGAAACAGTCAACTTGGGGTCTGAGGATTGTGTTCGTATGGTGAAGATGGGGGCACTCCTTGAAGAGTCTGTCAAGAAAGAGTTGATCAGTTTGCTACGAGAATATTCCGATATCTTCGCTTGGTCGTATGAAGACATGTCGGGTCTAGATACAGATATTGTGCAACATTTCCTGCCTTTGAAGCCTGAGTGTGTGCCTGTGAAGCAGAAGCTCAGAAGAACTCATCCAGATATGGCAGTGAAGATCAAAGAGGAAGTTCAGAAGCAAATTGATGCGGGGTTTCTGGTGACTTCTACATATCCTCAATGGGTGGCCAATATTGTGCCTGTGCCTAAGAAAGACGGAAAAGTCCGTATGTGTGTTGATTACAGAGATTTGAATAAGGCTAGTCCGAAAGATGATTTTCCGCTACCACACATTGATATGTTGGTAGACAATACAGCTAAATTCAAAGTCTTTTCCTTTATGGACGGATTTTCCGGATATAATCAAATCAAGATGGCACCCGAAGATATGGAGAAGACAACATTCATCACACCTTGGGGAACATTCTGTTATCGAGTGATGCCCTTCGGTTTGAAGAACGCCGGAGCCACGTATCAACGAGCTATGACTACCTTGTTTCATGATATGATGCACAAGGAGATAGAGGTTTATGTTGATGATATGATTGCTAAGTCCCGAACGGAAGTTGAGCATATTGAGCATTTGTTGAAGCTTTTTCAGCGTTTGAGGAAGTTTAGACTTCGCCTGAATCCGAACAAATGTACTTTTGGAGTCCGTTCCAGCAAGTTATTGGGTTTTGTTGTCAGTGAAAGAGGTATTGAGGTTGATCCTGCAAAGGTCAAAGCAATACAAGAGATGCCTGCACCCAAAACTGAGAAGCAAGTTCGAGGTTTTCTTGGCCGCTTGAATTACATTTCCAGATTTATATCCCACATGACTGCCACATGTGCGCCGATATTCAAGCTCCTCCAGAAAGATCAGTCTCATGATTGGACCGAGGATTGCCAGAAAGCTTTCGACAGTATCAAGGAGTATCTGTCTGAACCTCCGATCTTGTCTCCGCCTGTGGAAGGAAGACCTCTGATTATGTATCTGACTGTTCTTGAAGACTCGATGGGTTGTGTACTCGGTCAACAAGATGAATCAGGGAAGAAAGAATCTGCTATCTACTACCTCAGTAAGAAGTTTACTGATTGTGAGTCTCGGTACTCAATGCTTGAGAAGACGTGCTGTGCTTTGGCTTGGGCTGCTAAGCATTTGCGCCAGTACATGATAAATCATACTACTTGGTTGATATCCAGAATGGATCCAATTAAGTATATTTTCGAGAAGCCTGCTTTAATTGGGAGGATTGCCCGTTGGCAGATGTTGTTGTCTGAGTATGATATCGAGTATCGAGCTCAGAAAGCTATCAAAGGTAGTATCTTGGCTGACCATTTAGTGCACCAGCCGATTGAAGATCATCAGTCAGTTCAGTACGACTTCCCTGATGAGGAGATTCTGTATTTGAAGATGAAAGATTGTGATGAGCCTACACTTGATGAAGGTTCGGAACCTGGTTCCAGATGGACGATGGTGTTTGATGGCGCTGTGAATCAGTATGGAAATGGAATTGGGGCAGTAATCATTACTCCTCATGGCACTCATATTCCGTTTACTGCAAGGCTAACTTTCAAATGCACGAATAATATGGCTGAGTATGAGGCCTATATTATGGGATTGGAAGAATGTATTGATTTGAGAATCAAGCATCTTGATGTGTATGGTGATTCGGCCCTGGTTGTCAATCAGATCAAGGGTGAATGGGAGACGAATCAACCAAGTCTTATCCCGTACAGAGATTATGCAAGAAGGATTTCAACGTTCTTTACAGAAGTTGACTTTCATCATATTCCTCGAGAGGATAATCGGATGGCAGATGCTCTTGCTACACTTGCTTCGATGATTGTTGTGAAGTATTGGAATGAAGTTCCCAATATTGTCGTGATGCGCTTGGATAGACCAGCTCACATATTTGCAGTAGAAGAAGTGAATGATGACAAGACTTGGTATTTTGATATCAAGAATTTTCTCCAGAACCAGGTCTACCCGCCTGGGGCATCTGTGAAAGATAGGAAAACTTTGAGAAGGTTGTCAGGCAGTTTCTACCTCAGCGGTGAAGTGCTGTACAAGAGAAATTTTGACATGGTTTTGCTCAGATGCGTGGATAGACACGAAGCAAACCTGTTAATGACTGAGGTCCATGAGGGTTCTTTTGGTACTCATTCCAATGGACATGCCATGGCTAGAAAGATGTTGAGAGCAGGCTACTATTGGCTGACAATGGAGTCTGACTGCTGCAAATATGTGAAGAAATGTCATAAATGTCAGATTTATGCGGACAAGAATCATATTCCTCCGACACTTCTGAATGTGATTTCATCACCATGGCCTTTCTCTATGTGGGGAATTGACATGATCGGCATGATTGAGCCGAAGGCGTCCAATGGACACAGGTTTATTCTCGTAGCAATTGATTACTTCACCAAATGGGTCGAGGCCGCTTCGTATGCGAATGTGACCAGGCAGGTGGTTGTGAAGTTTATCAAGAATCATATCATATGCCGTTATGGTGTGCCAGATAAGATCATTACTGATAATGGATCTAATCTGAATAATAAGATGATGGATGAGTTGTGCGCTGAGTTCAAGATTGCACACCATAATTCTTCTCCTTACAGACCAAAGATGAATGGGGTTGTTGAGGCTGCTAATAAGAATATCAAGAAGATTATCCAGAAGATGACAGTTACGTACAAAGATTGGCATGAGATGCTGCCATTTACTTTGCATGGTTATCGTACATCTGTCCGCACTTCAACAGGGGCAACCCCTTTCTCTCTTGTTTACGGCATGGAGGTTGTTCTCCCAATAGAGGTGGAGATCCCATCAATGAGAGTCTTGATGGAAGCCAAGTTGACTGATGCTGAATGGATTCAGAGTCGTTATGACCAACTGAATTTGATTGAAGAGAAGCGATTGACTGCCATGTGTCATGGTCAGTTATATCAGCAGAGAATGAAGAAAGCATTCGATAGGAAGGTTAAGCCTCGTGTGTTCCGAGAAGGTGACCTTGTGCTTAAGAAAGTCTTGTCTTTCGCGCCCGATTCTAGGGGCAAGTGGACTCCAAACTACGAGGGTCTATATGTTGTTAAGAGAGCCTTTTCAGGCGGTGCTTTGATGCTTACAACAATGGATGGGGAGGATTTCACTCGTCCTGTGAATTCAGATGCAGTCAAGAAATACTTCGCCTAAAAAAAAGTATATGCAAATGAAAAACAGAATAGCTCGCTAAGTTGAAAACCCGAAAGGGCGGCTTAGGCAAAAATGAGCGTCTCGGTGGAGAACCTGAAAGGGTGATCCAGGCAAAAGTTAGAGACCTGAAAAAAAAAGAGTATATTTGCATCCCGCTAGATTGAGTACCTCACCCTGGGGCAATCTAGGCAAAAATTAGGGATTTGGCAAGTAACTGCATCCTGACAAGACCTTCTGTTTCGCAGTTGTCTTTTCGTCAGAGATTCTCGATTCGTCGTCAACTGAAGCTTCGGATACATCGAGATTCAAATTGGTAGAGAAAGGATCATTATGTTCAATGTAGCCCTCTTCCAATATATATCACTGGTTTCAAATTTGTACAGATCTATGGAGTCTTGCCATTTACAGGCTACCATTCCATCAAATAAATTTGAGCTTTTATCCAATTATTTGCACTCTTATTTGTTTCAATTCAACAAATGTTTTGCATACTTTAATTGATAAGATGTCATTGTTTTAAACAAATAAATTTTTAAAAATTGTTGTTTTAAACAAAGTGAACATTCACAATGATGAAAGGATACTTAAGGATTTCTCAGTGCTCTCCCAAGGGTGGCATGATTTCCAACAGGTAAGACATTTGTTCACATTCCTGGTTTGGTTGTATCCTCTTTCTCCTACTTTGTTGATGGGGTTGTTCCCCAAGCAGAGTTGTTGTAGGGGTTGTTCCCCAAGCAGAGCTTTGTAGGGGTCGTTCCCCAAGCAGATGTTGTTGAAGACTTCGTTTTCGTCTCCAACAGTTTTCTCTCCCCAGCATGGGTGTTTTCCGTTTGGAAGTTTCGGTAGTGGGTGGTTTGAGACCCCGATACCCCATCACTTTCTCCAGTGCAGTCGCCAGGGGAGTTATTACTTCCTTTCCTCAGCACTGTCGATAGGGTTGTTGATATGATATACTGCATTGTTGCTATATCTTCCCATCAGTGCGCTTACCCCTCCAGCAGGGCAGTGATTGCGTTCCTCCTCAGCAGTTGTGGGTGTTCTCCTCAGAGAGTCAGCATTTTGTGGTTGATTCTCCAGCTCTCTTCCATATCCCCAGTGGATTCTTCAGTGGATTCCCCGGTGGATCCGCCAGTAGATTTGTGGTTTGGTGGATTGTATTTATGCAAAATCCCCAAGAGAGTGGGTTTCCCCTCAGAATCTCCGCCAGAGTTGAAACCTCTGTTTACCCAGTAGGACCGGTTGGTGGCCTATCATCCAGAGATTTGGTTGACTTCCTGTTAGCTTTTGATCCCCAGTAGAGTGGCTTGTTGCAGAGTCTACATGCGTGATCTATTCCTCCTCCTCAGTGGGTTATTCCCGATGGAGTGGCTGATTGTTTTCCTAGTAGAGTCGCTTGTGCAGTTAGATTCTATGTGGATGATCTGTTCTCCCTTAGTGGGTTGTTCCCCAGTGGAGTTATCTTGGGGTTGCTTTCATAGCAGTTCTCGCTTGTGCAGTGAGCTCTTGTTCCCCTGCAGATGTCTTGGGATTTCTCCCATTCCCCAACAGATTTGTCTTTGTGGCCGTCGTTGCCTGTTGTGACTTTCTGTACCCCAGTTGGGTTGATCCATCACTCAGAGATTTTGTGATTTTCCCTGATATTTCTGATTATTTTGCATCCCCGCAGATCTTTGCTTTTCAGCTTGAAGATTTCCAGCAGATTGGCTTTCCAGTTGGATGTTTCCCCTGGAAGGGTATTACCGGGCGTTTGTTTCCTGGATCCTGTTTGTGTTAGAAATGTCTGTTTTGTCAGCATTCATCAAACATAAATCACGCATATTCATGCATAAACATTCAGATATTCATGTTGCATTTTTTTTGCCATATATCTTGTGTTTGTTGTTCCCTGCTAATGGTGATACAGATCTCCCCAGTAGATCTACCAAAGCAGATGTCGGGTGTTTAAAATCTCTCCATATAGAGTCAGCCCATAAGCAGAAAGTGTCTATCCTTTCATGCCTTTCCCTATTGAGATACATCCTCGTGGATGACGGTTGTTTCCGTTCCCTCCCAACACACACATTGGGACGGGTTTTCCCTTTTGAGTTATATCCTTATCAGGACGAGTCTTGATTCAGTCCGCCTTTTTGGTTTGATCCTAAATTGGCCTTTTTCAATTGTCTCTCGTGTTTCCCTGTGGTGTAAATGAATTGTTGCTTAGAAACCGGCGCTCATTCATCTTATCCTCAGTGGAATTTTTGGCTTTCTGCCTACAAACCAGCAGTCGTAAGTCCTATCTTTGCGATTTTCAACCTACTAACCGGTAGTTATAAACCCTGTTTTCTCCCCAGCAGAGTCGCCACTTTTTTGTAGCGGTGTATTCGTCACTTTATGATTTATTGACTAAACCACAAGCAAAGCATACAAAGAAATCGAGTCGCCGCCGCACTTTTATTTATCCTAAGGAATGGCTAAAAAGCGAACAAAAGCCTAAGAAGTTTTACACATAGAAAACTAATGAAAAGATCAGAGAATCTGGGTAAGGGGTAAATTACGCAATGGGAAGGTGTTAGGCACCCAAAACGTCCTAGGTACTCCTATGGAGCCCTTTTCACACTTGTTGTATGAAATATTATTTGTTATGAAAATATTATTGTGCAAACATGGATGGAAGGGATGAGAAAAGAATATACAATTTTTATTGTTTTTGTGTTTGAACGGATGAACCCGTTGCCTACGTACCTTCCATGAAAGGTAAGGATCAAAACGCCGTAGTTCGGCTAAAAGATTTCCAAAATATGAGTGGGTTCATTTTAAAACAAAAGCCCTAAGGTCTTTCGTTATCCACGGGAGAAAACTCAACCTTATACAAACAACAAGTCCACCATGTGAGAAAAGCTTCGACGCACTAGAGGGGTTAACCCTGTTTTCAGTACGGAAGTCTTACAGTTCGATCACTAAGGACAAAAGGTGAGATTAACATCAACCAACTAGGATAAATCAAACCTATGGCTAATGTATGAAAACATATCAAGAATGGACAAAGCCACAAAACAATTGAATGAGTGAAATTAATTGATTATGAGTATTCACAAAATAGTGGTCAAAGTATGATTAGAATTCAATTCAGAAAGAAGTGTTATTAAAAAATGGAGTTTGAAAAATCAAGGACTTAAGGTCCAGGTTTCTAATTTGGAAAGACATGAAGATGTTTGCACAATACTTATTTCAAGTTTGAAAGAAAAATGTGAAAAGGTTTAGGACAAAGAGGGTATGGGTAATGGAGTGTAAAACTTCTCAGAAAGGTTCACCTCTTGAGATCATATGGAAGATGATTCAAGTGTGTCCTTAGGAATAGGCAAATGAGCAATAACAAATAAGCAAAGCAAATGATACCGGATGCCAATTGCTGGACTTACACCAATCTCACAAACAAAGGTGGATACCGGATACCAATCAATGGATTTACACCAACCTCCTAAAACAAACAAGGATATCAGATGCCAATAAATGGACTTATACTAATCTCCTAAAGCAAAATAGAACATGGATATCGGATGCCAATAAATGGACTTATTCCAATCTCCCAAAACAAAACAAAACATGGATGTCAGATGCCAATCTATCTGGGCTTACTCTAATCTCCAACAGATGATCATGGGAAAACAAATGCCAACAACATGGACTTACAATTGAATCCTCACATACAACAGACAAACAAAAGCACTAAGCAAAGAGGACATAAGTGGCCAATGAAATGGTCTTACACTCAATCCCTTCCAAATCATAGGAACAATGGCCAATGATTGGACTTACAGTTGATTCCTCAATGGACAAACGAAGATGTGTCACAAAGATATGAAATGATGATCATGCAATAATGAACAATTAATGATGATAAATGCACAAAGGCAAACAAACAAGCATGTATAGATGAACCAATAAGCAATCAATGATTCAGTTAGCACACACTATATACAAATAATTAGGCTCAAGCAAGGGTTAGACTTTAAAGTCAACTGGAATGGGGTAAATGTTGCTCTTAACCTTAACATTGAGAGTTAAGGTGAAGCAGATGAAAAGGAAATGAGGGGTGTGCCTCATAGCTCTTATCCCTGGTCAGGGAGAGCTTTGAATATTAGAAGGTGTGGGAGTTCAGAAAGTTGAAACTCTCTCCACAAGAGAATGACATTATAGATCTTGGGTTAAGATCCACAATGCATCAACATGAAATGTGAGCAAAGGGATGACACACTGAATAGTAGGAGATGGACTACACATCTCTTTTATCTACCAATTGCCTTATCAAAAGGACTTTTCCTGCTTGGGGACAAAGATAAACAATCACAAGCATTGCCTCTTAAGGAGGACTTCAGACAGGTTCCTGGCCACATAACAAGCCAGGTCTTCCAGACTACATGAAGAAGAGAAATTATACCTAATTGGTTAAGCAACCAAGCAAAAGCAAGTTCAAAATGAACTTAAGCAACTAATGTACCTGAAAACAATCCAACTCAATCAGTATACAATTCAAAAAGTCAAACAGATAATCCAACAGTCAACAGACAATACACAATCAAACAAGTAAGGCCACAATGTGCAAGGCACAAGCTCAACTTATATGAGCTAAAAGCATCCTACAAAACAAATCAAAGTTAGTCAATATCAATCAAATAAACCAACTCAAGCAATGTGAATTAATCTCCTTAAGCCCATGTGCTTCTTAACCTGAAAACAAACTCAAACATGAGAAGCAAACCACTAGGACAAGGCCTAGGGTCAAAGAAGGAGAAATAATCCAAAACAGAACATGAAAATTGACAAGAATCAAGTTTAATCAATCAAGAACAATATCCAAGTGGTTTCAAGTCAAAAGCATCAACCAATTTCATTTCATAAAGCAATCATGTCAATGTATGCAAGTTGAAAGCTCATTGAAGCAACAGAATGAACAAAGGCATATTAATTCAACAATGGTTCCATAAATCTCAAGAACAATCATGGCTAAACAGCACACACCAAATGATCATCACACCAAAAATCAAGGCATTTGGACAAGTATAAGCATGTCAAAGAAATTCATCAAGTCAAGGTAAGCATAAACAAGCTCAAATAGGACCTCAAATGATACATGAAATTAAGGCAATCCTAAAACAGAAATGACAAGTGATAAATGACTCAAACCAAAGCCAAGACAAACTTCAATGTGTCTAGAAACAATGTGCAGAATTTCAAGTCCATATGATAAAGCATAAGAATTTCACAAATCATGGAAGTTCATCACTCTTCAAAAGTTCAAACATGGCCAACAAGCAAACAAAATCTCAAACAAATCAGAAATGGATCTAAAAATTCCACAAAAATTCATGATCAAACCTAACATCCTGAAGAAGCATCATGAAAGAAATCACATTATTTGACATTTAATTGGCATGGTAAAGAAAATCAACAATTTGGACAAGAAATGGTGTGACACACATTGTCACACCTACATTAAACAGATCATAACTCAACAACCAAAAATGCTAAAAATGCAAACTCAATGCCAAAAGATCATGCAAAGTGTCTAGTTTAAGCATGTCAATTTTCACATTCATTGGATCAACCATCATCATTTCACAACCAAAATGGCAAGCAAGGTACAAGGTAGCATATGCATGAGCAAACCCTAGGCAAATTAAAATTCCAACCGAGCACAAATTCTGGAAAAATATTCATAAAATAGTAGACATGATAAGGAACAATGTGCAAAAAATCTCAGGTGATTTGGATGATTATTTAGGGAGTTATGATTTTTTAAATGAAGAGAAAAATTAAAAATCACATGAATGAAGCATATGGACAATGAATGAAGGAAATGGAAATAAAATGCAAGGCAATTATTTGGAAATGTCATGAAGCAGGATCGAACCATGCGCCAATTCAAATGGAAAAGCGCGCGCTACCAAAACACGGTCGTTTAGACCAAACCCTAGCGTAACATGCATGCATGCAAAATCCAGATCCGCAGGTAAAGCTCATGAATCCGCAGGAAAATTCGCAGCAAAGGCGATGAAGGTCATAAGAAAATTCGCAGGTAATTTCCAGCAAATGAAGAACACGATGAAGATCTTCATGATCTTCATCATGCAATTTCCAGAAAATTTCAACATCTCCAGAAATGAAAATTAAGCATTGCATCATGTAGATCTAACATCAGGCATCAATAATCAATAACAATTCCATCAAACAACATCATAATATGCATGAATCGAGTGGAAGAACAAATCATCATGAAACTTTAATCTATCGAATCTCAGTGAATATGGCATGGTTTTTTATGAAATAAAGCTCACAATCATCACACAAACGAGATCTACAACATTCATACAACAAAATTAAGAAAGGAGAGAGTCGAATTCCACACCTCTTGAAGAGCAACTTTCAAAATCGTGTGTTCCTGGCCTTGTAATGCTTGGATCTTTCTCTTGCACGCTTGTGTAGTGTACTGGATAAGTTCTTGATGCTTAATTGAGCTTGAATCAACAAAATGAGGATTTCACCATTGTTGATGTTCTTGCTTGGAGCAGCTTCAATATGCACGGATTCAAATGATTCTTGCTTGAATGTTGCTCAGTGATGATGCTAGATGAAGAATCAAGCACGAATTTATGGAATTGCTTTGAAGAAATGAGAGAAAAAATTGAGAGAAAAATGAGAGTAAAAAATTTTAGATCTGAAAAAATGAATTGTGGTTAGGGTTTTTCTGTTATGATTTCACTTATATACTCCTAATTAACCAAACTTAATCATGATTAATCAATTGGTAATTGCAATTAGTGAAAACAAGGTGTTTTAGACAATTTGCAAAAACACCTTATGCATGTGCATGGCAATGAACAGTGCACGTGATGCTGATCCAATTCACTTAAAAAATTATTTTGGAGTTATTGGCAATTGTAGAATGTTCAAATGAATTACCAATTTTAACCTTTGAAAATTCCCTCCAAAATTCAAGATTTTTGCAAATGTTCATGAAATGAGAATTGATGCAATGTTATGCAAGAATATGAAATTATAGGTCATGACATGAAATTAGCAAAAAGAGCCATGTGATTTGGAGCAATGGTTGAGAAGTTATGCCCTTTTGAAGTTCAATCCACACTTGGCCATCTTTTGATCATATCTCTCCAACCACAAATGAGAAATTGATGTTCTTGGACATTTTGGAAATGGGAGAGAAAGATCTACAACTTTCATGTTCAACAAAATTTCATTTGAAGCATTTTTGGTCATGTAATCTTGAGGAGAAAACCTTTCCATTTTTGGCAAATCCAAATTATGGGTCACTTTCTATTTTTGGAAAGTTTTCATCTGACTTTATTTTCTTCAATGTTGATGTTTGAAATGTCAAATGAGACTTGTTTGAACATGAATGAAGTATTTCTAGGCTCTTCCCAGCTCCAAAAATCACAGTTGACTGGCTAGGGTTTCAGTTGACTGAAGAATGCCTTGATGAAATTCAAGCCTCTACCACTTGGGATTTTGATTCAAAATGATGTCATAACTCATATGAACTCTTTATGAATGATAAATGGTGCCCAAATTCTCAAGAATGGCCACCATATATTGCTCAATGGCTGCCTTTGACTGTCTTGACCTAGTGTTGCTTCATCTGCAAGTAACAAGGTTAGATGACATATTTTTGTACTTTTGGTTAGTAAACAAATGAAAAGCAATGATATACAAATGCAAAACATGCTTGGTGATCAAGAACCACTCTCAAAGGCTGACCCACCCACAGGGAAGGAAGCAAGGTGCACAATGATCCTTGAGGCAATGATATGATATGATATGATGCCATGAGGGATCTTAGGGACAAAATTGGGGTCTTACAGATGCCCCTATTTAAGGTCATTCTACCCGGAGAAGTGAAGTTTAGAAATCTTCATCTCGACGCGGTAGAATGGGCTTAAATAACAGTAATGAGACAAATTTTGGTCCTTAAGAGACCTCATGATGCAGATGTATGCATGCAAAAGAAGCAAAACTTTGTGGGAAATATGGATCCACAAAGGAGAAAAGACGATCCATCGGAGTAATACACTCACCAGGAACAGAGACATTAACAAGACTCTCACGGGGACTCTTATTGGGGATAGAAAAAAAAGGAAAAGAATGGGTGAGCAGGACACGACTCTGAATTAGGGAAAGACAAAACATCAGACTGGAGACTTTACTGGGGAAGTAAAGGACTCAAGCTGGGGAAAAGAAGAAATTCCAAAGGAAAACACATCCATTGGAAAGACTCAAGCTGACTCACAAAATACATGTACTATAACACCAATACAGCAACACGAATAGAAACACAACTCCGCTGGGGAAATCTAACAAAGACCTTCCAGGGGAGCCAAAGGATGAGATGTTACCGGTTAGTGAGTAACAAACTCAGGAAGAATGAATATCTAAGACCTGTGTACGGGTGACAGATATCAATCAACCAAATCATCTGAGAAAGACCTGAAAAAGGTATATAAACTCAGGAAAATCTGACTCCACAGGGGACCAAGGTCATAATAGGGAGCAGACAGGAAGGAACACCAAAGATATCGGGTTGTAGGTATGTAACAGGTGACCGACCGAGGCGTGAATTGGTGTGTGTGCCAAAACACTCATCATTCTGAAGAAAGCTAGAAAAGCAGACTTGTTTATAGGACGGAGATTTGATTATGTTCGTCACTTTATGATTTATTGACTAAACCACAAGCAAAGCATACAAAGAAATCGAGTCGCCACCGCACTTTTATTTATCCTAAGGAATGGTTAAAAAGCGAACAAAAGCCTAAGAAGTTTTACACATAGAAAACTAATGAAAAGATCAGAGAATCTGGGTAAGGGGTAAATTACGCAATGGGAAGGTGTTAGGCACCCAAAACGTCCTAGGTACTCCTAGGGAGCCCTTTTCACACATGTTGTATGAAATGTTATTTGTTATGAAAATATTATTGTGCAAACATGGATGGAAGGGATGAGAAAAGAATATACAATTTTTATTGTTTTTGTGTTTGAACGGATGAACCCGTTGCCTACGTACCTTCCATGAAAGGTAAGGATCAAAACGCCGTAGTTCGGCTAAAAGATTTCCAAAATATGAGTGGGTTCATTTTAAAACAAAAGCCCTAAGGTCTTTCGTTATCCACGGGAGAAAACTCAACCTTATACAAACAACAAGTCCACCATGTGAGAAAAGCTTCGACGCACTAGAGGGGTTAACCCTGTTTTCAGTACGGAAGTCTTACAGTTCGATCACTAAGGACAAAAGGTGAGATTAACATCAACCAACTAGGATAAATCAAACCTATGGCTAATGTATGAAAACATATCAAGAATGGACAAAGCCACAAAACAATTGAATGAGTGAAATTAATTGATTATGAGTATTCACAAAATAGTGGTCAAAGTATGATTAGAATTCAATTCAGAAAGAAGTGTTATTAAAAAATGGAGTTTGAAAAATCAAGGACTTAAGGTCCAGGTTTCTAATTTGGAAAGACATGAAGATGTTTGCACAATACTTATTTCAAGTTTGAAAGAAAAATGTGAAAAGGTTTAGGACAAAGAGGGTATGGGTAATGGAGTGTAAAACTTCTCAGAAAGGTTCACCTCTTGAGATCATATGGAAGATGATTCAAGTGTGTCCTTAGGAATAGGCAAATGAGCAATAACAAATAAGCAAAGCAAATGATACCGGATGCCAATTGCTGGACTTACACCAATCTCACAAACAAAGGTGGATACCGGATACCAATCAATGGATTTACACCAACCTCCTAAAACAAACAAGGATATCAGATGCCAATAAATGGACTTATACTAATCTCCTAAAGCAAAATAGAACATGGATATCGGATGCCAATAAATGGACTTATTCCAATCTCCCAAAACAAAACAAAACATGGATGTCAGATGCCAATCTATCTGGGCTTACTCTAATCTCCAACAGATGATCATGGGAAAACAAATGCCAACAACATGGACTTACAATTGAATCCTCACATACAACAGACAAACAAAAGCACTAAGCAAAGAGGACATAAGTGGCCAATGAAATGGTCTTACACTCAATCCCTTCCAAATCATAGGAACAATGGCCAATGATTGGACTTACAGTTGATTCCTCAATGGACAAACGAAGATGTGTCACAAAGATATGAAATGATGATCATGCAATAATGAACAATTAATGATGATAAATGCACAAAGGCAAACAAACAAGCATGTATAGATGAACCAATAAGCAATCAATGATTCAGTTAGCACACACTATATACAAATAATTAGGCTCAAGCAAGGGTTAGACTTTAAAGTCAACTGGAATGGGGTAAATGTTGCTCTTAACCTTAACATTGAGAGTTAAGGTGAAGCAGATGAAAAGGAAATGAGGGGTGTGCCTCATAGCTCTTATCCCTGGTCAGGGAGAGCTTTGAATATTAGAAGGTGTGGGAGTTCAGAAAGTTGAAACTCTCTCCACAAGAGAATGACATTATAGATCTTGGGTTAAGATCCACAATGCATCAACATGAAATGTGAGCAAAGGGATGACACACTGAATAGTAGGAGATGGACTACACATCTCTTTTATCTACCAATTGCCTTATCAAAAGGACTTTTCCTGCTTGGGGACAAAGATAAACAATCACAAGCATTGCCTCTTAAGGAGGACTTCAGACAGGTTCCTGGCCACATAACAAGCCAGGTCTTCCAGACTACATGAAGAAGAGAAATTATACCTAATTGGTTAAGCAACCAAGCAAAAGCAAGTTCAAAATGAACTTAAGCAACTAATGTACCTGAAAACAATCCAACTCAATCAGTATACAATTCAAAAAGTCAAACAGATAATCCAACAGTCAACAGACAATACACAATCAAACAAGTAAGGCCACAATGTGCAAGGCACAAGCTCAACTTATATGAGCTAAAAGCATCCTACAAAACAAATCAAAGTTAGTCAATATCAATCAAATAAACCAACTCAAGCAATGTGAATTAATCTCCTTAAGCCCATGTGCTTCTTAACCTGAAAACAAACTCAAACATGAGAAGCAAACCACTAGGACAAGGCCTAGGGTCAAAGAAGGAGAAATAATCCAAAACAGAACATGAAAATTGACAAGAATCAAGTTTAATCAATCAAGAACAATATCCAAGTGGTTTCAAGTCAAAAGCATCAACCAATTTCATTTCATAAAGCAATCATGTCAATGTATGCAAGTTGAAAGCTCATTGAAGCAACAGAATGAACAAAGGCATATTAATTCAACAATGGTTCCATAAATCTCAAGAACAATCATGGCTAAACAGCACACACCAAATGATCATCACACCAAAAATCAAGGCATTTGGACAAGTATAAGCATGTCAAAGAAATTCATCAAGTCAAGGTAAGCATAAACAAGCTCAAATAGGACCTCAAATGATACATGAAATTAAGGCAATCCTAAAACAGAAATGACAAGTGATAAATGACTCAAACCAAAGCCAAGACAAACTTCAATGTGTCTAGAAACAATGTGCAGAATTTCAAGTCCATATGATAAAGCATAAGAATTTCACAAATCATGGAAGTTCATCACTCTTCAAAAGTTCAAACATGGCCAACAAGCAAACAAAATCTCAAACAAATCAGAAATGGATCTAAAAATTCCACAAAAATTCATGATCAAACCTAACATCCTGAAGAAGCATCATGAAAGAAATCACATTATTTGACATTTAATTGGCATGGTAAAGAAAATCAACAATTTGGACAAGAAATGGTGTGACACACATTGTCACACCTACATTAAACAGATCATAACTCAACAACCAAAAATGCTAAAAATGCAAACTCAATGCCAAAAGATCATGCAAAGTGTCTAGTTTAAGCATGTCAATTTTCACATTCATTGGATCAACCATCATCATTTCACAACCAAAATGGCAAGCAAGGTACAAGGTAGCATATGCATGAGCAAACCCTAGGCAAATTAAAATTCCAACCGAGCACAAATTCTGGAAAAATATTCATAAAATAGTAGACATGATAAGGAACAATGTGCAAAAAATCTCAGGTGATTTGGATGATTATTTAGGGAGTTATGATTTTTTAAATGAAGAGAAAAATTAAAAATCACATGAATGAAGCATATGGACAATGAATGAAGGAAATGGAAATAAAATGCAAGGCAATTATTTGGAAATGTCATGAAGCAGGATCGAACCATGCGCCAATTCAAATGGAAAAGCGCGCGCTACCAAAACACGGTCGTTTAGACCAAACCCTAGCGTAACATGCATGCATGCAAAATCCAGATCCGCAGGTAAAGCTCATGAATCCGCAGGAAAATTCGCAGCAAAGGCGATGAAGGTCATAAGAAAATTCGCAGGTAATTTCCAGCAAATGAAGAACACGATGAAGATCTTCATGATCTTCATCATGCAATTTCCAGAAAATTTCAACATCTCCAGAAATGAAAATTAAGCATTGCATCATGTAGATCTAACATCAGGCATCAATAATCAATAACAATTCCATCAAACAACATCATAATATGCATGAATCGAGTGGAAGAACAAATCATCATGAAACTTTAATCTATCGAATCTCAGTGAATATGGCATGGTTTTTTATGAAATAAAGCTCACAATCATCACACAAACGAGATCTACAACATTCATACAACAAAATTAAGAAAGGAGAGAGTCGAATTCCACACCTCTTGAAGAGCAACTTTCAAAATCGTGTGTTCCTGGCCTTGTAATGCTTGGATCTTTCTCTTGCACGCTTGTGTAGTGTACTGGATAAGTTCTTGATGCTTAATTGAGCTTGAATCAACAAAATGAGGATTTCACCATTGTTGATGTTCTTGCTTGGAGCAGCTTCAATATGCACGGATTCAAATGATTCTTGCTTGAATGTTGCTCAGTGATGATGCTAGATGAAGAATCAAGCACGAATTTATGGAATTGCTTTGAAGAAATGAGAGAAAAAATTGAGAGAAAAATGAGAGTAAAAAATTTTAGATCTGAAAAAATGAATTGTGGTTAGGGTTTTTCTGTTATGATTTCACTTATATACTCCTAATTAACCAAACTTAATCATGATTAATCAATTGGTAATTGCAATTAGTGAAAACAAGGTGTTTTAGACAATTTGCAAAAACACCTTATGCATGTGCATGGCAATGAACAGTGCACGTGATGCTGATCCAATTCACTTAAAAAATTATTTTGGAGTTATTGGCAATTGTAGAATGTTCAAATGAATTACCAATTTTAAACTTTGAAAATTCCCTCCAAAATTCAAGATTTTTGCAAATGTTCATGAAATGAGAATTGATGCAATGTTATGCAAGAATATGAAATTATAGGTCATGACATGAAATTAGCAAAAAGAGCCATGTGATTTGGAGCAATGGTTGAGAAGTTATGCCCTTTTGAAGTTCAATCCACACTTGGCCATCTTTTGATCATATCTCTCCAACCACAAATGAGAAATTGATGTTCTTGGACATTTTGGAAATGGGAGAGAAAGATCTACAACTTTCATGTTCAACAAAATTTCATTTGAAGCATTTTTGGTCATGTAATCTTGAGGAGAAAACCTTTCCATTTTTGGCAAATCCAAATTATGGGTCACTTTCTATTTTTGGAAAGTTTTCGTCTGACTTTATTTTCTTCAATGTTGATGTTTGAAATGTCAAATGAGACTTGTTTGAACATGAATGAAGTATTTCTAGGCTCTTCCCAGCTCCAAAAATCACAGTTGACTGGCTAGGGTTTCAGTTGACTGAAGAATGCCTTGATGAAATTCAAGCCTCTACCACTTGGGATTTTGATTCAAAATGATGTCATAACTCATATGAACTCTTTATGAATGATAAATGGTGCCCAAATTCTCAAGAATGGCCACCATATATTGCTCAATGGCTGCCTTTGACTGTCTTGACCTAGTGTTGCTTCATCTGCAAGTAACAAGGTTAGATGACATATTTTTGTACTTTTGGTTAGTAAACAAATGAAAAGCAATGATATACAAATGCAAAACATGCTTGGTGATCAAGAACCACTCTCAAAGGCTGACCCACCCACAGGGAAGGAAGCAAGGTGCACAATGATCCTTGAGGCAATGATATGATATGATATGATGCCATGAGGGATCTTAGGGACAAAATTGGGGTCTTACAGATGCCCCTATTTAAGGTCATTCTACCCGGAGAAGTGAAGTTTAGAAATCTTCATCTCGACGCGGTAGAATGGGCTTAAATAACAGTAATGAGACAAATTTTGGTCCTTAAGAGACCTCATGATGCAGATGTATGCATGCAAAAGAAGCAAAACTTTGTGGGAAATATGGATCCACAAAGGAGAAAAGACGATCCATCGGAGTAATACACTCACCAGGAACAGAGACATTAACAAGACTCTCACGGGGACTCTTATTGGGGATAGAAAAAAAAGGAAAAGAATGGGTGAGCAGGACACGACTCTGAATTAGGGAAAGACAAAACATCAGACTGGAGACTTTACTGGGGAAGTAAAGGACTCAAGCTGGGGAAAAGAAGAAATTCCAAAGGAAAACACATCCATTGGAAAGACTCAAGCTGACTCACAAAATACATGTACTATAACACCAATACAGCAACACGAATAGAAACACAACTCCGCTGGGGAAATCTAACAAAGACCTTCCAGGGGAAGCCAAAGGATGAGATGTTACCGGTTAGTGAGTAACAAACTCAGGAAGAATGAATATCTAAGACCTGTGTACGGGTGACAGATATCAATCAACCAAATCATCTGAGAAAGACCTGAAAAAGGTATATAAACTCAGGAAAATCTGACTCCACAGGGGACCAAGGTCATAATAGGGAGCAGACAGGAAGGAACACCAAAGATATCGGGTTGTAGGTATGTAACAGGTGACCGACCGAGGCGTGAATTGGTGTGTGTGCCAAAACACTCATCATTCTGAAGAAAGCTAGAAAAGCAGACTTGTTTATAGGACGGAGATTTGATTATGTTCGTCACTTTATGATTTATTGACTAAACCACAAGCAAAGCATACAAAGAAATCGAGTCGCCACCGCACTTTTATTTATCCTAAGGAATGGTTAAAAAGCGAACAAAAGCCTAAGAAGTTTTACACATAGAAAACTAATGAAAAGATCAGAGAATCTGGGTAAGGGGTAAATTACGCAATGGGAAGGTGTTAGGCACCCAAAACGTCCTAGGTACTCCTAGGGAGCCCTTTTCACACATGTTGTATGAAATGTTATTTGTTATGAAAATATTATTGTGCAAACATGGATGGAAGGGATGAGAAAAGAATATACAATTTTTATTGTTTTTGTGTTTGAACGGATGAACCCGTTGCCTACGTACCTTCCATGAAAGGTAAGGATCAAAACGCCGTAGTTCGGCTAAAAGATTTCCAAAATATGAGTGGGTTCATTTTAAAACAAAAGCCCTAAGGTCTTTCGTTATCCACGGGAGAAAACTCAACCTTATACAAACAACAAGTCCACCATGTGAGAAAAGCTTCGACGCACTAGAGGGGTTAACCCTGTTTTCAGTACGGAAGTCTTACAGTTCGATCACTAAGGACAAAAGGTGAGATTAACATCAACCAACTAGGATAAATCAAACCTATGGCTAATGTATGAAAACATATCAAGAATGGACAAAGCCACAAAACAATTGAATGAGTGAAATTAATTGATTATGAGTATTCACAAAATAGTGGTCAAAGTATGATTAGAATTCAATTCAGAAAGAAGTGTTATTAAAAAATGGAGTTTGAAAAATCAAGGACTTAAGGTCCAGGTTTCTAATTTGGAAAGACATGAAGATGTTTGCACAATACTTATTTCAAGTTTGAAAGAAAAATGTGAAAAGGTTTAGGACAAAGAGGGTATGGGTAATGGAGTGTAAAACTTCTCAGAAAGGTTCACCTCTTGAGATCATATGGAAGATGATTCAAGTGTGTCCTTAGGAATAGGCAAATGAGCAATAACAAATAAGCAAAGCAAATGATACCGGATGCCAATTGCTGGACTTACACCAATCTCACAAACAAAGGTGGATACCGGATACCAATCAATGGATTTACACCAACCTCCTAAAACAAACAAGGATATCAGATGCCAATAAATGGACTTATACTAATCTCCTAAAGCAAAATAGAACATGGATATCGGATGCCAATAAATGGACTTATTCCAATCTCCCAAAACAAAACAAAACATGGATGTCAGATGCCAATCTATCTGGGCTTACTCTAATCTCCAACAGATGATCATGGGAAAACAAATGCCAACAACATGGACTTACAATTGAATCCTCACATACAACAGACAAACAAAAGCACTAAGCAAAGAGGACATAAGTGGCCAATGAAATGGTCTTACACTCAATCCCTTCCAAATCATAGGAACAATGGCCAATGATTGGACTTACAGTTGATTCCTCAATGGACAAACGAAGATGTGTCACAAAGATATGAAATGATGATCATGCAATAATGAACAATTAATGATGATAAATGCACAAAGGCAAACAAACAAGCATGTATAGATGAACCAATAAGCAATCAATGATTCAGTTAGCACACACTATATACAAATAATTAGGCTCAAGCAAGGGTTAGACTTTAAAGTCAACTGGAATGGGGTAAATGTTGCTCTTAACCTTAACATTGAGAGTTAAGGTGAAGCAGATGAAAAGGAAATGAGGGGTGTGCCTCATAGCTCTTATCCCTGGTCAGGGAGAGCTTTGAATATTAGAAGGTGTGGGAGTTCAGAAAGTTGAAACTCTCTCCACAAGAGAATGACATTATAGATCTTGGGTTAAGATCCACAATGCATCAACATGAAATGTGAGCAAAGGGATGACACACTGAATAGTAGGAGATGGACTACACATCTCTTTTATCTACCAATTGCCTTATCAAAAGGACTTTTCCTGCTTGGGGACAAAGATAAACAATCACAAGCATTGCCTCTTAAGGAGGACTTCAGACAGGTGCCTGGCCACATAACAAGCCAGGTCTTCCAGACTACATGAAGAAGAGAAATTATACCTAATTGGTTAAGCAACCAAGCAAAAGCAAGTTCAAAATGAACTTAAGCAACTAATGTACCTGAAAACAATCCAACTCAATCAATATACAATTCAAAAAGTCAAACAGATAATCCAACAGTCAACAGACAATACACAATCAAACAAGTAAGGCCACAATGTGCAAGGCACAAGCTCAACTCAAATGAGCTAAAAGCATCCTACAAAACAAATCAAAGTTAGTCAATATCAATCAAATAAACCAACTCAAGCAATGTGAATTAATCTCCTTAAGCCCATGTGCTTCTTAACCTGAAAACAAACTCAAACATGAGAAGCAAACCACTAGGACAAGGCCTAGGGTCAAAGAAGGAGAAATAATCCAAAACAGAACATGAAAATTGACAAGAATCAAGATTAATCAATCAAGAACAATATCCAAGTGGTTTCATGTCAAAAGCATCAACCAATTTCATTTCATAAAGCAATCATGTCAATGTATGCAAGTTGAAAGCTCATTGAAGCAACAGAATGAACAAAGGCATATTAATTCAACAATGGTTCCATAAATCTCAAGAACAATCATGGCTAAACAGCACACATCAAATGATCATCACACCAAAAATCAAGGCATTTGGACAAGTATAAGCATGTCAAAGAAATTCATCAAGTCAAGGTAAGCATAAACAAGCTCAAATAGGACCTCAAATGATACATCAACTTCAGGCAATCCTAAAACAGAAATGACAAGTGATAAATGACTCAAACCAAAGCCAAGACCAACTTCAATGTGTCTAGAAACAATGTGCAAAATTTCAAGTCCATATGATAAAGCATAAGAATTTCACAAATCATGGAAGTTCATCACTCTTCAAAAGTTCAAACATGGCCAACCAGCAAAGAAAATCTCAAACTAATCAGAAATGGATCTAAAAATTCCACAAAAATTCAAGATCAAACCTAACATCCAGAAGAAGCATCTTGCTAAAAATCACATTATTTGACATTTAATTGGCATGGTAAAGAAAATCAACAATTTGGACAAGAAATGGTGTGACACACATTGTCACACCTACATTAAACAAATCATAACTCAACAACCAAAAATGCTAAAAATGCAACCTCAATGCCAAAAGATTATGCAAAGTGTCTAGTTTAAGCATGTCAATTTTCACATTCATTGGATCAAACATCATCATTTCACAACCAAAATGGCAAGCAAGGTACAAGGTAGCATATGCATGAGCAAACCCTAGGCAAATTAAAATTCCAACCAAGCACAAATTCTGGAAAAATATCCATAAAATAGTAGACATGATAAGGAACAATGTGCAAAAAATCTCAGGTGATTTGGATGATTATTTAGGGAGTTATGATTTTTTAAATGATGAGAAAAATTAAAAATCACATGAATGAAGCATATGGACAATGAATGAAGGAAATGGAAATAAAATGCAAGGCAATTATTTGGAAATGTCATGAAGCAGGATCGAACCATGTGCCCATTCAAATGGAAAAGCGCGCGCTACCAAAACACGGTCGTTTAGACCAAACTCTAGCGTAACATGCATGCATGCAAAAGCCAGATCCGCAGGTAAAGCTCATGAATCCGCAGGAAAATTCGCAGCAAAGGCGATGAAGGTCATAAGAAAATTCGCAGGTAATTTCCAGCAAATGAAGAACACGATGAAGATCTTCATGATCTTCATCATCCAATTTCCAGAAAATTTCAACATCTCCAGAAATGAAAATTAAGCATTGCATCATGTAGATCTAACATCAGGCATCAATAATCAATAACAATTCCATCAAACAACATCATAACATGCATGAATCGAGTGGAAGAACAAATCATCATGAAACTTTAATCTATCGAATCTCAGTGAATATGGCATGGTTTTTTATGAAATAAAGCTCAGAATCATCACACAAACGAGATCTACAACATTCATACAACAAAATTAAGAAAGGAGAGAGTCGAATTCCACACCTCTTGAAGAGCAGCTTTCAAAATCGTGTGTTCCTGGCCTTGTAATGCTTGGATCTTTCTCTTGTACTGGAGAAGTTCTTGATGCTTAATTGAGCTTGAATCAACAGAATGAGGATTTCACCATTGTTGATGTTCTTGCTTGGAGCAACTTCAATATGCACGGATTCAAATGATTCTTGCTTGAATGTTGCTCAGTGATGATGCTAGATGAAGAATCAAGCACGAATTTATGGAATTGCTTTGAAGAAATGAGAGAAAAATTGAGAGAAAAATGAGAGCAAAAAATTTTAGATCTGAAAAAATGAATTGTGGTTAGGGTTTTCCTGTTATGATTTCACTTATATACTCCTAATTAACCAAACTTAATCATGATTAATCAATTGGTAATTGCAATTAGTGAAAACAAGGTGTTTTAGACAATTTGCAAAAACACCTTATGCATGTGCATGGCAATGAACAGTGCACGTGATGCTGATCCAAGTCACTTAAAAAATTATTTTCGAGTTATTGGCAATTGTAGAATGTTCAAATGAATTACCAATTTTAAACTTTGAAAATTCCCTCCAAAATTCAAGATTTTTGCAAATGTTCATGAAATGAGAATTGATGAAATGTTATGCAAGAATATGAAACTATAGGTCATGACATGAAATTAGCAAAAAGAGCCATGTGATTTGGAGCAATGGTTGAGAAGTTATGCCCTTTTGAAGTTCAATCCACACTTGGCCATCTTTTGATCATATCTCTCCAACCACAAATGAGAAATTGATGTTCTTGGACATTTTGGAAATGGGAGAGAAAGATCTACAACTTTCATGTTCAACAAAATTTCATATGAAGCATTTTTGGTCATGTAATCTTGAGGAGAAAACCTTTCCATTTTTGGCAAATCCAAATTATGGGTCACTTTCTATTTTTGGAAAGTTTTCATCTGACTTTATTTTCTTCAATGTTGATGTTTGTAATGTCAAATGAGACTTGTTTGAACATGAATGAAGTATTTCTAGGCTCTTCCCACCTCCAAAAATCACAGTTGACTGGCTAGGGTTTCAGTTGACTGAAGAATGCCTTGATGAAATTCAAGCCTCTACCACTTGGGATTTTGATTCAAAATGATTTCATAACTCATATGAACTCTTTATGAATGATCACTGGTGCCCAAATTCTCAAGAATGGCCACCATATATTGCTCAATGGCTGCCTTTGACTGTCTTGACCTAGTGTTGCTTCATCTGCAAGTAACAAGGTTAGATGACATATTTTTGTACTTTTGGTTAGTAAACAAATGAAAAGCAATGATATACAAATGCAAAACATGCTTGGTGATCAAGAACCACTCTCAAAGGCTGACCCACCCACATGGAAGGAAGCAAGGTGCACAACGATCCTTGAGGCAATGATATGATATGATATGATGCCATGAGGGATCTTAGGGACAAAATTGGGGTCTTACAGTGGTATAAACCCGAGTTACATTGTGTCTACCATTCTGGTGCTCCCGGCCATGACGTTGAGAATTGTTACCCTTTGAAGACCGAGGTTCAAGACCTTGTGAGGTGTGGCATTCTGTGTTTCGAGGACGTAGGTCCTAATGTGAAGAAGAACCCATTGCCCGAGCATGGGAAATCTGTCAACATGGTCCAGGGCTGCCCTGGCAAGTACAAAGTCAAATATGTCAGTCATATTCGACAATCTCTTATCGAAATGCATCGTCTGCTATGTGATTACAGTCACTATGAACACGACCATGATAGATGTCGAGTATGCTCTGTTAATTGATTGGGTTGTCGCCAGGTGCGCAAGGATATTCAGGAAATGTTGGATGAAGGAGTCATTGAGATTCTTCAGAATAGGAATGTTGACGAAGATGAGCCTGAAGTCAATGTGACTTCCCCAATATTCCGGATACCCGAGCCTGTTATCATCAAGTATGATGGTAGCAAGTAGAAGGCTTCTCCTATTCTTATCATTAAGCCTGCTGGTCCGATGCCGTATTCTTCCAAAAAAGCAATTCCCTTCCGTTACAACGTTGTTGCTGTAGAAGATGGGAAAGAGGTGTCCTTGCCGTCTTCCTCTGTTGTTAATATCGCAGATATTAGTGGTTTGACCCGCAACGGTCGTGTGTTTTCAGCACCTCCCAAGCCCCAGGCTAATGCTGATTTTGTTGAACGCCCGTTTGGGAATGCTGTGAGCACTCCGAATTCGGCACCTGTTGTTAAGCCCTCCTCTACATTGATAACTCCTACTTCTGTTGGCCCGAGTGGCAACATGAAAGAAGACTGCGATGAGATGCTGAGGCTCATCAAGAAAAGTGAGTACAATGTTGTAGACCAGCTTCTACAAACACCATCCAAGATATCTGTGTTATCATTACTTATGAATTCAGAACCACATAGAGAGGCACTGTAGAAGGTATTGGATGTGGCATATGTAGATCATGATGTCACAATAGAACAATTCGATAGCATTGTTGCAAACATTACCGCTTGTAACAACCTGAGTTTCTGCGACTCTAATCTCCCTGAGGAGGGAAGAGACCATAACTTGGCTTTACACATATCTATGAACTGCAAAGACGACGCCATGTCCAATATGCTGGTAGACACTGGGTCATCGCTAAATGTATTGCCAAAAACCACTCTCTCAAAACTATCATATCAAGGGCCTCCCATGAGGCAGAGTGGAATAGTTGTGAAAGCTTTCGATGGGTCGTATAAAACAGTGATTGGGGAAGTTGATCTCCCAGTCAAAATCGGACCGAGTGATTTCCAAATTACCTTCCAGGTTATGGATATTCACCCATCGTATAGCTGTCTCTTAGGCAGACCGTGGATTCACGAGGCAGGCGCCGTGACATCCACCCTACACAAGAAACTGAAATTTGTAAAGAATAAGAAGCTGGTGGTGGTAGGGGGAGAAAAGGCTCTCCTGGTTAGCCATTTGTCTTTCTTCTCATATATAGATGCTGAGGATGAAGTCGAAACTCCTTTCCAAGCTTTATCTATAGCTGAGCCTATTGAGAAGAGAACTCCTTCATTTGCTTCCTATAGAGATGCAAAGTTGGCCATTGAGTGTGGTGCAACTGCTGGTTTAGGAAAAATGATTGAGTTAGAAGACAATAAGTCTCGGGCTGGCATAGGATTTTCTTCTGGGGCGTTCAACGAGAAAGGGCTATTCAAGAGTGGAGGTTTCATCCACACCGGTCAGGATGAAGAAGCTGCTACTGTTTTGGAAGAAGATACAGAGGATTTTGGCAATTTCATCATCCCTGGAGGGGTCTGCAACAATTGGGTCGCTGTGGATATTCCTACAGTTATCCATAAGTCCACGTAATGATCACTTTGTTTAAAAACCCTTCTCCCATGCCAAAAGGAGGAGTGATGACATTGTTGGCGCATAAATACAATGATATTTTCATTCAATAAATTCATGTTAAATATTTGTTTTTCCAATCATTTTCCCTTTTCGCTTTTTACATGAAATTGGTGATCACATAAAACCTAAGAAAAAATGGAATAAATACAATCTTTTCATCTGCATAATGATTTGCCTTGTTTGATTTCTAAAAGCTTTTCATATCCAAAATCATTATGCAGGCTGATCAAACCCATTGAACATAATGATCCAACACCATCTCCCAATTTTGAGTTCCCTGTATTTGAAGCGAAAGAAGATGATGTTGAGGAGATTCCTGACGAGATTACCCCTCTACTTGAGCATGAAGAGAATATCATTCAGCCGTATCTCGAGAATCTGGAAACAGTCAACTTGGGGTCTGAGGATTGTGTTCGTAAAGTGCAGATTGGGGCACTCCTTGAAGAAACTGTTAAGAAGAGGTTGATTGAATTGCTACGAGAATATGTTGACGTCTTGGCTTGGTCGTATGAAGACATGCCAGGTCTAGATACTGATATTGTGCAACATTTCCTACCCTTGAAACCTGAGTGCGTGCCTGTAAAGCAGAAGCTCAGAAGAACTCATCCTGATATGGCAGTGAAAATCAAAGAAGAAGTTCAGAAGCAAATTGATGCGGGGTTTCTGTTGACTTCTACATATCCTCAATGGGTGGCCAATATTGTGCTCGTGCCTAAGAAAGACGGAAAAGTCCGGATGTGTGTGGACTATAGAGACTTGAATAAAGCTAGTCCGAAAGATGATTTTCCTCTACCACATATTGATATGTTGGTAGACAATACAGCTAAATTCAATGTCTTCTCATTTATGGATGGATTTTCCGGATATAACCAGATCAAGATGGTACCCGAGGATATGGAGAAGACAACATTCATCACACCTTAGGGAACATTCTGTTATCGAGTGATACCCTTTGGTTTGAAGAACGCCGGAGCCACGTATCAACGAGCTATGACCACCTTGTTTCATGATATGAGGCACAAGGAGATCAAGGTTTATGTTGACGATATGATTGCTAAGTCAAGAACGGAAGTTGAACATGAAGAGCATTTGTTGAAGCTTTTTCAACGTATGAGGAAGTACAAGCTTCGTCTGAATCCCAACAAGTGTACATTTGGAGTCCGTTCTGGCAAGTTATTGGGTTTTATTGTCAGTGAAAGAGGTATTGAGGTTGATCCTGCAAACGTCAAAGCAATACAGGAGATGCTTGTTGTCGCATTATGCGAAAAACTGGCGGGAAAACAAAACAACAGAGCCGCCACCGTGCGTTATTTATCCCAAAAGAGGGAAAGGAAACGCTCGAAGTAAACCTGGAAAAGACATGGTCTCGCGACCAAAGAGAGATGGGATTGGGAGTCGGTTATGCGAAGGGAAGGTATTAGCACCCCTACGCATCCGTCGTACTCGACGGGATCCACACACAAAAGGAAGGATAAAGGTTGCTAAACGCTGCTCAAACAAACACCCAAACACTGGCTGAAAGAGACACAGAAAACAAAAGAAACTGACTCGGCAGGATATCGCATCCTGGGCCTACGTAGTCTATCAGGCACAGACATCAGAGTCGACGTAGTTCGGGACAGGGGAAACGTGCTCGCTAGGATGTCGCATCCTATGCATACGTATCTTCTCGGACTAAAGAAGAATCAGAGCACTCGTAGCTCGGCTAACGCACGCCAAACAAAACCCACACAAGAAACCGACTGCCAATCGCTGGACTTACGTCAGACTCCACACAAACAGGCAAACATGGAAACCAAACGCCAATCGCTGGACTTACATCAGACTCCGAACCAACAAACACACACAGGAAACCAACTGCCAATCGCTGGACTTATGTCAGACTTCAAACAAAGAAACTGGAAACCGAATGCCAATCGCTGGACTTACATCGGACTCTAACCAGAAAAGGAGAAACAACTCACACAAACAAAACAAAAGGGCGCCCGGAGAGATCAACTCATCTCCTGCCTACGTACCTCATCTGGTATGAGGATCAGGGCGACGTAGTTCCCCTACGCAGGGAAAGAACTTCTAACCTAACCAGAGACTGGGAAATGACAAACTAGAAGGGAGACTAACTCGAGCCTAATAGTTATCATGCAAATTCACCATGGTCCTAGGTTGAAGTTTCTATCTAACTTGCACAGGGAGAAAGCTATCCTAAACAGCAACAAGCAAAGCAAACATTCACACAAATAGCACACACTATATACAAACAAAGTGGGCTCACACAAGGTTAGGCTATGAAACACAAGCCAACTGGAATCGGGTGGTGTTAGCTCTTAACCCTAACATTGAGAGTTAGGGTGAAGCAGATGAAATGGGAAGTGAGGGTAAGACCTCACAGCTCTTATCCCTGGCCTGGGAGAGCTCCAAGACAAAGAAGGTGTGGGAGTTCAGAAAGTTGGAACTCTTCTCCACATGACTGGCACAACAGAGATCTTGGGGTTGATATCCATAATGCATCAACATGTAATGTGAGCAAAGGGATGACACACTGAATAGCAGGAGATGGATTGCACATCTCTTTTATCTGCCAATTGCCTCATAGAGGTCTTTTCCTGCTTGGCACAAAGATAAACAAACACAAGCATTGCCTCTTAAGGAGGACTTCAGACAGGTGCCTGCCCAAGTAACAGGACAGGTCTTCCAGACTACATGAAGTCAGTGAGTTATACCTCAAATGGTTAAGCAACCAAGCAACAGCACAAAGCAAGTTCAAAAGAACTTTAGCAACTAATGTACCTGAAAACAATCTAACTCAGTCAGTACACAACTCACAAAGTCAAACAGACAATCCAAAAGTCAACAGACATAGTCAAACAGACAACAAGTGCAAGCTACAATGTGCAAGGCACAAGCTCAACTCAAATGAGCTAAATCACCTACAAAACAACTCAATGTTAATCAACATCAACCAAATAGGCCACTCAAGCCAATGAATCAATTCCTCAAGGCCATATGCTTCTTGTCCTGAAAACAAAGCTCAAACATAAGCACAAACCACTAGGACAAGGCCTAGGGTCAAAGTGCAAGAAATAATCCAAAACAGAACATGAAAATTGACATGAATCAAGCTCAATCAATTAAGAACAATATCCAAGTGGTCCCATGTCAATAGCATCAACCAATTTCATTTCACAAATCATATAAGGCAAGGTATGCAATTTGGAAACTCATTGAAGCAACAGAATGAACAAATCCACATTAATTCAAAAATGATTCAATAAATCTCAAGAAAAATCATGGCTAAATAGCACACATCACATGATCATCACACCAAAATTCAAGGCATTTGGACAAGTATAAGCATGGTAATCAAATTCCATAAGGCAAGGTAAGCACAAACAAGCTCAATAGAACACCAATTTGCTACATCATCTTAACACAAGCCTAAAACAGAATTGACAAATGATAAAGACCTCCAATCAAAGCCAAAACAAACTTCAAAGTGTCTAGAATCAAAGTGCAAAATTTCAAGTTCATAGGATAAACATCCATCATTTCACAAATCATTGAAGTTCATGACTATTCAAAAGTCCACAAATGACCAACCAGAATGGAAAATCCCAAACAAATCAGAAATCAATCCAAAAATTCCACAAACATTCATGATCAGTGCTAACATCCAGAAGAAACATCATGCAGAAAATCACATCATTTGGCATTTATTTGGCATGGCAAAGAAAATCAACAAGTTGAGCAAGCAATGGTGTGACACACATTGTCACACCTACATTCAAAAGATCATAACTCAACAACCAGAAATGAGAAAAATGCAAACTTAACACCACAATGTCCATTAAGATGTCTAGTTTCAGCATGCAAAGTTTCAAAGGCATTGGATTAAAATTCATCATTTCACAAAGCAAATGGCAAGGTAGGTCAAGATAGCACATGCATACACAAACCCTAGGCAAAATTAAATTCCAACCATGCACAATTTCTAGGAAAAATCTCATAAAATACTAGACATGATGAGGAACAAGATGCAAAAATTCCCAGGTCATTTGGATCATTATTTATGGAGTTATGAATTTTCAAAGTGAATGAAAAAATAAAAAGACATGAATGAAGGTACATGAATAGCATGGCATAGTATGGATAAAATATGCAAGGCATTTTGGATTTGGCTAACACTGGGAATCGAACTGAAGAGCCATTTGAAATGAGGCGCGTTTCTTAATGAAACGCACCGTTTCATTAAGTCTATGTGGCAGTGGGAAGCATTCCTGGCCAATCAATTCGCCATGCCAGCAACACGTGGTCCAGTACATGGAGAGAAACACTTAAACGCATGCAAAACACGCCAGGCACGGATCAAATGCAGTTCTGGAATTAAAACCCTAGGATATTCATACAGTTCATCGTGTTCTTGAGGCTCAAGAACACACATGCACAGAAATTCACAATGAGCACACCAATTGATTCATCTTTCAACATACATCAACATGCCATGCTTAATTTGACCTAATTCCACATGTATCAAAAGATTCGAGCAAGAGAATGTTCATGCATCAAACTTAGATCTAACATAACTAACACGTTTCTTCATGAAAATTAATGAAACAAAGCTCAGCATATTCAGCATGGAAGGATCTACCATAAGCATATGATATTTGCATGAATTATGAGAATCAAATTCCAACCTTCAAGAAGCTACAGAACTGGAATCAGTGGCTTTAGGCCTGGAAAAGCAGAAACAGATCTTCCTCAACTCTTGGATGAATGAATGGATGAAGAATTGGAAGTTACTCGAGCTTGATCTTGCTTGAATCTCCAACTGCCATTAATGGATGTGAGCTTCAACAGTCCTCAAATATGCATGATTCTTGCTGGATCTAGCTTCAACAATGCTCCACTATGCTCCTATGTGATGAATCAACCAAGAACAAGGCAATACTTTTGCAAAAGTTTGATGAAAATGGAGAGAAAAAGTTTGAAGAGATTTTTCAGATCTGGAAATTATGAAGTGTTAATCTCATTTTCTGTTATGCTTTGTCTTTTATATGACGCCTTAATGATGCTTGTTAATCACAATTAGCCAAATGCCAAGGTATTAAGGAAAACCAAGTGTAATGCCAATTTGTCAATTCACCCTCATGTGTGGAAATGCAATGTAACAGTGCATGATTTTGGCATGGGAATCACTTCAAATGCTGTTTAGAAACAAGTGTAATTGGTAAAATGTGAAGGCAATGCATAATTTTTGAATTACCACTTTCCCTCCAAAATTCAAATGAAAAGTCCAAATATTTTGTAATGGAAATGCATGACATATGATGCATGTTTTGGATAGTGCATGTCAAGAGAGAAATGTTGCAAAAAGAACCACTTCAATTGGCCTTATGGTTTGAAAGTTATCCCCTTTTCAAATTCAAATTATCTTGACCATGATTGATCCATATATTTTCAACCATACATGAGAAATTCATGTTCTTGGACTTTTTGGAAAGGTGAGAGCAAGATCTTCAACTTTCATGTTGGACAAAATTTCATTTGAATCTTGCTTGATGATGTAATCTTGAGGAGAAAACCTTTCCATTTTTGGCAATTTCAAATTACAGGTCACTTACTATTTTTGGAAACTTTTCATCTGACCTCAAATTCTTCATTGTTGATGTTTGCAATGTCAAATGAGACTTGTATGGACATGAATGACGCCTCTCTAACCATCTCCCACCTTCAAATCCATGATTGAATGCACAATTGACTTTGGTTGACTTTCTAGGGTTTCAGATGAATTGCATCTTGACTGATGAGCTTTGAACATCCAACCTTTGGCCAAACCACTTTAAAATGATCCCTAGGTCACATGAAATTAATAAATCAACCCTATGGCTTTGCTTCAATAAGAATTGCACTTGCTTGCTTGCACAACTGGATCTCCTGACCAGTCTTGACCGATGACTTGCACTAGGCAATGGACAATGCAATGCCATGCAGTGGACAATGCTAATGTTAATGACTTAAGAATGAAAATGTATGTACAAGATGGGAGGTGCAAATTTGAGGTGCTACAGCTGCCCCTATTCAATCAACTGGGGACCCGAACGGATGAGAGCAACGGCTGTCAGACTTTCAGGGTAAACAGGGATTGAATACAAAGAACCGTAGAAATTTGCACTCTGTGGGGATCCAAGAAAGGAAAGTTCACCAACGAAAGCTTCCACTGGGATCTGATACTTATTACTGGGGATTTTGATTTTCAAAGGTACAGTCGCATCCAGATCTCGAAAGACGATGAATGGGAAAGAGACCACCACCAGACGTCAACGGACGACCAGAAAAAACTCGACGTTTATCGAAACCAACGGAGAGGTAGCCAGACATTAACGAATGACTGGGAAAGACTCGACCAGACGTCAACGGACAAACGGGAGAAACTCGACGTTTATCGACACCAACGGAGAAGGAGAAGCTCGACGTTTATCGACACCAACGGAGAAGGAGAAGACTCGACCAAACGTCAACGGACGAAAGGGAGAAAGAAATACATCTAGATGTCAACAGACAACTAGGAAAAACTTGACGTTTATCGAAACCAACGGAGAGGTAACCCTACTGGGGAAGATACATCTAGATGCCAACGGACAACTAGGAAAAACTCGACGTTTATCGAAACCAACGGAGAGGTAACCAGACATTAATGAATGACTGGGAAAGACTCGACCAGACGTCAACGGACGAACGGGAGAAACTCGAAGTTTATCGACACCAACGGAGAAGGAGAAGACTCGACCAGACGTCAACGGACGAAAGGGAGAAGCTCAACGTTTATCGACACCAACGGAGAAGGAGAAGCTCGATGTTTATCGACACCAACGGAGAAGGAGAAGACTCGACCAAACGTCAACGGACGAAAGGGAGAAAGAAATACATCTAGATGTCAACGGACAACTAGGAAAAACTCGACGTTTATCGAAACCAACGGAGAGGTAACCCTACTGGGGAAGATACATCTAGATGCCAACGGATAACTAGAAAAAACTCAACGTTTATCGAAACCAACGGAGAGGTAACTCACTGGGGATCAAAGTCACGACCGGGAGCAGACAGGAAGGAACACCAAGAATACCGGGTTGTAGGCATGAAACAGGTGACCGACCAAAGCGTGAATTGGTTTGAGTTCTAAAACACTCATCATCCTGAAGAGGGCTAGGAAAGAAATCTTGTTAAAGTATGGACATTCGATTCCACAAGGAATACGAATCTTACTCAGTTGGGGAAACAAACAAAAGGTTCAACCAAAGAGCGCATGAGATATATTATCTATAGCCGTCAAAACGTAGATAATATACTCGCATGGAAGATTATCCATAACCGGTTTGTAGGTTGTTAAATGGATAAATCGACCGACATCATCCTGAAGAGAGCGAAGGCAAACTTGTTAAAGGATGGACATTCGATTCCACAAGGAATACAAATCTTACTCGACTGGGGAGGACAAAACTTCGACCCAAGAGTGCATGAGATATATTATCTATAGCCGTCAAAACATAGATAATACACTCGTATGGAAGATTATCCATAACCGGGTTGTAGGTTGTTAAATGGATAAATCAACCGACAAGAAAGGCATCGGGATACCAGGACTAGGTATGCAAAGGTGACCAATCAAAAGGGGAACCCACAAACATTACCAGCAAACGGTGAATGAAAGAGGACCCACTGGGGATAAAGTTGCTTACTCGGAGCAAATATCCGAAAGGTGAAAGGAATATCAATACCGAAACTGGATAATGATAACCACATAGAGGGGATTACATCTACCGGTTCGTAGGTAGAAAACCACGGAAAAGTAACCGTCATCACTAGGATGAGCACAAGGGTTGACTCCACAAAGGGGAGAACAGGGGATTCACATCTACCGGTTAGTAGGTAGAAGACCACAAAGATAGGACTTACAACTACCGGTTCGTAGGTAGAAGCCAACAAAACCATCTGCTGAGGGACCGAGTGAGAAAAAAGGATTTACAACTACCGGGTAGTAGGTAGAAGACCGCAAAATCCGCCAACAACCAGAATGAACCACAAAGGTTACCTCTGCTAGGGGATGAAAATGGGATTTATAACTACCGGTTTGTAGGTAGAAAACCGCAAAGATAGGACTTACAACTACCGGTTCGTAGGTAGAAGCCAAAAATTCCGCTGAGGATAAGATGAATGAGCGCCGGTTAGTGAGCAACTATTCATTTATACCACAGGGAAGCACAAGAGACAGCCACAAGGAAGCCAGTTTAGGATCGATCCAAAAAGGCATACTGAATCAAGACTCATCCTAATGAGGAAAGAACTCAATAGGGAAAACCCATCCCATTATGTGTGGGGAGGGAACGGAAACAACCATCATCCACGAGGATATAACTCAGTGGGGAACGCAGAAGGAAATGACAGACATTTTCTGCTTAAGGGGTCGACTCTATATGGAGAGATCAGACACACCCACATCTGCTAGGGGAGAATTTACTGGGGAGATCTGTATCACCAATTAGCAGGAGACAACTAACAACAGATACACGGCAACAGATGCAACAGGAGTATCTGAATGTTATGATTATGCATGTATGCATTATGCATGAGGAATGTATGATGAATGCTGACAAATAGACATGCTAGCACACATAGGTCCCGGAATCAACCATCCGGTACTACACTTCCAGAGGGAAGGCCAAGATCACCAGAGAGACAAGAAAACCTGCTGGAGACTGGGACATCAGGGAATAACACCATCCTGCAGGGGAGGAAGGCCACAATAGGCTTCCGGAGGGATCATCAATCACAACCGGAGATAAGAGTTCAATATACAGGCAGACACGCCACAACCACAACTCATGCTGGAGATCAGAGATACCAAGAAGCAACCAGATCTCTGATGAGGATAGATAGGCATTGATAAAGCTCAACATGCCAAAAACTCCGCTGAGGAATCTATCCGAGGGAATGCCGGATTACTGGAATGTCAATCCACCAAATACCGAATCTTCCAAAGACAAGCACCCATGCCGGGGAGAGGAGAAGACTGCTCTGCTAGAGAGACGAAAGTTGAAGTCTTCAATAAACACTCTGCTTGGGAACTGGCCCACAAAAGTGTTCCAACAGCAAACTTGCTGGGGATGCCCCACAATAGGGCTCAGACAGCACTCTACTGGGGATGCACCACAATAGAGCCAACAGGGACTTGGAGGAAGAATGTGGCGCTGCCGGGGACATGAAGATGAACAACTTCAACCAACACTGCACTGAGCTACCTCGCTGAGGAGAAACCATAAGAGGTTCCACAGGAAAATGATACAGTTATGCTCGAGATACGAACAAATGTCTTAACTGTTGGTAATCGTACCACCCTTGGGAGAGCATTGCGGATCTCCTAAGTATCCTTCCATCATTGTGAATGTTCACTTTGTTTAAGAACAATTTGTGAAAAATTTGTTTATTTTGAAAATAATGATACTTTATCAATTAAAACATGCAAAACATTTGTTGAATTGAAACAAATAAGAGTGCAAATAATTGGATAAAAGCTCAAATTGATGTGATGGAATGGTAGTCTGCAAATGGCAAGACTCCATAGATCTGTACAAGTCTGAAATCGATGATATATATTGGAGAGGGCTACATTGAACATAATGACCTTTCCTCTACCATTCCGAATTTCGATGTATCCGGAGCTTCAGTCGACGACGAATCGAGAGTTCCTGGCGGATGACAGATGTAGAACACAGTCTTGTCAGGATGCAGTTACTTGCCAAATCCCTAATTTTTGCCTAGATTGCCCCAGTGTGAGGTGCTCAATCTAGCGGGATGCAAATTCTTTTTTTCAATGTCTCTAACTTTTGCCTGGATCGCCCTTTCGGGTTTTCAATCCACCGAGACGCTCCTTTTTGCCTAAGTCGCCCTTTGGGGTGTTCGACTTAGCGAGCTATTTTGCTTCTCTTTTTTTGTTTTGTTTTAGGCGAAGTATTTCTTGATTGCATCTGGATTCACAGGACGAGTGAACTTCTCCATCCATTGTTGTACGTGTCAAAGCACCGTCTGAAAAGGCTCTCTTGACAACATATGGACATTCATAGCTTGGGGTTCACTTGCCCCTGGAATCGGGCGCGAAAGACAAGACTTTCTCGAGCACAAGGTCACCTTCTCGGAACACACGAGGCTTGACCTTCTTGTCGAATGCCTTCTTCACTCTCTGTTGATATAACTGACCATGACACATGGCAGTTAATCTCTTCTTTTCGATCAGATTCATTTGGTCGTAACGACTCTGAATCCATTCAGCATCAGTCAACTTGGGACTTTGAGGGTGCTATTTCTCTTTTGTTTCTTTCTTTCTTTTTCTTTCTTTTGATTTGGATTTCTTTTGACTTCTTTTGATTTCTTTTGATTTTGCACCCTCCTCTTTCTTTTCCTTTTTTTTTTGTTTTTTTTTTCTTTGTTTTTTATGCCCTAGTTGGTT
The DNA here is from genome assembly GCF_024323335.1 of Lathyrus oleraceus. Classification (NCBI taxonomy): domain Eukaryota; kingdom Viridiplantae; phylum Streptophyta; class Magnoliopsida; order Fabales; family Fabaceae; genus Lathyrus; species Lathyrus oleraceus. The sequence goes on along the minus strand of NC_066581.1, from coordinate 23,358,372 downwards.
GTCCTACTGATTCTCGAGATGCAGCTAAGTGATCTTCTTTTCTTGCTCAAGAAGTCGGGAAATCTCGTCAGGAATCCCTTCAACATCATCTTCTTCCGCTTCGAATACAGGGAATTCAAAATTGGGAGATGACGTCGGATCATTATGTTCAATGGGTTTAAGAATCAACCTGCATAATGATTTGATATGAAAAGCTTTTTGGAAATCAAACAAGACAATCGTTATGCAGATGAAAAGATTGCTTTTATTCTTGTTTTTAGGGTTTTTTTTATCACCAATTTCATGCAAAAAGCGAAAAGGGAAAACAAATGGAAAATCAAATGTTTTAACATGCTTTATTTGAATGAAAATATCATTGCACAAAATGTTGCCAACAATGTCATCACTTCTCCTTTTGGCATGGGAGAAGGGTTTTTAAACAAAGTGATTATTACTCTGACTTATGAAAAACTGTAGGAACGCCCACAGTGACCCAATTGTGATAGATCCCACTAGGGATGACAAATGTCAGAATCCTTTGCACCAGCAACTTCTGCTTTTGAACAACCCTTTTTGTTGAAGACCTCGGGAGAAAAGCCACCGCCAGCCCGGGGCTTGTTATCTTCAAGCTTGATTACCACTGGGACCTAAGTCCTCGAAGCTCAGAATCCCTGATCTGATAAGGTCTTGCACCTTATTCTTCAACTGAAAGTAGCTTTCCACATCATGACCAGGAGCACCCGAATGATACACACAATGCTGATCAGGCCTATACCACCACCGAGGGTTGACAGGTATAGCCGGCGGGTCTCTGGGAGTAATCAAGTTCCGCTCTATCAAAGAGGGATACAACTCTGTGTATGACATAGGGATCAGATCAAAAATGATCTTCTTCCTCTCATTACTCGTACTGGCTTGATTACCATTGTGAGGCTGGGAAGCCTGCTGCTGAGGACGATGTTGTTGATGCTGATATTGCTGAGCTGGCCTTCTCTGCTGTTGGGGTTGAGTTGCTGGAATAGTCACAGCAGCAGCCTGACGAAACTGTCCTCTGTTCACACTCCTCTGACGGTGTACATCATTCGTTTCACCCTCTCCCCTTCTGGGTGCCCCAGAGAATGGCTTCTTAGAATTCGAAGAACTTGAAGAGCCAGGATCTTGTATCTTTCCTGCTTTGATAAGACTCTCAGTTCTCTCCCCACAGACAACAACATCAGAAAATCTACTGAACGGGAAACTCCCCATGCGGTCCATGAACACACCCTGCAAGGTCCCGATGAACATGTCAGTCAGCTCTCTCTCCAACATCGGAGGTTGCACTCTTGCGGCTAGCTCACGCCATCTCTGGGCGTACTCTTTGAAGCTTTCCCCAGACTTCTGACACAAGCTCTGCAGCTGAGTTCGGCTCGGAGCCATATCCATATTGTGCTTATACTGCCTCAGAAAGGCTTCACCCAGATCTTTTCAGCTTCGGACTGATTCTTTCTTTAGATCCATGTACCAGTCCAAAGACGCTTCAGACAAACTGTCTTGGAAAAAGTACATCCACATCTTCTCATCATCAGTATATGCTGAGATTTTCCTGTAGTAAGCCTGCACATGAGTGCGAGGACAGGAAGTGCCATTATATTTGTCGAACGAGGGTGCTTTGAATTTGTAGGGGATCCTCAGCCCATCAACCAAACCCATATCGGTTACATCGAACCCCAGAGAGTTCTGACACTCCATGGCACGGATTTTCTCAGCAAGGGCATCCACTTTTCTATCCCTCTCTCCAGTTCTCACAACTTCATCATCACTGAGCAGAGTGAACATGTCCTCTTGCCTATCAACAAGCGGAGCAGGATGACGAACAGGAGCCCGGGTAGCTCTAGCATTGACAGTCTCTGCAGCAAGAGGTTGTCCATTGATTCTGATCCCCCTTAACTCATCACCTACGGCATAGTCATTGACGGGAGCATCAATAACATTCTCATGAATAGGCACACCCGCTGGCGAAGCACGGTTGGACGGCGGAATCACGGCTTCCTGTCTTTGGGCTAAGGCACGCAGCTCCTCTTGCCCTTGCACAACACTTTGCATCATGTTCATAAACTGGGCCATGTTCGCCCTCATCTCAACTAGTTCCGCCTGAACCTGGTCCATATTCCTCTGATGATTGAGTCTGGTTGAATAACGGTGCGGACGATGATCAGCAATCCTGTCTCAGTCAAGAACCAGAGTGAGAAGTCTCTCCCAAGCATGTCTATAATGCAAGGATGATATGTGCATGATATGCATGATATGGGTACTATTTTATCATGAATGATCCTGGAAAGGATATGCACATGCGAGTTTACTTTTTTCTTTTTTTTTCCTGCATTATTATTTTTTTGAAATAAACATGCTATGATGCAAATGATGCGAACATGACTGGTCGGGCTGTGCATCTCAAGGCACAGGATCAGAGCTTCGACATGAATTCTGGCATCAATCAAAGTCATCTGAGACCCCAAAATCATCTGAAACCCAAAGTCATCTGAACCCAGAGTCATTTGAGCAAATACCCTCAAATTCAGCCCAGGGATCCGAAATAAACGGAACCCTCTGATCAATACCAAGGTCAAACCTCCGGCGTCCAGAAATAAAGATCCATAAATCCGTCTTAACCATAATCACCATCACAGAATCACTGGCAGAAACCTGTACTTGCAAGAATCAAACCCTCCCCTCACAGGTGAATTCTAACAAGGTCATCCTAAGGCGGACAATGGTCTCGACAATCGGGCAAAGATACTCAACGGGTTTGCCCTTTCGGGTGTGCCGTTGTAGCTCTCTTAAGATCATCTAAACCAAAGATCCGGGAAATAACGGTCACCGAAGTCAATAGCTCAGATGAGATCACCCAACCTGAGTGGAATAACTCCAAATGGAAGGACTCTTTCAAATGAACCTCGTCCGGCTCTGGTGACACGTCGCAACAACATGCTGATACAGCAAGTGAGGAAACGCGAGACCACACTAATCCTAGGTGTATACTCGGGCCTGGGTTTTAGCCCCACTCAGAACACCCACCCCACATCAGAGGAACAACCTGTACAGGTAGACAGCACAATGATAGTATGATGCATGCAAACAAATATGCACATATATACAACATAATAATCATGAATGCAATAAATAGAGCGACATAAGCAACCTAAACCCTAACCTAGAGAGCGCTAGGAGAGACTCGCTTAGGGAAGATGGAACAGCAAGAGGTCAACTTCTCTTAGTCCCCAGCAGAGTCGCCAGCTGTCGCATTACGCGAAAAACCGGCGGGAAAACAAAACAACAGAGCCGCCACCGTGCGTTATTTATCCCAAAAGAGGGAAAGGAAACGCTCGAAGTAAACTTGGAAAAGACATGGTCTCGCGACCAAAGAGAGATGGGATCGGGAGTCGGTTATGCGAAGGGAAGGTATTAGCACCCCTACGCATCCGTCGTACTCGACGGGATCCACGCACAAAAGGAAGGATAAAGGTTGCTAAACGCTGCTCAAACAAACACCCAAACACTGGCTGAAAGAGACACAGAAAACAAAAGAAACTGACTCGGCAGGATATCGCATCCTGGGCCTACGTAGTATATCAGGCGCAGACATCAGAGTCGACGTAGTTCGGGACAGGGGAAACGTGCTCGCTAGGATGTCGCATCCTATGCATACGTATCTTCTCGGACTAAAGAAGAATCAGAGCACTCGTAGTTCGGCTAACGCACGCCAAACAAAACCCACACAGGAAACCGACTGCCAATCGCTAGACTTACGTCAGACTCCACACAAACAGGCAAACATGGAAACCGAATGCCAATCGCTGGACTTACATCAGACTCCGAACCAACAAACACACACAGGAAACCAACTGCCAATCACTGGACTTATGTCGGACTCCAAACAAAGAAACTGGAAACCGAATGCCAATCGCTGGACTTACATCGGACTCTAACCAGAAAAGGAGAAACAACTCACACAAACAAAACAAAATGGCGCCCGGAGAGATCAGCTCATCTCCTGCCTACGTACCTCATCTGGTATGAGGATCAGGGCGACGTAGTTCCCCTACGCAGGGAAAGAACTTCTAACCTAACCAGAGACTGGGAAATGACAAACTAGAAGGGAGACTAACTCGAGCCTAATAGTTATCATGCAAATTCACCATGGTCCTAGGTTGAAGTTTCTATCTAACTTGCACAGGGAGAAAGCTATCCTAAACAGCAACAGGCAAAGCAAACATTCACACAAATAGCACACACTATATACAAACAAAGTGGGCTCACACAAGGTTAGGCTGTGAAACACAAGCCAACTGGAATCGGGTGGTGTTAGCTCTTAACCCTAACATTGAGAGTTAGGGTGAAGCAGATGAAATGGGAAGTGAGGGTAAGACCTCACAGCTCTTATCCCTGGCCTGGGAGAGCTCCAAGACAAAGAAGGTGTGGGAGTTCAGAAAGTTGGAACTCTTCTCCACATGACTGGCACAACAGAGATCTTGGGGTTGATATCCACAACGCATCAACATGTAATGTGAGCAAAGGGATGACACACTGAATAGCAGGAGATGGATTGCACATCTCTTTTATCTGCCAATTGCCTCATAGAGGTCTTTTCCTGCTTGGCACAAAGATAAACAAACACAAGCATTGCCTCTTAAGGAGGACTTCAGACAGGTGCCTACCCAAGTAACAGGACAGGTCTTCCAGACTACATGAAGTCAGTGAGTTATACCTCAAATGGTTAAGCAACCAAGCAACAGCACAAAGCAAGTTCAAAAGAACATTAGCAACTAATGTACCTGAAAACAATCTAACTCAGTCAGTACACAACTCACAAAGTCAAACAGACAATCCAAAAGTCAACAGACATAGTCAAACAGACAACAAGTGCAAGCTACAATGTGCAAGGCACAAGCTCAACTCAAATGAGCTAAATCACATATAAAACAACTCAATGTTAATCAACATCAACCAAATAGGCCACTCAAGCCAATGAATCAATTCCTCAAGGCCATATGCTTCTTGTCCTGAAAACAAAGCTCAAACATAAGCACAAACCACTAGGACAAGGCCTAGGGTCAAAGTGGGAGAAATAATCCAAAACAGAACATGAAAATTGACATGAATCAAGCTCAATCAATTAAGAACAATATCCAAGTGGTCTCATGTCAATAGCATAAACCAATTTCATTTCACAAATCATATAAGGCAAGGCATGCAAATTGGAAACTCATTGAAGCAACAAAATGAACAAATACACATTAATTCAAAAATGATTCAATAAATCTCAAGAAAAATCATGGCTAAACAGCACACATCACATGTTCATCACACCAAAATTCAAGGCATTTGGACAAGTATAAGCATGGTAATCAAATTCCATAAGTCAAGGTAAGCACAAACAAGCTCAATAGAACACCAATTTGCTACATCATCTTAACACAAGCCTAAAACAGAATTGACAAATGATAAAGACCTCCAATCAAAGCCAAAACAAACTTCATAGTGTCTAGAATCAAAGTGAAAAATTTCAAGTTCATAGGATAAACATCCATCATTTCACAAATCATTGAAGTTCATGACTATTCAAAAGTCCACAAATGACCAACCAGAATGGAAAATCCCAAACAAATCAGAAATCAATCCAAAAATTCCACAAACATTCATGATCAGTCCTAACATCCAGAAGAAACATCATGCAAAAAATCACATCATTTGGCATTTATTTGGCATGGAAAAGAAAATCAACAATTTGAGCAAGCAATGGTGTGACACACATTGTCACACCTACATTCAAAAGATCATAACTCAACAACCAGAAATGAGAAAAATGCAAACTCAACACAACAATGTCCATTAAGATGTCTAGTTTCATCATGTAAAGTTTCAAAGGCATTGGATTAAAATTCATCATTTCACAAAGCAAATGGCAAGGTAGGTCAAGATAGCACATGCATACACAAACCCTAGGCAAAATTAAATTCCAACCGTGCACAATTTCTGGGAAAAAATCTCATAAAATACTAGACATGATGAGGAACAAGATGCAAAAATTCCCAGGTCATTTGGATCATTATTTATGGAATTATGAATTTTCAAAGTGAATGAAAAAATAAAAAGACATGAATGAAGGTACATGAATAGCATGGCATAGTATGGATAAAATATGCAAGGCATTTTGGATTTAGCTAACATTGGGAATCGAACTGAAGAGCCATTTGAAATGAGGCACGTTTCTTAATGAAACGCACCGTTTCATTAAGTCTATGTGGCAGTGGGAAGCATTCCTGGCCAATCAATTCGCCATGCCAGCAACACGTGGTCCAATACATGGAGAGAAACACTTAAACGCATGCAAAACACGCCAGGCACGGATCAAATGCAGTTCTGGAATTAAAACCCTAGGATATTCATACAGTTCATCGTGTTCTTGAGGCTCAAGAACACACATGCACAGAAATTCACAATGAGCACACCAATTGATTCATCTTTCAACATACATCAACATGCCATGCTTAATTTGACCTAATTCCACATGTATCAAAAGATTCGAGCAAGAGAACGTTCATGCATCAAACTTAGATCTAACATAACTAACACGTTTCTTCATGAAAATTAATGAAACAAAGCTCAGCATATTCAGCATGGAAGGATCTACCATAAGCACATGATATTTGCATGAATTATGAGAATCGAATTCCAACCTTCAAGAAGCTACAGAACTGGAATCAGTGGCTTTAGGCCTGGAAAAGCAGAAACAGATCTTCCTCAACTCTTGGATGAATGAATGGATGAAGAATTGGAAGTTACTCGAGCTTGATCTTGCTTGAATCTCCAACTGCCATTAATGGATGTGAGCTTCAACAGTCCTCAAATCTGCACGATTCTTGCTGGATCTAGCTTCAACAATGCTCCACTATGCTCCTATGTGATGAATCAACCAAGAACAAGGCAATACTTTTGCAAAAGTTTGATGAAAATGGAGAGAAAAAGTTTGAAGAGATTTTTCAGATCTGGAAATTATGAAGTGTTAATCTCATTTTCTGTTATGCTTTGTCTTTTATATGATGCCTTAATGATGCTTGTTAATCACAATTAGCCAAATGCCAAGGGATTAAGGAAAACCAAGTGTAATGCCAATTTGTCAATTCACCCTCATGTGTGGAAATGCAATGTAACAGTGCACGATTTTGGCATGGGAATCACTTCAAATGTTGTTTAGAGCCAAGTGTAATTGGTAAAATGTGAAGGCAATGCATGATTTTTGAATTACCACTTTCCCTCCAATATTCAAATGAAAAGTCCAAATTTTTTGTAATGGAAATTCATGACATATGATGCATGTTTTGGATAGTGCATGTCAAGAGAGAAATGTTGCAAAAAGAACCACTTCAATTGGCCTTATGGTTTGAAAGTTATCCCCTTTTGAAATTCAAATTATCTTGACCATGATTGATCCATATATTTTCAACCATACATGAGAAATTCATGTTCTTGGACTTTTTGGAAAGGTGAGAGCAAGATCTTCAACTTTCATGTTGGAAAAAATTTCATTTGAAGCTTGCTTGATGATGTAATCTTGAGGAGAAAACCTTTCCATTTTTGGCAATTTCAAATTACAGGTCACTTACTATTTTTGGAAACTTTTCATCTGACCTCAAATTCTTCATTATTGATGTTTGCAATGTCAAATGAGACTTGTATGGACATGAATGAGGCCTCTCTAACCATCTCCCACCTTCAAATCCATGATTGAATGCACAATTGACTTTGGTTGACTTTCTAGGTTTCAGATGAATTGCATCTTGACTGATGAGCTTTGAACATCCAACCTTTGGCCAAACCACTTCAAAATGATCCCTAGGTCACATGAAATCAATAAATCAACCCTAGGGCTTTGCTTCAATAAGAATTGCACTTGCTTGCTTGCACAACTGGATCTCCTGACCAGTCTTGACCGATGACTTGCACTAGGCAATGGACAATGCAATGCTATGCAGTGGACAATGCTAATGTTAATGACTTAAGAATGAAAATGTATGTACAAGATGGGAGGTGCAAATTTGAGGTGCTACACTTGCGCCCAAAACTGAGAAGCAAGTCCGAGGTTTTCTTGGCCGCTTGAATTACATTTCTAGATTCATATCCCACATGACTGCCACATGTGCGCCGATATTCAAGCTCCTCTAGAAAGATCAGTCTCATGATTGGACCAAGGATTGTCAGAAAGGTTTTGACAGTATTAAAGAGTATCTGTCTGAACCTCCGATTCTATCTCCGCCTGTGGAAGGAAGACCTTTGATCATGTATCTGACTGTTCTTGAAGACTCAATGGGTTGTGTCCTCGGGCAGCAAGACGAATCAGGGAAGAAGGAGTATGTTATCTACTACTTAAGCAAGAAGTTTACTGATTGTGAGTCTCGATACTCAATGCTTGAGAAGACATGCTGTGCTTTGGCTTGGGCTGCTAAGTGTTTGCGCCAGTACATGATAAATCATACTACTTGGTTGATATCCAGAATGGATCCAATTAAGTATATTTTCGAGAAGCCTGCTTTAATTGGGAGGATTGCCCGTTGGCAGATGTTGTTGTCTGAGCCTAATAGTTAAGTATGACTTCCTAGATGAGGAGATTCTGTATTTGAAAGAGAAAGATTGCGATGAGCCTACACTCGATGAAGGGCCAGAGCCTGGTTCCAGATGGAGTATGGTATTTGATGGCGCTGTAAATCAGTATGGAAATGGTATTGGGGCAGTGATTATTACTCCTCAGGGCACGCATATTCCTTTTACAGCAAGGCTAACTTTCAAATGCACGAATAATATGGCTGAGTACGAGGCCTGTATTATGGGATTGGAGGAGTGCATTGATCTTAGGATCAAGCATCTTGATGTTTATGGTGATTCGGCCCTCGTTGTTAATCAGATTAAGGGTGAATGGGAAACGAATCAACCTGGTCTCATTCCATATAGAGATTATGCAAGGAGGATTTCAACGTTCTTTACTAAGGTTGAATTTCATCATATTCCTCGAGATGAGAACTGGATGGCGGATGCTCTTGCTACACTTGCTTCGATGATCGTGGTTAAAATTTGGAATGAAGTCCCCAATATCACTATGATGCGCTTGGACAGACCAGCTCATGTATTTGCAGTAGAAGAAGCGTAAGATGATAAGCCATGGTATTATGACATCAAGTGTTTCCTTCAGAACCAGATCTACCCACCTGGGGCATATGTGAAAGATTGGAAGACTTTGAGGAGATTGTCAGGCAGTTTCTACCTCAATGGCGAAGTGCTTTATAAGAGAAATTTTGACATGGTTCTGCTCAGATGCGTGGATAGACACGAAGCAGACCTGTTGATGACTGAGGTTCATGAGGGTTCATTTGGTACTCATTCCAATGGACATGCCATGGCTAGAAAGATGTTGAGAGCAGGCTACTATTGGCTGACAATGGAGTCTGACTGCTGCAAATACGTGAAGAAATGCCATAAGTGTCAGATTTATGCGGATAAGATTCATATTCCCCCGACACTTCTGAGTGTGATTTCATCACCATGGCCTTTCTCCATATGGGGAATTGACATGATTGGCATGATAGAGCCCAAAGCATCTAACGGACACAGATTTATTCTCGTAGCTATTGATTACTTCACCAAATGGGTTGAAGCGGCATCATATGCAAATGTGACCAGGAAGGTGGTCGTGAAGTTTATCAAGAATCAACTCATATGCCGTTATGGTGTGCCAGATAAGATCATTACTGATAATGGAGCTAACTTGAATAACAAAATGATGAAAGAGTTGTGTAGTGAGTTCAAGATTGCACACCATAATTCTTATCCTTACAGACCCAAGATGAATGGGGCTGTTGAAGCTGCTAATAAGAATATCAAGAAGATTATCCAGAAAATGGTGGTCACGTATAAGGATTGGCATGAGCTGTTGCCGTTTGCTTTGCATGGATATCGCACGGTTGTCCGCACTTCAACAGGGGAAACCCCTTTCTCTCTTGTTTATGGCATGGAGGTTGTACTCCCAGTAGAGGTGGAGATCCCATCAATGAGGGTCTTGATGGAAGCCAAGTTGACTGATGCTGAATGGGTTCAGAGTCGTTATGACCAGTTGAATTTGATAGAAGAGAAGAGATTGACTGCCATGTGCCATGGTCAGTTGTATCAGCAGAGAATGAAGAAAGCTTTTGATAAGAAGGTCAAGTCTAGTGTGTTCCGAGAAGGTGACCTTGTGCTCAAGAAATTCTTGTCTTTCGCGCCCGATTCCAGGGGCAAGTGGACTCCAAACTATGAAGGTTCATATGTTGTTAAGAGAGCCTTTTCAGGCGGCGCTTTGATACTTACAACTATGGATGGGGAGGATTTCACTCGTCCTGTGAATTCAGATGCAGTCAAGAAATACTTCGCCTAAAAATAAAAACAGAATAGCTCGCTAAGTTGAAAACCCGAAAGGGCGGCTTAGCCAAAAATGAGCGTCTCGGTGGATTGAAAACCTGAAAGGGCGATCCAGGCAAAAGTTAGAGACATAAATGAATATTTGTATCCTGCTAGATTGAGTACCTCATCCTGAGGCAATCTAAGTAAAAATTAGGGATTTGACAAGTAACTGCATCCTGACAAGACTTTGTTCTACATCTGTCATCCGTCAGAGATTCTTGCTCATTCGTCATCAACCAAAGCTTCGAATACATCGAATTCAGAATTGGTGGAGAAATGGTCATTATGTTCAATGTAGCCCTTTTCTAATATATATCACCAATTTCAAACTTGTAAAGATCTATGGAGTCTTTCCATTTGCAAACTACCATTCCATCAAATAAATTTGAGCCTTTTATCCAATTATTTGCACCCTTATTTGTTTCTATTCAACAAACGTTTTGCATGCCTTTAATTGAGAAAATATCATTGTTTTGAAAAAAAATGAATTTTTCATAACTTGTTTTTAAACAAGGTGAACATTCACAATGATGAAAAGGATACTTAGGAGATCCTCAGTGCTCTCCCAAGGATGGTATGATCTCCAACAGGGTAAGACATTTGTTCATATTCCTGGCATGCCTGTATTTTCTTTCTCCGGAACCCGAGTAGTATGCATGTTGAGATATTTACCACTCACCCCTTCAGCGAGGTAGCACCCTTTTCTCCTCAGCAGGTGTGATCTCCTTGGTGGGTACAGTACTTGGTGGTTGATCCCCAGAATCCCTTTATCCCTCGGATAGATTCCCCAATAGAGTTGCTTATATGGCAGATTATACTCATGCAATAAACTCTTTTCCCCAGCTGTGACTGATGATTCATCCCCTGCAGAGGTATTGTTGTTTCCTGGCATCTCTGATCCCCGGCTGATTGGATACTCTCCGGTGATTTTGGCTTTCTCTCTTGAGATGTAGTACCGGATGTATGTACTCCTTGGAGCTGTTTGTGTTAGAAATGTCTGTCTATTAGCATTCATCAAGCATAAACCACGCATGTGTGCATATATATTTTTCAAACATTTGGATATTCATATTGCATTTGTTGCCATATATCTTTGTTTGCTATTCCTTTGCTAGTTGGTAATACATTTCCCAAGCAAGATGTCGGTGTTTGATCCCTCAATATAGAGAGTCATCCCCTTAAGCAGAAAGTGTTTATCTTTCCTTCCGCATTCCCCACTGAGTTATATCCTCGTGGACGACGGTTGTTTTCGCTTCCTCCCAACACATATATTGGGATGGGTTCCCCTATTGAGTTATATCCTCATTAGGACGAGTCTTGATTCAGTTTGCCTCTTTGGTTTGATCCTAAATTGCCATTTTGCGACTGTTTCTTGTGCTTCCCCATGGTATAAATGAATAATTGCTCAGTAACCAGTAATCATTCATCTTATCCCCCATGGAGTCTGTGGTTTCCTACCCCTATACCGGTAGTTGTAAACCCTATTTTCTCTCCTTTGCAGAGTTAACCTTTTTGTTCATCCTAAGTTGATGACGGTTACTTTTCCGTGGTTTTCTACCTAGTATCTGGTAGATGTAATCCCCTCCTTGATGGTTATCATTATCCAATATTCGGTATTGATATTCCCTCCTTCTTTTGGATAATTGCTCTAATTAGACAATTTATCCCCAGCAAGTCATCTTTCATACCGGTTGCCGGTAATGTTTGTTGCTCCCCTTGATTGGTCATCATTGTATACCTAGTTTCGGTATCCCGATGCCTTTCTCTTTGTCGGTCGATTTATCCTTTATTAACCCAGTAACCGATTGTGGATAATCTTCCGTGCGAGTATATTATCTATGTTCTGACGGTAATAGATAATATATCTCATGCACTCTTTGGTCGAAGCTTTTGTTCTTCCCCAGTTGAGTAAGATTCGTATCCCTGTTTTGGAATCGAATGTCCATCCCTTAATCGAGTTTGCTTTTTGCCCTCTTTTTGGATGATGAGTGTTTTGGGAATATTCCCCAATTCACGCTTTGGTCGGTCACCTATTATATGCCCAGTAACCGGTATCCCTGGTGTTCCTTCCTTTTGCTCCCTATTATGACTTTTTGTCCCCTGTGGAGTCAGATTTTCCTGAGTTGCAATATACCTTTTTAGGTCTTCCTCAGATGATTTGGTTGATTGATATCTCTCACCCTTATACCGGTCTTAGATATCCATTCTTCCCGAGTGTAGCGGGGTATTCGTTACCATTAGAGATATTGACTAAATCCAAGGTAAATCATAGAAGTCGAGTCGCCACCGCACTTCTATTTATCCAAAGGAATGGTTAGAAAGCGAACAAAAACCTAATAGTTTTAACAAAAACTAGTAAAAGAAACAGATATCTGGGTAAGGGGGTTGGTTATGCAATGGGAAGGTGTTAGGAACCCAAAACATCCTAGGTACTCCTAGGGAGCCCTTTTCATACTTGGTAAGGTTGTTGTTTTGTGAAAATTTATTTGTGCAAACATGATTGGAAAGATGAGAAGAGAATGTACAAGTTATTTACATTTTGTGGTTGGATGGATAAACTCATTGCCTACGTACCATCTGGTAAAAAGATTAGGATCAAAACCTCATAGTTCGGGGTAAAAATCTCAAAAATGAGTTGGTGAATTGATTGGTCCAAAAGCCTTAAGGTCTTTTATTATCAAAGGGAGAAAACTCAACCAAACCACAAATCCACCATGTGAGGATAACTTCAACATGCTAGTGAGGGGTTAACCCTATAATAAGCATGGAAGACTCATTGTCCATCACTAAGGATATAGGTGAGTATTACATCTACCACAAGGATAACTCAAACCTAATAGTTAAAGGTTATGAAAGATTTTGATTAAGAAATTGGCCATTGGAACCACAAAAGACATTTGAATGGGTTATATTTACCAATTAGAAGTATATACAAAAATGGTCAAAGTTGACTTAAAAGTTCAATTCAAAATAAGTGTTATGAAAAGAAAGTTTGAAAATCAAAAGCATAAGGCTTAGGTTTCTAATGTTTAAAAACAGGTTAAATGTTTGCACAAAGAGTTTTGGCTTGGGTTAGAATGGAGAGAAGAAGAAGAATGGCTAAATCCTAAACATACAAGAGGTGAGGGGAAAGAAAACAAAACCACACAAGGAGTTCCTCTCTTGAGATCCTATTGATGATCCAAGTAGCTCCCATCCTTTGGAATAAGCAATCACAAAGCATAAGCAATCAAACAAGTCTCATAGGAGATCCTCAATGTGTCTTGTGTCTTTCACTTTGAATGATCATGGCAATGGTCCTCCAATTAAGCTCAAGTAGAATTCCCTAGCACAAAAATACACACATCAAAAGTTCCATGAAGTAAATCAAGAATGGACAAGAGTGAGTTTAGAGATTTGGTCCTTCTAATCCATCTTCTTCATTAAGGTCCATTTACTCCAATTTTGCATAAGGAAAGTCCTAGAATCTAAGTCCAATTCTCCATATCTTTGCACAGGGAAAGTCCTAGAAACTAAGTCCATTTCTTTGCATTTTGGTTCACAACAATCAAAACAAGACACAAGCATAATAGTATATACACAATCATGTGCTCAAGTGAGCAAAAGGCAAATGGCATTAACATAAACATGTGCTCAAATGAGCAAAGAGAAAAGCAAATGGATAATATGTGTAGGAATTGTAAATTGCATAAAAATAAATTGCATAAAGTAAATGTTAATTGTCAATAGTTAGTGTTAGTAGTTAATTGGACTTATGTAGAAGTCATAACTTCCCAAGGACATAACTCATTCATTTTTTATGATTTTGAGGTGGGGTCAAATGCATTGGAGAGCCTCAGATAGTTATGACTTCTACATAAGTCCAATTAACTACTAACACTAACTATTGACAATTAACATTTACTTTATGCAATTTACTTTTATGCAATTTACTATTCTTGCACATACTATCCATTTGCTTTTCTTTTTGCTCACTTGAGCACATGTTTATGTTAATGCCATTTGCCTTTTGCTCACTTGAGCACATAATTGTATATATATTATTGTGCTTGTGTTTTTTTGTTTTGATTGTTGTGGATCAAATGCAAAGAAATGGACTTAGTTTCTAGGACTTTCCCTATGCAAAGAAATGGAAAATTGGACTTAGATTCTAGGACTTTCCTTATGTAAATTGGAGTAAAAGGATCTTAATGATGAAGATGGGTTAGAAGAACCAAATCTCTAAACTCACTCTTGTCCATTCTTGATTTACTTCATGGAACTTTTTGATGTGTGTGCTTTTGTGCTAGGGATTCCACCTTGATTCAAATTTGAAGAACCATTGCCATGTTCATCCAAAGTGGAAGATACAAGATACATTGAGGATCCCTTGTGAGACTTATTTGATTGCTTATGCTTTGTGGTTGCTTATTCCAAAGAATAGGAGCTACTTGGATCATCAATATGATCTCAAGAGAGGAGTTCCTAGTGTGGTTTCATTTCTTATCCCTCACCTTTTTGTTTTACTTAGGACTTAGCCATTCTTCTTCATCTCTCCACTCTAACCCAAGCCAAAACTTTTTGTGCAAACATTTAACTATTGTTTTCAAACATTAGAAACCTAAGCCTTATGCTTTTGATTTTCAAACTTTCTTTTCACAATACTTATTTTGAATTGAATCTTTAAGTCAACTTTGACTATTTTGTACATACTTTTAATTGGTAAATATAACCCATTCAAATTTCTTTTTGTGGTTCCAATGGCCACTTCTTTATCAAATCTTCCATAACCTTTAGCTATTAGGTTTGAGTTATCTTTGTGGTAGATGTAATACTCACCTATATCCTTAGTGATGGACAATGAGTCTTCCATGCTTATTATAGGGTTAACCCCTCACTAGCATGTTGAAGCTATCCTCACATGGTGGATTTGTGGTTTGGTTGAGTTTTCTCCCTTTGATAACAAAAGACCTTAAGGCTTTTGGACCAATCAATTCACCAACTTGTTTTTAGATTTTTACCCCGAACTACGAGGTTTTGATCCTAATCTTTTTATAAGATGGTACGTAGGCAATGGGTTTATCCATCCAAACACAAAATGTAAATAACTTGTATATTCTCTTCTCATCTCTTCAATCATGTTTGCACAAACAAATTTTCACCAAACAAACAACCTTGCAACAAATATGAAAAGGGCTCCCTAGGAGTACCTAGGATGTTTTGGGTGTCTAACACCTTCCCATTGCATAACCAACCCCCTTACCCAGATCTCTGTTTCTTTTACTAGTTTTTGTTAAAACTATTAGGTTTTTGTTCGCTTTCTAACCATTCCTTTGGATAAATAGAAGTGAGGTGGCGACTCGACTTTGTATGATTTACCTTGGATTTAATCAATATCTCTAATGGTAACGAATACCCCGCTACAGAAACTACTACTCTGGTTAACTGGAAAACAGAAAGGAAAGGAGAAAAGGAAATTCTAAAAAAAAGAATGGCAAATGAACTAAGGCAACGAAAACAAAGTTGCTGAAAAGAAAATACTAAAAAGCTAGAAAGCTGTAAAAAATAATTGCAGAGGGTATATGGAGATGTAGGCCTCCTGTAACACCTTAAAATTTGCCCTCCTCTCTTGGGACTAGCATAATATATTTGCATATCATTGTAGTTCATTAGGCATTGCATAATTGCATATCATGTGGTTACATTGTGCAAGTCATCCTCATAAGTCTTGATCAGAAGATGAAGAGGTCATGATGCAAGCTAGGGTTTCATTGGACTGGATCACTAACTGTCTAAGGATATGGTGGTTCAAATTAGGGTTTCATGATTT
The DNA here is from genome assembly GCF_024323335.1 of Lathyrus oleraceus. Taxonomy (NCBI): domain Eukaryota; kingdom Viridiplantae; phylum Streptophyta; class Magnoliopsida; order Fabales; family Fabaceae; genus Lathyrus; species Lathyrus oleraceus. Next base: position 23,342,117 of record NC_066581.1, on the reverse strand, counting down.
CTCAAGGAGATTGATCTTGATCTTGGTTGAAGTGATACATCATCATCATGGTCTTGATATCATCCAAGAAGATTCAAGAGATTGATCAGCTATCTTGAGATTAGGGTTTTGACCACTGGTCAACCCTAATCATCTGCATTGGGCCAATCAGGGCTTGGCAAGGAGATGGGGTCTATAATGGATATGGGGATCATCATGTGATTATATTGAGTTTATAGAAGCTAGGGTTTCATCATTGAGCCATTTCATCAGAGAATTGGGGCTCAATTTGATCAGTGCATGGCCAAATTCATCTATCAGTCAGAAAAGTCAACTGTGGTCAACTGTGCTTGATTTTGTGGATTTGGAGATGGGAGAGAGTTGGATACACTTCATTCATGTTGAAATAAGTTTCATTTGACATGTCAAAGCTCAAGAATGAAGAAAATAAAGTCAGGACAAAAATTGCCAAAAATAGAAAGTGACTTGTAATGGAAGTTTCCAAAAATGGAAAGTTTTTTACCACAAAATTACATGTCCAAAAAAGCTTCAAATGAAAATTTGTCCAACATGAAAGTTGTAGATCTTGATCTCACCTTTCCAAAAAGTCCAAGAACTTGAAATTCCCATGTGTGGTTGACAAGTTATGGTCCATTCATTTTCCAAAAATGCCTATAATCAAAGTGGCATAACTTTCACATGGAATGTCCAATTTGGGTGATCTTTTTGTGAGAAAACTCCATTTTACATGTACTTTCATGATGTGTGATCCAAATTCATCAAAAATGGTCAATGCAAAAAGTCAAATTTCAAGTGAATTCATGTGTATTTTTGGCATGGCATAGTGAAATTGAGAAATACAAGGCCAATTGACATGAGACCACTTCCAACACACTCCAAATATCATTTAGAACTTGTGTGAACATTCATTTTACTGTTACATTGGCTATTTGAAAAGGTCATTTTGGACATTGCACTTAAAATCACATTATGCTAAATCAAGCTAATTTGCTAATTGTGATTAAGGAAAGTTGCTAATTGTAACAGAATTGCTAATGATATTTCATTTCTCAAGAATCATAACTGCTTTTCCCTCCAATTCTCTCAAATTCTCCAAAATTTCATCAATCATTTTTCAACATTTCTTCACCAATTCTTCATCAATTTGGTTCGTTTTTCTTGGATCTATCTTCTATCATCATCATAGTGGAACTGTTTCATTGAATCCATGCCAAAATCCTCAAGAATAATGACTGTCACAAGCAAGCACAACAATGGAAAATTGATGATTCTTGCACTTGGAGCTGTTTCGAGCTAAGATGATCATTCCAATCAACTTCCTTATCCATAATCATCATCTGTTTTTGGCTTTGGCACGTGGAAACTCAAAGATTCGTCACTGCTTCATCATAAGGTGATTTTTTCGAATTTCTCTATTGTGTGAATCATGATATGCGTTTTGTAGAGCTTTTAACATAGATCATCATGATATGAATAATTTTTGATTTGGTTGAGTGTGGTGAGAGAAATCGTGAGTTGAATGTTTGGTGTCCAATCTTCTTTTGATCGATCCCGTCGCTACAGTGAGAATTAGGTTAAGCTAGTTGCATATCCTTAATCTACGTGGAGAGACGTTTCTTTTGATTATAAGTTTGTCGATTTTGGTTGAGTTTCGATGTTCATCGTTTCTGGAAAATTCGTGACTGTTCTTGAGGAAGAACACTTCCAGAAACGCGCTAGATCTTCTAATGCCATGGCCAGGTTTTGAATTGTGTTTGGCGCGTGAACTGGCTAATGAGCGCTTGCCAACGCTTCTAAACGGAGCGACGTCGTTTTGGCCGAGTTCATTAATATTACGAGAATGCCATTTCTGATTTAATTATTAATATTATTTCATTTCTTTTTCATTTTCATTTTACATTTTGTTACATGAACTTCAAAAAATCCTAGAGGATTCATTTTTCATCCAAATTGAGTGAGACTTTTTTCATGATGATCCTTATGATGTGTAGAATTTAATCATGATTTTTATTATTTTTGTGCATGTGTAAAAAATTAATTGGCTTAGGGATTGATTGAATATGTCACATTTGAACATGTCTTACCATATCTTTCATAAAATGATGATGCTTTCAAAGAAATGGATGAAATTTTTTGTGCATATTCTGGACACTTTGATGGTGATTTTCATGTAGAGTTTGTAATTTTTGGATACTTGGTTGCTGAGTTATGAATTTTTGATTAGAGGTGTGACAATTTGTGTCACACCAAGCTAGGTCAACTTCATGATTTTATTTGATGTGCTTAGGGATGTTGGATTGAGCCAATTTTTTGCATGATTGAGGATATGAATGTTGAGAATACATGTGAATTTCTCTGGATTTATTGATGGCATTTTCTAATTGATTGGAATTTTCTCTTCTGTTGGATCATTTTGTGACATTTTGTGACACATGTTACTATTTGATTTGTGAAATTCTCATGATTGATTGTATGAGTGTGAAATTTGGTATGAGGATTGTAGACACATTACAGGTCATTATGGTTTTGATCCCATTCATTTATCTTGTTGTGTCACTGTTTTATGATTTTTGGAAGTTGATGCTTGTTTGGATACCATGTGTTGGCTTATTTGAAATTGTCTGAACTTTCTGATTTTCATTGACCTACTTCCTTTTGTCCAATTAAGCTGAAATTTGACATGCTATTCATTGGATATGTTCTGTTGATACTTGAATTTTTGTGGAATTAATTGAATTGTTTTGGTATGGATTTGATTGAGATCTTTCTGTTTGGTCATTTGAGGTTGCAAATTGCATGTGTGGTACCTTTTTGTGCATGAAATGATGATAATGAATGATATGAGCATGGGACCAATTGCCTTTATTTCTAAACTGTTTGATTGTGATTTTGGATAATTTTCACTTGCTGTTTTGATTTTTTTATCTCCTTTGGACCCTAGGCTTGGCCTAGTGGTCTTGTTTCTCATGGTTGGTTTGGATTTTCAGGTTGAAATGCAAAAGGCTTAAGGAGAAAATTGCAAGCTGATTAAATTGAGTTTGTTTGATGTTGTAAACTAACATTGGTTTTGTGTTGTAGGGTTTGATGCTTGAGTTTGAGCTCATGGCTTGCACTTATGTGCATTAACTTGTGTTGACTGTACTGATTAACATTTGCTGTTTACTGTTGGTTTGTCTGAGTACTGATGATACTTGATTGATTTCAGGTACATTAAGTTGCTTACAGTTCCTTGAGAACTTGCTTGCTGTTGCTTGGTTTTTAAACCAATTGAGGTAGACTCTCTTGTCTCCATGTAGTCTGGAAGACCTGGCTTGTTATTTAGCCAGGCAACTGTCTGAAGTCCTCCTTAAGAGGCGATGTTTGTGATTGTTTACATTTTGTCCCCAAGCAGGTAAAGACCTCTATGAGGCAATTGGCGAACCCAAGGGATATGCAATCTATCCCCCGTTATTCTGTTGAGTCGTCCCTCTGCTCACACCACTGTGTTGACGCATTGGGACATTAACCCAAGATCTTGTACTTTGTACAGTTGTGTCAGAGTCTTGAGCGTAGAAGGGTCCCTCCATTCTGGACCCACGCTCCTTTGTCTGAAGCTCTCCCTGGCCAGGGATAAGAGCTGTGAAGTCTAATCTTCACTCACCTTTCATCTGCTTCACCCTGACTCTCAATGTCAGGGTTAAGAGCGAACACTACCTTGTACAATTGATTTGCCTCGGCAGTCCACCCTTGTTTGAGCCTCACTTGACTGGATATAGTGTGTGCTATGTGAAATGTTTGATTTATTGTGTTTGAGTATGTGTGTTTGCTTTTCCTGGTTAGGATTAGTTTGCTGTTGAGCAAGTTAGGATAGAAACCACAACATAGGGCAATGATGCATGATAACACTAGGCTCGAGTCCAGCTCCCTAGTAGTGTGTCTCCCTTGGTTTCTGGCTAGAATTTCTTTCCCTTTCAGGGGAACTACGTCGCCCTGATCCTCATACCAGATGAGGTACGTAGGCAGGAGACCGTGCGAGGTCTCTCCGGGCACTTTTCTTTCTTTTTGTGTGTGTGCTTGACGGTTATAGGCCCGAGTTCCCGACTCCCTATTAACTCGTTTGGTTGTTGTGTGCTTGGAAGCTGATGTAAGTCCATCGAGTGGCATTCGGGTTCCAGTGTGCGTGTGTTTGGTTCGGATGCCGATGTAAGTCCAGTGATTGGCGTTCGGGCTCCACGTTTGCCTTTTTGTGTGTGTTTTGGTTCGGATGCTGATGTAAGTCCAGTGATTGGCATTCAGGCTCCCAGTTTGCCTGTGTTTGTGTGTGTCTTGTTTGGCGTGCGTGAGCCGAACTACGGCAGCTCTGATTCTCGTTCCAGACGAGATACGTAGGCATAGGATGCGATGTCCTAGCGAGCCCTCTCCCTCTTAACCCCACCTGTGTTGTCTTCGGTGCGTGTGTGTGTGATGTCTGTTTTGTTTAGCAACCTTTTCTTTCTTTTAGAGCGTGGATCCCGTCGAGTACGACGGACGTGAGGGGTGCTAATACCTTCCCCTTGCGTAACCGACTCCCGTACCCTTTCTCTTTGGTCGCGAGACCATGCTTTTTCCAGGTTTACTCTGAGCGTTTCCTTTCCCTCTTTGGGATAAATAACGCACGGTGGCGGCTCTGTGTTGTTTTTGTTTCAGCCCGCCGGTTGTTTTTCGCGGATGCGACACCTCCCAAGTTTTTCTAACTTTGGTCCTTTATATATTGCTCCTTTAGGTCTTGGCGGTTGAGAAATTTAAGGAAGACTAGTTGAATGAGGAATCCACCGGGGAGTCTTACTGTTGGAGAGAATTTAGGCACGTTTGGGTGCTTCTAGCTGACTGTTTCAAAGCGTAAATGCTGGCCGCGTGACGCTCGTCATGGGCCTGTGACGCTCGTCACAGGCTGGGTCGTGACGGTCGTCATGAGCCTGTGACAGTCGTCACATCAACAATTTCTGCATTCTGGTTTTCTACTTTTTCCTATGTTTTCTCATCCGTTTCTTCTTCTTTTTCTTCCTTTTCTACATTTTGCTCATTAATGCTTGAAGATTTAAATACCTGCAAAAACAACTCGAATACTTGTGGAATAATCGAAATATTAATTAAAATGGTATGATCTTTGAGTGTAAATCAAGGCAAATATCTGATGTATTTTCGCGTTATCATTACACTAAGGAAAAAGATGCACTTATTGAGCTTCTTGAAGACCGAGTAACGAAGAGATAGAGAGATCCAGAGGTTTCATCTTCCTCTAGTATGCCTCAGCCTTCCGGTTCTTGGAAGAAGATTGTTGATCAGCTTGTCCTCGAGAAGACTCAAATGAAGACGTCTTTTGAGTCCGAGATACGACACATTCGAATGAAGTATGCTCCCGTGGCCCGATCATCTGACATTGTTGTTAGGGATCCTTAGGATGACTAGTCTCATTTTCTCTTATATTTTTGTATGTTGGTTTCTGAAATTGTACTCAGTGTAATCCTTCCAATTATATAAATAAAAGAGATTTTTATGGTTAATCAAATTGTGTAGTTGATATTATATATTTGCAAATAAAATAGTAAGTTCCTTGAAAATAAAAACAATCAAGCATTTCATTTTATGCATCATTTGCATAAGCATGTTTCTCTTTCGCCAGATGTCTTATTGGTTCTTCTTCTGTGCTTCAGCCAAGCCGACTCATCGATACAATACCTGCGCCAATCATCCAAGGATCATGGAACGTCTAGAGCAAGAGAACAAAGATTTGATGGACGATATTGCCCGTATGACTTCCAAGATGGAGTCAGTCCTAGATGCTCAAAGTTAATCTTCTCCAACGCCTACAACTCCTCCTCCTCAGAGGACAGTCATATCAGAGGTTGTTTCTTCAACCGTGCTTGCCACTCATTTCGCTCCTATCATGCCTTCCGGATTCCCGTGGAGAATGCCACCCAACTTTGTGCCTAAAGGTTTTACGCCTACTTTTGCTTCCATGCCGGTATCTAGCCCGATCATGTCTGTGCCACCACCAATTGTTCATACTCTGCGTCGTGTTGAGGACACCATCTACCATTCCGAGCCGTCTCAGGGCCCGAATGTTTATGAGAAGATGGATGAGATGAAAGACCGATTCCTTGAGCTACGAAAGGAGTTGAAGACCCTGAGGGGAAAATATTTATTCGATAAGAGTGTTACGGAACTTTGCTTGGTTCCTAATGTCAAAATCCCGGTGAAGTTCAAAGTCCCTGACTTTGAAAAGTATAAGGGGAATACTTGTCCACTCAGTCATCTCGTCATGTATGCTAGAAAGATGTCGACGCAAACTGATAATGATCAGTTACTGATCCATTATTTTCAAGACAGTCTGACTGGTGCCACTTTGAGGTGGTACATGGGTTTGGATAGTGCGAGTGTCTGCATGTTCAATGATTTGGGATATGGCGCCAGATAGGGACCAGTTGAGGTCATTATCTCAGAAAGACAAGGAGACGTTCAAAGAATACGCTCAACGATAGAGAGAACTTGCCGCTCAAATTACCCCTCCTTTGGAAGTAAATGAGATGACCAAGATTTTTCTCAAGACCTTGAGCTCATTTTACTATGAGCGCATGATTGCCAGTGCCCCCAGTGATTTTACCGAGATGGTAAACATGGGGATGAGGTTAGAAGAAGGTGTCCCAGAGGGACGGTTATCTAAAGAGGAGGTTTCGTCTAGCAAGAAGTATGGCAATGGGTTTTCCAGAAAGAAAGAAGGCGGGACTAATGCAGTATCCGTTGGGAGGCAGAAGAGGCCTCATGTTAGAAGGAATCCACAACCCCATCAACACCATCAACAAGTATCATATGTTATTCCTGTATTTTCAAACAATCAATCAATGCCCGTTCAATAACAACGTCAACAACAGCCACCACAAAGAACGAACACCTATAACAACAACAACAATCATCATCAACAACAAAACTTTTAAACGAAGAAGGTATCTTTCAACCCAATTCCTATGTCTTATTTTGAATTATATCCATCATTGGTTCTCAAGAATCTTTTGCAATCGAGAAATCCTCCGCAGATTCCAGAACCACTTCCATGGTGGTACAAGCCAGAGCTTCATTGTGCCTTTCACCAAGGGGATCCTGGCCATGATATTGAGAATTGTTACCCCCTGAAGTATGAAGTCCAAAAGCTGGTAAAGAGTGGGATGGTGTCCTTCGAGGACCGTGCACCGAATGTTAAAGCAAATCCACTACCGGCTCATGGTAACCCTTATGTTAACATGGTAGATGGTTGTCTTGGAGAGTTCAAAGTATATGATGTATGTTTCATTAGAAGGTCCTTGGTGATGATGCACAAGGATATCTGTATGGTGAGTAATTGTGAGCATGACCATGATGGTTGTGCAATTTGCAGTGCCAATCCCCGAGGTTGTATGGTTGTGAAGAGAGACATCCAGAGGTTGTTGGATGAAGGTATGATTCAGATTCTTCAGTCTCGTCACTTAGGTGACGATGTGAATTTTATAGTTCATGTATTCAAGACACCAGAGAGAGTGGTGATTCAATTTGACAGTAGCAGCAGTAACAATGCCAGCAATAGATCGGTATCACCATTGGTTATACGGTTAGCGGGTCCAATCCCGTATGCATCCGATAAGGTTGTTCTGTACAAGTATAATGCTACTATGTTGGAGAATGGTCGAGAGGTTCCTTTGCCAACGACCAGTTCTGTTGTGAGCATTACTAATGTTACGAAGGTGACCCGTAGTGGTCGTGCTTTTGGGCTTGTGTTCCCGAAGAATATGGAAGATGTATCTGCCAGTAAGAGAGTTGAAGTGCCTGCAGTTGATCCGATTAGCGCTCCAAAGTGTCAGTCTGGTGAGTCCAGTGGTTTGAAGCCTAATGATGATGATGAGGTACTCCGGTTAATTAAGAAAAGTGAATTTAATATGGTGGATCAGTTGCTCCAAACTCCTTCCCAAATTTTAGTGTTGTCTCTGCTAATGAATTTTGAAGCGCACAAAGAGGCATTGCAAAAAGTATTGGAGCAAGCTTATGTTGAGCATGATGTTACGGTGGATCAGTTCGATCATATTATGGCTAACATCACTTCCTGCAACAATTTGAGCTTATGTGATGAGGAACTCCCTAAAGAGGGTAGAAATCACAATTTAGCGTTGCAAATTTTGATGAAATGCAAGGAGGATGCTCTATCGAACTTATTAGTTTATACCGGTTCTTCATTGAATGTACTTCCCAAGTCAACTCTTTCTAGATTGACATATCAAGGAGCTCCGATGAGATATAGTGGCGTGATCATCAAGGCTTTTGATGGTTCTCGCAAGACTGTGATTGGTGAAGTGGACCTTCCTGTGAAGATAAGTCCAAGTGATTTCCAGATTACTTTCCAGGTAATGGATATCCACCCGGCCTATAGCTTCTTGTTAGGAAGGCCATGGATACATGAGGCAGGAGCCGTTACGTCAACACTACACCAGAAATTAATGTTTGTCAAGAATGGAAAGCTTGTTATTGTAGGTGGGAAGAAGGCTTTGTTGGTAAGCCATATGTTGTCCTTCTCTTATGTAGAAGTTGGGGATGAGGTTGGAACTCCGTTCCAAGCTCTATCTATTTCTGAAGAAAAGAGATTTGGGGCACCTATGTCCTCCTTCAAAGACGCTTAGAAGATTGTTGAATACGGTAATTTTGATCAGTGGGGACAAATGGTAGAGGTTGCCGAGAACAAGAGCACAACCGGTTCGGGATTCCAACGAGGTTCATCTGAATTTAGAGCTGAAGATGTGCAACCCAATTTCCATAGCGGAGGGTTCATTCATGGTAATGAACAACACTTAGTTGCCGTGATCGAGGGTGATAAAGATGAAGACTGCACCAATTTTGTGACGCATGTAAAAGCTTGCAACAATTGGACTGTTGTCAATGTTCCTGTTATTATGCATTGTTCTAAGTAATTGCTTTTATTATTTTGAAAATCCTTCTCCTATGCCTAAGGGAGAAGTGAACATTGTTTGGCATTTTAAATTTGATCATTAATAAAATTAAATTCTATTCATCCACATCTATGATGTTTATTTTTACTTTTTGCTTTTCTGAAAATGGTAATCACGAAAAAACATAAATAAATACAATTTGTCCATCTGTATAATATTTGGTCACAATTCACTTCTCTAAAATCAGAATGTCAAATCATTATGCAGGTTGGTTTCTAAACCCATTTAATACAATGATCCTACTCCTTCGCCAAACTTTGAATTCCCTATATTTAAGGTCGAGGAAGAAAGTGATGAAGATGTATCTCATGAATTGACTCGTCTACTTGAGCACGAAGAAAAATCCATTCAGCCATTTGAAGAGCAGATTGAGCTAGTCAACTTGGGTTTCGAGGATGATGTGAAGGAAGTCAAGGTTGGGTCTCGATTGTGTCCAGAAGTGAAAAAGGGGTTGATTGATCTTCTCCGAGAGTATTCAGATGTGTTTGCCTGGGTTGGATTCTGAGATTGTGGAGCATAGATTGTCATTGAAGCCAAAATGCAAGTCGGTCAAGCAGAAGTTGAGGAGGACTCATCCTGATATCGCAGTAAAGATCAAAGAAGAAGTGCAGAAGCAGATTGATGTTGGTTTCCTTGTTACTGCTGAGTATCCGTAGTGGGTGGCCAATATTGTGCCTGTTTCAAAGAAAGATGGAAAAGTCTGCATGTGTGTCGATTATAGAGATTTGAATAAATCCATTCTGAAAGATGATTTCCCTCTACCACACATTGATATGTTGGTAGACAATGCAGCTAAATTCAATGTCTTTTCGTTTATGGAAGGATTTTCCGGATATAATCAGATCAAGATGGCACCCGAGGATATGGAGAAGAACACATTCACTACACCCTAGGGAGCATTCTGTTATAGAGTGATGCCTTTCGGTTTAAAGAATGCTGGTGCAACTTACGAAAGAGCAATGACTACTCTTTTTCAAGATATGATGCATAATGATATTGAAGTCTATGTTAATGATATGATTGCCAAATTTATTGATGAAGAGGAACATGTTGAGCATTTGTTGAAGTTATTCCAGCGTTTGAGGAAGTACAAACTCCGCTTGAATCCCAATAAGTGTACGTTTGGTGTTCCTTCTGGTAAGTTGTTGGGCTTTATTGTCAGTGAGAAGGGTATTGAAGTTGATCCTACCAAGGTCAAAGCAATACAAGAGATGCTTGCGCCCAAGACTAAGAAGCAAGTCAGAGGTTTTCTCGGCCGCTTGAATTATATCTCAAGATTCATTTCACATATGACTGCCACGTGTGCGCCTATATTCAAGCTTCTTCAAAAAGATCAGTCTTGTGATTGGATCGAAGACTGCCAAAAAGCTTTTGACAGTATCAAAGAGTATCTTCTTAAGCCTCCGATTCTATCTCCACCTGTTGAAGGAAGATCGTTGATCATGTCTTTGATTGTGCTTGAAGAGAGTATGGGTTGTGTTCTAGGTTAGCAAGACGACACTGGAAAGAAAGAATATGTTGTTTACTACCTCAGTAAGAAATTCACTGATTGTGAGACTCGGTATTCTATGCTTGAGAAGACTTATTGTGCTTTGGCTTTGGCTGCTAAGCGTCTGCGTCAATGTATGTTGAATCATACAACTTGGTTGATATCCAAAATGGATCCAATCAAGTATATTTTTGATAAGCCTGCTTTAACTAGGAGGATCTCCCATTGGAAGATGTTGTTATCAGAGTATGATATTGAATATCGATCTCCGAAAGAGATCAAAGATAGTGCCTTGGCCGACCATTTGGCTCACCAACAGATTGAAGATTACCAGTCAGTGTAGTATGATTTTCCTTACGAAGAGATCTTGTACTTAAAAATGAAAGATTGTGATGAACCATTACTTGCAGAAGGGCCAGAACCCGGTTCCCGTTGGGGCATGGTATTTGATGGAGTTGTTAATCAGTATGGTAATGGCATTGGGGCAGTGATTATTACTCCTCAAGGCACGTATTTTCTATTTATATCTAGATTGACTCTCAAGTGTACAAACAACATGGCTGAGTATGAAGCTTGCATTATGTAGCTTGAAGAGGCCATTGATCTCAATATCAAGTATCTAGACGTCTATGGAGATTCAGCTTTGGTTGTGAATCAGGTCAAAGGTGAATGGGATACGAATTAACCCGGTTTGAAACTGTAAGACCCCAATTTTGACCCTAAGATCCCTCATGCAATCTCATCATATGCATTAGTATTAGGATCACACCTTGGCATCCTCCATACCCATTTTTCATTGGGTTTATTTTGGGAGAGATCACCAAGCACTATATGATTGTATCATACTTGTACATTATCATTTGTATTAACCAAAATACCAAAAATATGTTTGTGCATTTGCCTAACTCTTTTGTAGGTAAGGCATGGTCCCCATTTGATCTATCAAGTTCATATATAGGGTTTAAGACCCTCATGGCTAAGAGCACAAACAAGGATTGATCTATAATGTCTCTAAGAATAATATATGAGTCCCATTGATATTTACATGTTACTTTGATCAAGTATTCTTCAAGAGTTTGGAGGTGGTTTGCCTTGGAAACCCTAGTTTGTCTGGGTATCTTGAGTAACTTCTTCAACAAGCTTCCTCACCAATTGATCAAATTTCTCAAGGGACACTTAAAAATTCATCATCTTATGCATATATGATCTACCATGAGCCTAAAAAATCAAGATAATTTCATGATAGCAAGTTGGTTGATGGTGGTTGGCCAGATGAATTCATCTGATCAAAACTAGGCCCCCCTAGACCCTATCTCCTACAATTTTCATCATATGAAAATGATCCCAAGAGAGATGTTACTCTAAATGACAGTCCAAAAAACTTTCATGTTGAGGTCTAGATCTATGTTTTCTTGGAAAGTCATTTTATATGGTTAAACATTATAGGTCATTTTGTCTAAACCCTAATTTGAAAGTCAACCTTCCAAGGCCATAACTTGCTCAATTTTTATGAGATGAAAGATTTCCAAGTTTAACAATTAAATTCAAGATGTCTACTACAACTTTGATGTTTTGAGTTAAAGCTAAATCAACTTTTATGAGCATTTGATATGAGGATACATTATAGGTCATTTTTTACCTATACCATTGAACAAGTGATTTTCCTCAACTTCAAAAATGCATAACTCTATCATTATAAATCCAAATGATATGAATTGGTGACCATTTTGAAGGTCTTTGAAAACTCTACAACTTTGGTGAATACATGTTTCTCATTTGGAGCTCAAATAAAAAGTTAAGTAAGGTGGAACATTCAGGTATATGACTTGACACTTAGAAAAAATTTCATCATGTTGAAATTTCCAAACATCCACCTCAAAATTCACTTTGGTCCAAGTTCCAAATGGAAAAGTGTTAAACATAAGAGTTGTTCCTCTTGATCTAAGGTTTCCTAAGAGTCCTATTTAATCTATTTTGGACAAGGTTTTCTTGGGCTGCTCATGGTCTTAACAGGTCTGCATCAAGTGGAAAGATCAAATGTTCAAAACATCACATAGCATTGTCTTGCCACTCAAGCTTCATTTCAAATTCATTTCAGATGCATTTGGACCAAAATGGATTGCTTTATGATCTTGTACACGCCCATGCAAGCTTGTGCATGATCTTGCCAAATTTGGAAGCAAATTCAAATGTGAAAATAACACTCCTAATTGCTATAAATACAAGCCCTTTGAGCTTATTTGAAGGATCCCTGGCGCGCCAACTTTGCCCCCTCTCTTCAAACCCTCACAATTCAAAGGAAAACCTGAGAATTTTCAAAGCTTTGTTCCATTCCCAAACCACTTCTGCAAGCTTCCTGATTGTGATCAAGCAAGGATTGAAGCAAGCAAGATCAAGTTCTGCACAGCATTGAAGGTATTTTCCAGAAATTTTCTTCTCTTTGATTCTCACTCAATTCTCATCAATTCTCTTGGATCTTTGGTTGTATGAAGTCCTATCAATGTAGGCAAGAAGATTGAGTTGCTTTGAGGTCAAATCGAAGCAACTCATTTAACACACCTCAAAATTTAACTCCTCATATCTTTCTATATATTTGGATTTGTTAAAATTGAGGTCAGATTCGTGCTATACGCCATTTTTTCTTTCAGATAATGTCCTCCTTTTTCATTTATGTGATGGTGATGACTGAACTAGTCCGACGAGGTTCGCCTGAGAAGGTGACCGGAGGTTTAACGTCGGTGATGATGTGTTAGACAGGTTCTGTGCCACATGATCAATTCAAAATATTTTTATCTCACGCGTTGGTTTTGATTACCATCCCTGTGGCACATTGACTTAAGTCCATGGTGGAAAGCGCGCTGATGACCACTTGATCTGCCACCTCAATTAATGAGGGAGACCAAGTGATCCACGTTTTTTTGTATTTTCTGATTTTCATTTTATTCCTTTGATTTTCAATAATTCATATTAATTTCAATATTGATCCAAATAATATGATAGTTTCACCAAAAAATTTAAATAAAATCCTCTTTCATATTTTGAATTAAAATTATTTTTTGGATCATTATTAATATTTTTCATGATTTAATTGATTTTGTGAATATTTTTAATTGTTTAAAAATACTTTAAAGTTTCAAAAAATATTGAAAAATTTTCTCCAAGGTCCTTTGACCTTGTTTGACCTATGATAAATCTCATGGCCATTTCTTTGGTGTTTTGATGAGATTTTAGGAATTTAACAAACCATATTTAATTTAATGCATTATTTTTAGTATTTTTAAATTGAATAAATGCCAAATAATTGTGTTGAGCCATTTTGATTGTTTGTATGAGTTTGACTTGTGTTGTTGGGCCTTGGTCAAGGTTGATTTGACTTTGTTAGGTTAAGATCATTGGATTTAGAGGATTGATGGAATGTACATTACATCTCCCAAAATGAATGAATTATCTTAATTTGGTAAAAGTAATCCTTTGTCTAATTTGAGTTTTGATCCATTCCCCTCCCTCTTAATCTTATTCCCCTTCTTTATGCATTCATATCATGGACCTATGATATCTCAATATCCTAAGGCTAGTTGATTGAAAAATCAACATAAGTATGGATGAGATTAGAATACCTCTTTTGCATATTCTTTTTGTGTGTGGTATGTTTCATGAGTATAGTCCATTATACTATGTCTCTAACATGCATTAACACCAAAATTCTATTGCCCGACCTCAAATAGTTGTGACTTCTACATAAGTCCAATTACGATTGCTTAATGTAGCGCTAAATTTGTGATACAAAAGGCATAGCATTCTAGTTAGTGAGATTGTAAGTCTCCCCTCTTTCATGGTATTGTGTAGGAACTTGGCCTTTTTTACTTCCTTTGGAAGATGTCTTGGTTCAAGGATCCATGCTTGTGATAAGTGGGTTGAGTGTTCTCCAAAGAATGACTTAAAACAAAAAAAAAGCAAAAGCAATACTAATTTCTAACTCATTAAGAACTAACATTTAATTTCATGTTCTTTACTTTAATGCATTTTATTTTTAAGCCTATTTCATTTGCCATTATTCATACCATTCTAATTGTTTATGTTAATGTCATTTTCACTTTGTCCATTTGGACCATATTTTATGATATATTTTGCTTGTGTATATTGTGTTTGTTTGTGTGGTCTTTGACCATTAATGTACATAATAAAAACCCAAAACCATAAAAAATATCTTGTGTGGACTGTTGGTTTGATCTGAGACAATTGGAATTAGAATTTAGGCAACACTCCCTATGCAAAGGACTTGGCCAATGCCAACTTTCATGTAACCAAGTGCTTGTAATCTGAAACTTCATGTGATACATCGTTAAAGATCCATTTGAGTTCATCTGCAACATGATTATCGTGAAGCTGTTATTTTAAACCTGTGACTTATGGAATTGTGGAATTCATCTACTACATGGGCAAATTTTAATAAGATCATGGAATGGCTAAGCTTGGATATGGCTATCTTTATTTGATGCCTTGCTCTTCAAGTTGATATTGTGTGCATTGTTTGTTGCTTGATTCTAATGTCCAAGGGAATTTGGGTTTCTATATGACATTCTTGTCTATTGAATTGCAGCCCATTGGTAAGATCTTTTCAACTCTTAACTTTTAATTTTGTGCTTAAGATTAGTCTCTTCATCTCTTCCCCCATCTCTTTAATTTCAAAATATCTCCCTCCTTTTTAAAACTTCTATGTTTGTACTTGTTTCTCTAAACTTAGACCATTTTGCAAACTAGAAACTTTGGCCTTATGCCATTGATTTTTCAAACTTATTTTCTCAATCAAACTTGTAAATAAACTTAATTATACTTGACTTAAAACTTTTCAAAAGCCAAAAAGAACTAACTCATTCAAACCATTGTTTTTCTCTTTGTGCCTTTCAAACTTAATTTTGTTAAAAGCAAAGCATCCACTTTGAAATTTGTATCACGAACTACGAGGTTTTGATCCCTCATTTTTATGTTGGTACGTAGGCACAAGTCCGAAGGTCTTGTCAAACACAAAAAAATATAATTAATGAATTCTTTTATCATCTCCTCATTCTATTTGTTTGTAAACATCATTTTATACAAAAATACATATGCATAGAAAAAAGGGCTCCCTAGGAGTACCTAGGACACTTTGGGTGCTAACACCTTCCCTCTGTGTAACCAACCCCCTTACCTGTAATCTTTGGCATTTTATTAGTTTTGATTTGAAAACTTCTTATTTTTAGGTTTTCTTCGTACTTTTCCCTTCTCCGTTGGAAACAATAAAAGCGCGGTGGTGAATCTTGTTATTTGATGTCTTGCTTATCCATAGCTTGATGATCATGAATTTATCGCTACAGAATTAAATGGCGACTCTGCTGGGGAGTAGTGTTCAGTGGGTTTAGCCTACTTTTTTGTGTGTATATAATTATATATATTTGATGTATGTATATTTGTTTGCATGATATAATCTGCTTGTTATGCTTGGTAATCTCTGAGTGGTGAGATAAGTCCTAACCCGTACTTGAGTGCAATTAAGATAGGAGGATGGTATAGTCATGTTCGACTTGTGTGGAGTAGTCGTTAACAAGTTGGCTTGAGATCCATCTGCTCAGTGGAGACCCTTTTGGATTTGGAAATGTCACACAAGTATTTATGGTTAGGCATTACTATCTCTAATTTGAGGTCCAAGAAGCTGAGGACCGTAGAACATATACCCCTTTTTGGCCTATTTAGGACGTAGTGCGGAGACTGTTCAGGTGTACACTTGATAACATCTGTTACGCGATACTACACTCAGACGAGTTTCTCTTGAGAATATTATGGGTCGATGAGTTAGTCATCTTAACCTGTAATATCTGATAGATGAAATTAAGACTATGGGAACTTTTTAGAACATGATCTACAGGTTGTTATCCTTGGTTCACTCCTTTGGGATGGTTCTTACCCAGACTCCATGCTCGTGACTTACAACAAACCCTTGATTCTCGATTGATCCAATCAAGTCTTGTCAATATCAATGCAACTTGGGTGTTGATAAGGTGAAAACCATAATCCACCAAAATGGATGACTGATCTTGACAATGACTTGATTCATCCCTTGACCTTTGTTTATTTACCTTGTGTGTAATCCCTTATTTGTGATTGTTGCATTCATGCATTCATGCGCATCATAACATTCATCACACCAGAAATAATTTCTAGGAACTAAGGTCTTATTTGCAAATATTTTTCAGGCCATCGATTTTGGACGAAGGAACACTAAGAAGTACACTTTCAGATATCCCGACTTGAAAGAGTTAAGGAAGCTAGCATCTTTTGTATTAGATCCCTTGGACTTCAAACAACGTAATGGGAAGCTTTTATCTATCTTGTCTGCTGATGTGGTTGAAGGACTTTTGAGTGTATTGGTTCAGTTTTATGACCCTCTCAACCGCTGCTTCACTTTTCCTGATTATCAGCTTGTGCCTATGTTAGAGGAGTATGCCCATCTCTTGGGAATACCTGTTTCTAGCAAGGTTCCTTTTAGTGGATTGGAAGAGATTCCCAGATCTCATCTTATTGCTGAAGCTCTTCACTTGAAGAAGTCTGAGATAGAGGCTTGTTGGATGAAGAAAGGAGGATTGTTTGGGTTGCCATCTGATTTCCTCATCAAGGAAGCTACTCCCTTTGTTCAAGCTGGTAGTGTGGATACTTTTGAAGCTATCTTTGTGTCGCTCATCCATGGATTAGCTTTGTTCCCTAACATTGACGGTTTTGTTGATGTTAACGCTATTATAATTTTCTTGATTGGGAATCTTGTGCCTACTTGGTTAGGTGGTATGTACTTCTCTTTGCATCTAAGGAATTCTAAGGGTGGTGGAACTATTGTCTTTTGCATTCCTCTTCTATACAAGTGGTTTATTTCGCACTTACCTCAGACGCCTGCTTTTGTGGAGAACAAACAATGTCTACGGTGGTCTCAGAGACTTATGTCTCTCACTAATGATGATATAGTTTGGTATGGTCCTTCTTTGAGCAGTTTGGAGATTATTGATTATTATGGTGAATTCTCTAATGTGCCTCTCATTGGTACACAAGGAGGAATTAACTACAATCCTGCTTTGGCTCGTTGTCAACATGGGTTCCCCTTGAGATACAAACCTAATAATATGTTGTTATAAGGTCTTTTCTATCAAGAGGGTAAAGATCCCCAACATTTGAAGCAAAAGATTATGCATGCTTGGCATAATATGCATAGGAAAGGAAGATCGGAGCTTGGCCTGTGCAATTGTGTAGCTTTGGAAGCTTACACTCTTTGGGTGAAGAAGAGAGCTTTGGAGTTGAAGATGCCCTATCCTTGTGAGAGACTTATGTCTATGGTTGTGGTTGAGTCATTAACTCTCCCTAACCAAGATGTAGAGGAGTTGGAAGACGCACTCGCCAAGATGAAGCAAGAGAAGGATATGTGGGAAGAGCGTTTCCATGCTTTGAGCAAAAAGCATGAGGAGTTGAAGTTGGAGTCTAAGGACAAGGATGCACTTATTGAGCTACTGGAAGACCGAGTGACAAAGAGATAGAGAGAGCCGGAGGTTTCATCTTCTAGCATGCCTCAGCCTTCCGTTGCTTGAAAGAAGATTATTGATCAGCTTGTCCTCTAGAAGACTCAGATGAAGGCTTCTTTTGAGACCGAGATTCGACGCATTCCAATGAAGTATACACCTACAGCCAGATCTTCTGACGTTGTTGTTAGGGATCCTTAAGATGACTAGTCTCATTTTCTCTTGTATCTTTCATTTAGTTTCTAAAATTGTACTCAGTGTAATCCTTCCAATTATATAAATAAAAAGATTTTTTTTATGGTCATATCAAATCATTGAAATTGTTGTTTTATATGTATATATTTGCAAATGATATAGTAAGTTCCTTAAAAATAAAAATAAACAAGCATTACATTTCATGCATCATTTGCATAAGCAGGTTTCTCTTTCGCCAGATGTCTCATTGGTATTTGTTTTGTGCTTTAGCCAAGCTTACTCATCGATACAATACTCGCGCCAATCACTCCAGAATTATGGAACATCTTGAGCAAGAGAATAGAGATCTAAAAGAGGAGATCGCATGCCTGACTACCATGATGGAGTTAGTTCTTGCCGCGCAGAGTCAGTCGTCTCCAACACCTGCCACTCCTCCTCCTCAGAGGACTGTTATTTTAGAGGTAGATACCTCTACCATGCCTGCTACTACCGCTCATTTCGCGCCTGCCATGCCTGCCAGATTCCCGTGGGGAATGCCGCCAAACTTCATGCCTGAGAGCTTTGCGCCCACTTTTGCTTCTATGTCGGCATCTAGCCCGATCATGTCTGTGCTGCCACCTGTAGTGCATACCTTACCTCGTGTGGAAGACACCATTTATCATTCCGAGCCATCTGAGGGCCCAGACGTATATGAGAAAATGGATGAGATGAAAGATCAATTTCTTGAGCTGCGTAAGGAGTTGAAGACTTTGAGAGGTAAGGACCTTTTTGGGAAGAGTGCTGTTGAATTATGTCTGGTGTCGAATGTGAAGATTCCGGTGAAGTTCAAAGTGCCTGAATTTGAAAAATACAAAGGGAACACATGTCCGCTCAGTCATTTGGTGATGTATGCCCGTAAGATGTCTACCTAAACAGACAACGATCAGCTGTTAATCCACTACTTTCAAGATAGTCTGACTGGCACCATGCTAAGATGGTATATGGGGTTGGATAGTGCGAGCATCTGATCTTTCAATGACTTGGGTGAAGCATTTGTTAAGCAGTACAAGTACAACGTTGATATGGCTCCCGACCGAGATTAGTTGAGATCACTGTCTGAGAAGGACAAGGAAACGTTTAAGGAGTATGCACAGAGGTGGAGAGAACTCGCTGCTCAGATCAACCCTTCTTTAGAGGAAAAGGAGATGACCAAGATTTTTCTGAAGACCCTTAGCTCATTTTATTATTAGAAGATGATCGCCAGTGCCCCCAATGATTTTACCGAGATGGTAAATATAGGGATGAGGCTAGAAGAAGGTGTCAGAGAAGGACGGTTGTCAAAGGAGGAGGTATCATCTAGCAAGAGATACGAAAATAGTTTTGGTAAGAAGAAGGACAGTGAAACCAATGCAATTTCAAGTGGGAGGCAGAGGAGGCCTTAAATCAGAAAAATGCAACCACCCCGCTAACACCATCATTAAGTATCTTCAGTAATTCCCGTTTTCTCAACAAATCAATCAACACCAATTCAACAACAACAACGTCAACAACAACAACCATAACAACATACAAACACCTACAACAACAACAATACCAACAATCATCAGCAACAAACTTTTGAGAGGAAGAAGGTCTCTTTCGACCCAATTCCTATGACATACGTAGAACTCTATCCATCATTGGTTCTCAAGAACCTGCTACAACCGAGAAATCCACTGCAAATACCTGAACCACTTACATGGTGGTACAAGCCTGGCCTCCGATGTGCTTTTCATCAAGGAGCACCCGAACATCACATTGAGAACTGCTATCCACTTAAATATGAAGTTCAGAAGCTAGTGAAAAGTGGAATGGTGTCCTTTGAGGACAGCCCACCTAATGTTAAAGCAAACCCACTACCCACTCATGGAAATTAATTTGTTAATATGGTAGACGACTGTGTAGCGGGAAATTCATGATCATCAAGTTATTGACAAGCTAGAGATCAATTAACAAGATTCGCCACCGCGATTTTATTGTTTCCAAGGGAAAAGGGAAAAATGCGAACAAAACCCAAATAGTAAGAAGTTTTCAAATAAAAACTAATAAAAATCAGAGATCACAGGTAAGGGGGTTGGTTACACAGAGGGAAGGTGTTAGCACCCAAAGTGTCCTAGGTACTCCTAGGGAGCCCTTTTTGTGTGCTTATGTATTTTGTACAAAGTGATGTTTATAAACAAATAGAATGTGGGGATGAGAAAAGAATATATTTATTATATTTTTGTGTTTGGCAAGACCTTCGGTCTTGTGCTTACGTACCAACATATAAATGAGGGATCAAAACCTCGTAATTCGTGCTAGAAATTTCAAAAATGATTAAGTTGGTTTTAGCAAAAATTAAGTTTGAAAAGGCACAAAGGCCTAAAATGGTTTGAATGAGTTAGTTCTTTTTGGCTTTTTGAAAGTTTAAGTCAAGTATAGTTAAGTTTATTCACAAGTTTTATTTAAGAAAATAAGTTTGAAAATACAATGGCATAAGGCCAAGGTTTCTACCTTTTGCAAAAGTGGTCAAAGTTTAGAAAAAAATAGTTCACACAAAGAAGATTTTGAAAATGGGGGGAGAGATTTTGAAATTAGAGAAATGGGGAGAAGATGAAGAGACTACCCTAGATACAAGAAATTTAAAAGTTTAAAGTTGAAAAGATCTGACCAAATGGGAGCAATCCAATAGACAAGTATGTCAATAAAAACCCAGAATTCCCTTGGACTTTTTAGATTCAAGCAACACACAAATGCACAATTATATCAATCTTGAAGAGAAAAGGCATCAAATAAAGATGGCCTCTTCAAAGCTTATCCACTTCAATGATCTTCTTTAGAATAGCCTATTTAGTAGATGAATTCCACAAGTCACAAGTTCAACATAACAACTTAACAAGGATCAATGTTGCAGATGAATCTGGAGAGATCTTGAATGATGTATCAGATGAATCCAAATTTGCAAGTTCTTGGTCTTTCAACAAATTGGCATTGGCCAAGTCCATTAGCAAAGGAATGTTGCCTAAATTCTAAGTCCAATTGGGGAGATCAAAACAACAGTCCACTCAAATTGTCTTTTAGGGTTTTTGTTATTATTATGTGCATTAATGGTCAAAGACCACACAAACAAGCAAAGCAACAAAGTATATCACACAATATGGTACAAGTGGACAAAGTGAAAATTGCATAAACATAAACAATTAGAATGATATGTACAATGACAAATGATAATAGAGCAATAAAAATAAATTGCATTCAAAGTAAAAGCTTGAAAGTAAAAGTTAATGGTTAGTAAGTTAATAGTTAGTTTTGTTTTGCTTTTTGATGTTAAGACATTGTTTGGAGAACACTCAACCCACTTACCACAAGTATGGATCCTTGAACCAAAACATCTTCCAAAGGAAGGAAAGAAGGCTAAGTTTCCATACAATACCATGGAAGAGGGGAGACTTACAATCTCACTAACTAGAATGCTTATGCCTTTTGTGTAACAAATTTAGCGCTATGTTAAGCAATCGTAATTGGACTTATGTAGAAGTCACAACTATTTGAGGCCGGGAAATAAACTTTTGGTGTTAATGCATGTTGGAGACATAGTATTAAAAACTATGCTCATTAAACATACCACACACAAAAAATATGCAAAGGTGTGGCCTAATCTCATCCATACTCATGTTAATCTTTCAATCAACTAGCATTAGGACTTTGAGATGTCATTGGCCAATTGAAATGAATGGATGAAGAAGGGGAATTAGATGAAGAGGGAATTAGTCCAAGGCCCAACAACAAATGAGAAACTCAAATAAGTCAATCCAAATGGTCAACACAATTAAAATGGCATTTATTCAATTAAAAGTATTAAAATAATACATTAAATTTAAATATGTTTTGTCCAAATCCTAAAATCTCATCAAAACACCAAATAAATGGCCATGTGATTTATCATAGGTCAAACAAGGTCAAAGGAAGTTGGATAAAATTTTCATAATTTTTGGACACTTAAAAATATTTTTAAACAATTAAAAACAAATGAAAAATCAATTAATTCATGAAAAATATTAATAATGATCCAAAAAATAATTGAAGAAAATGAATTTAATATGAATTATTGAAGAAAGTCCCATATTTTTGGTGAAAGTCCCATATTTTTTGATGAAAATCCCATATTTTTGGTGAAAGTTCTAAATTTTTGGTGAAAGCCCCATATTTTTTGGATCAATATTGAATTTAATATGCATTATTGAAGAAAATGAAATAAAAAGGAAAATCAGAAATTGCAAAAATACGTGGACCATCAGATCTCCCTCATTAATTGAGGTGGCAGATCTGATGATCCACAACGCGCGTTCCACCAATGCACGAGTCCACTTCGCTGTAAACAGGAGTTAGAACACACGGTCTAGACCTCAAACACATCATCACTAGAGCCAGAGCTCCGGTTGTCTTCTCCGGCGAGCTTCGCCAGACTGGTCATCATCAACCATCACCAAAATTTCAAACAAGGATATGATTTTAAAGAGAAAACATCACTGAGAACGAATATCACCTCCATTTCTTACAATTCCAGCTATATTGAGAGATATGTGGAATTAAAAAATGAGGTTCATGATCTGAGTTGCTTCGGTTCAGTATCAAAACAACTCAAACACCTTGCCTACATTGATAGGACTTCAGACAACACAATAATCAAGAGAATTGAGCAAGAAACAAGGAGAATCGAAGAGATCAAATTTTCTGCAAAATACCTTCAATGGAGGTCTGAGCTTGCTAGATCTTGATCTGAATCGTGCTTTGCTTCACTCCAATTGCTTGCAGAAGAGTAATGGAATGGCTTAGAATCATAGGACCTCTGGAGAATTGAATTCCAAAACAGTGGAGATTCAAGCTCAAATTCAACCGAATTTCTCAGGTTTATCCTCTTGGTATGAAGGGTTTTCTATGGGGAATTAAAGCTTGCGCAATGTGTGTCTTGATTCTGAGTAATTGAACTTCAATTTATAGAGAATTCAAGTGATAATTGCACACTCCTTTAAGTTTCCAAAATTGGCAAAATGATGTAAGCAAGCTGCATGGGCGCGCATAGGCCCATCAAATGTTTGTTCAAAAGTCCATAATGCAGTTCATATGCATTGGAGGTGGATTGGATTTCAAGCCAATTGAGCATTGTTGTTTGAAGTTTGATCCATGACACATGATACCTGCCTGTTTAAGCCATGTCCAGCCTATGCATTTCTCATCCAAAACGCATGAATTTTAGCTCTTTGGAAAGGTGAGATCAAGAGGAACAATTTTTATGTTGAACATGTTTTCATTTGGAGCTTGTAACTTGGAGATATTTGAGGTGGAATTTTGGAAAATTTTGACATATTGAAAATTTTCTAATTGTCAAGCCATATGTCTCAATATTCCACCTTGCTTAACTTTTTATGGGAGCTTCAAATGAGAAACGTGTCTTCTTCAAAGTTGTATATATCTCAAAGACCTTCAAAATGGTCACCGATTTCATGTCATTTGGATTTGAAATGATAGATTTATGCATTTTTGAAGTTTGGCAAAATCACTTGATCAATGGTATAGGTCAAAAGTGACCTATAATGTAGCCTCATATCACATGTGCAAAGAAGTTGAATTAGCTCCTACTCCAAACATAAAAGTTGAAGTAGACACATTGAATTTGATTGTGAAACTTGGAAATATTTCATCTCATAGAAATTGAGCAAGTTATCGCCTTGGGAAGTTGACTTTCAGATTAGGGTTTAGACAAAATGAACTATAACGTTTCAACATAGAAAATGTTTTTTCAAGAAAAACTAGCTCTAGGTCTCAACATGAAAGTTGTTTATAATGTCATTTAGAGTAAGTTTGCTCTTTTAATAATTTTCATATGGTGAAAATTGTAGGAGTTAGGGTCTAGGGAGACCCAGTTTTGATCAGATGAATTCATCTGGCCAACCACCATCAACCAACTTGCTAATTTCCAATTCTCTTGACTTTCTTGGCTCATGGTAGATCATATATACATAAGATGATGAATTTTTAAATGTACCTTGAGAAATTTGATCAATTGGTGAGATAGCTTGTTGGAGAAGTTACTCAAGATACCCAGTCAAACTAGGGTTTCCAAGGTAAATCACCCTCAAACTCTTGAAGCAAACTTGATCAATATAACATGTAGTAACAATTGGGACTCATATATGATGCTCATAACCACTCTTGAATCAGTTCTTGATTATGCTCTTTGTTCATGAGGGTCTCAAACCCTAGATGTGATCAATGGATTCAGGATATCATGTCCCTACCTACAAAAAGAGTTAGATAGATACAAAGACATATTTTTGGTATTTTGATTAGTAAAAATGATAAAATGCAAGCATGATATAATCACAAAGTGCTTGGTGATCTCTCCCAAACCCAATGAAAGAGGGGTAAGGAGGATACCAGGGTATGATCCCAATGCTAATGCTTGTGATGAAATGCATGAGGGATCTTAGGGTCAAAATTGGGGTCTTACAACTGCCCCTATTTAAGGACTTTCTAACTGAGGAGGTGAAGGTTAAAATCTTCGGCTCGAGTCAGTAGAATGGGCTTAAATAACAACATATAGAAACAAATTTTGGTGCCTAAGAGACCTCATGATGCATATGATATGAATGCAAAAGTTAATGCTTTGTGGGGAAATATTGCCACAAAGGAAAAAGAAATCAGAGGGACCGAAAATCCGCAGGAGTACAATGCATTCCATAAGGAAAACTCACCGGGGGGACAGAGACTCTAGGGGATAAAAGAAGTTATGCGTAGGCCAGGCGACGACTTAAAAATACTGGGGGACTCGAGGGGATCCATATAAAAAATGGAAAGACTCAGCCGGGGAAACAAACAACATCTGCAGGGGATACGAGTAAGTTAGGACCAAACTGAAGTATTCGACTCATGCAGGGGAACAAGCGATTTTGCTAAGGAAATGCGCACTCGAATCGACTGGGAAAGCGTTAAAATTCAACACAGGAGGAGCAGAAATATATTATCTACTACCTGTTACTGGGTAAGGAGATAATAAAGATCTGACTGGGAGAACATCTGTCATCAATTAGGATGAACATATCAAGGATGACTCACCGAGGACCACCAGGAGGTAATATTCATTATCGGTTCATGGGTAAGAATAGCCTTGCTGGGGAAAACTGCAGAAAAAAGAATTTACAACCTCCAGTTACTGGGCAGAAGACCAAAGGGTGAGAGTATCCGTCATCGGTTAAGATGAACATATCAAGGATAAACTCAACAGGGAAGAAAATCTGTCACCGATTAAGATGAACATATCAAGGATAGACTTGCCTGGGGATGTCAAGGAGGATACCCATAATCGGTTAGGATGAACATATCAAGGATATACCAACTAAACAACAAGGGAATTACATCTATCGAAAACTGGATAGAAAACCGTTGGAGAGGGAATCCGTCATCGGTTAGGATGAACATATCAAGGATTAAACTCTGCGAGGGGACAAAGCAGGATTTACAACTACCGGTTACTGGGTAGAAGACCAATCAAAGAGAAAATTCGTCACCGGTTAAGAAGAACATATCAAGGATAAACTCTGAAAGGGGAGAAAATAGGGATTACATCTATCAATTATTGGGTAGAATTCCAAAGAAGAGAAAATCCGTCACCGGTTAAGATGAACATATAAAGGATTGACTCCGCTAAAGGGGAAAAATAGGATTTACAACTACCGGTTACTGGGTAGAAGACCAAAGAAGAGAAAATCTGTCACCGGTTAAGATGAACATATCAAGGATTAACTCTCTGGGGAACAAAATAGTAGGGATTACAACTACCTTTTTAATGGGTAGAGTACCAAAGGAGAGAATATATGTCACTGGTTAAAGTGAACATATCAAGGATAGACTCCTGTAAGGGGATAGAAAGATATCTGTCACCTGGTTAAGATGAACATATCAAGGATATACTTCTGGGGGCTCCACTGGGGAGAAAAGGGGTAATTTTGTCGGGTATTGGGCAAGCAGTAACACACCACAAACTAAGAAGAATATTATCAGCTACTGGGTAGTAGACTCTTAGGGGACCAAAATATCTATCTAGGTAAGAGCTAGAAAGAACAGTCAATCAAGACTCAACCCAATGAGGACATAACTCAAGGGGAGTAATTCCATCCGGAACATTTGCCGGAGAGGAAACTGAAATAACAATCATCCACGAGGAAACAAACTCAGTGGGGAAACAGAGAAAAGTGAAAGTCTTTTCTGTTTAGGGGCTGACACTCTACGCTTGAACGAGGACAGACGCTAGATTTGGTATGGGGATAAAGTACCACCATAATAGAGAATGAAAATCTCAAACCAATCAAATATGAAGATGTAGGATATGCAAATCATGAAATTATATGAATGTATATGTATATGTATATGTATATATGGCGATTATGCTGACAAAACGATCACGTAGGATATAAAGGTGTCGCAAAGAAATTGAACCACCGGTACAATCCTCAGTCAATCCACAAAAAAAATCATGGAGACAAACTACTGAAGAACAGAGAGATCAACATCCCAAAAGCTCAAACCCTAGCTGGGGAAGGAGGAGATCCGCCGAGAAGAAAACACATCCAATTGTAGGGAATTCTAGGTCAACACCATAAAAATGGGATACAACCCTACTGGGGAGGAATCAAAAAGCTGCTCAGAAACCAGGAAGGAACTTTGACTGGGAGCAAAGATACGACGATTGGTGGAGATACCAAAGTGATCTACTAGGGAGAGATCAAACATCTTCTGATGAGGATCTACCTGCTGAAGAAATACGAACTCCGCTGGGAAGGCCGAAACTTTGTTGGGGACAGGGACACGCCGCTGGGGATTTGAATCAATCAACTCAGCTGGGGAACAGAAAAGAAATTCCACTTGGTGTATCAAACGCTCCACCGGGGAACTGAATCCGCTAGCTGAGGACAACAACACTCTACTGAGGACATGAATCAACACTGATGCTTAGAGATACCCGAAGAGTTACTGCTAGGGGAACCTCGGATGCTTCACACTTAAGGACTTGCTATTCACTGAAATGCTGTTGATATTACTGTTACTTGCTTTGGAAAAGTTTTTGCTTTTATATTATTTTAAGAAAATTTGATTTTGATTTAAAAAATTTATTTCAAAATGATCATAATAAAAATTTAAAACTATTGGGTGAAGTATATAAGAGTAGAAACAATTGGATAAAAGCTCAAATTTATTTATAGAATGGTAGTCTGTTAATGACAAGACTCCGTAGATTTTACAAAGTTGAAAATGGTAATTTACATGGAAAAGGGTTACATTGAATACAAATGATCCTTAATCCTTCTATCAAATCTTTATATCCATTGTGTTTTTTACCGTTGTTGAAGATGAACTGACGTCAACCCTTGTGCTCAAACAAGTCTTCAAAAATCACTGAAGATCAGCAGAATGCAGTTACTTGCCATAAT
The DNA here is from genome assembly GCF_024323335.1 of Lathyrus oleraceus. Taxonomy (NCBI): domain Eukaryota; kingdom Viridiplantae; phylum Streptophyta; class Magnoliopsida; order Fabales; family Fabaceae; genus Lathyrus; species Lathyrus oleraceus. The sequence continues at coordinate 23,314,426 of NC_066581.1, read as the reverse complement.
CCCTAATTTTTGCATAAGTTGTCACAAGGTGGGGTACTCAACTTATCGGGAAATTATTTTCTGTTTTTTATGTCTCTAATTTTTTCCTGGATCTCCCTTTCGGGTTTTCAATCCACCGAGACGCTTATTTTTGCCTAAGCCACCCTTTCGGGTTTTCAACTTAGTGAGTTGTTCTTTTCTTTTTTAGGCTAAGTATTTCTCTTACTGCATCTGCATTCACATGACAAGTGAACTCTTCACCATCCATAGTTGTAAGAATCAATGCACCTCCTGAAAAGGCTCTCTTAACAACATATGGGCCTTCATAATTGGGAGTCCATTTTCCTCTAGAATCTGGCTTGAATGACAAAATTTTCTTGAGCACAAGGTCTCCTTCTCTGAACACGCGACGTTTGACCTTCTTATCAAAAGCTTTCTTCATCCTCTGCTGGTATAACTGACCATGACACATGGCAGTCAACCTCTTATCTTCAATCAAATTCAACTGGTCGAACCTGGTCTGACACCATTCAGCTTCAGTCAACTTGGCTTCCATGAGCACACGCAATGAGGAATCTCAACCTCTACAGGGAGCACTGCTTCCATACCATAAACAAGAGAGAAAGGGGTTGCCCCTGTTGAAGTGCGGACGGATGTACGATACCCATGCAAAGCAAATGGGAGCACCTCATGCCAATCCTTATATGTGACAACCATCTTCTGGATAATCTTCTTTATGTTCTTATTAGCGGCTTCAACAACCCCATTCATCTTGGGTCTATAGGGAGAAGAATTATGATGTTCAATCTTGAAGTCTTTGCAAAGAGCTTCCACCATATTGTTATTCAAGTTTGATCCATTATCAGTAATGATCTTACTCGGCACACCCTAACGACATATAATCTGATTCTTGATAAACCTTACAACAACTTGCTTGGTTACATTTGCATACAATGCCGCTTCAACCCATTTTGTGAAATAGTCAATTGCCACCAAAATGAAACGATGTCCATTCGATGCTTTAGGCTTAATCATCCCGATCATATCAATTCCCCACATGGAGAAGGGCCATGGGGAAGAGATAACATTCAATAGTGTCAGAGGAACATGAATCTTATCAGCATAGATTTGACACTTGTGGCATTTCTTCACAAACTTGCAACAGTCAGATTCCATTGTCAGCCAATAGTAACCTGCTCACAACATCTTATTTGCCATTGCATGTCCATTGGAATGAGTACTAAAGGAACCTTCATGCACTTCGGTCATCAATAAGTTTGCTTCATGTCTATCCACGCATCTGAGCAAAACCATGTCGAAGTTTCTATTGTACAGTATATCACCGTTCAAGTAGAAATTATCGGCTAATCTTCTGAAATTCTTCTTATCTTTCAAAGATGCCCCAGGCGGGTAAATTTGACTTTGAAGGAAACATTTGATGTCGTAATACCATGGCTTCTCGTCTTTGATCTCTTCAATAGCAAACACATGAGCTGGCATATCAAGATGCATCAAAGATAAATTGGGAACTTCATTCCAATACTTCACCATAATCATTGACGCTAACGTTGCAAGAGCGTCTGCCATCCGGTTCTCATCTCGAGGGATATGATGAAACTCAACCTTTGTAAAGAAAGTTGAAATCCTCCTTGCACAATCTCTATATGGTATTAAACCGGGTTGATTTGTCTCCCATTCTCCTTTGATCTGATTCACTACCAAAGCTGAATCACTGAGGACATCCAAATATTTGATTATGAGATTCATGGCCTCTTCAAGCCCCATAATGCAAGCTTCATATTCTACCATATTGTTTGTACACTTGAAAGTCAATCTAGCTGTAAATGGTAGATGCGTGCCTTTAGAAGTAATAATCATTGCCCCAATGCCATTTCCATATTGATTAACAACTCCATCAAATACCATGCCCCATCGGGAACCAGGTTCTGGCCCTTCTCCAAGCAATGGTTCATCACAATCTTTCATTTTCAAGTACAAAATCTCTTCATCAAGAAAATCATACTGCACTGACTGGTAATCTTCAATTGGTTGGTGAGCCAAATAGTCAGCTAAGATACTACCTTTTATTGCTTTTTAAGATCAGTATTTGATATCATACTCTGATAACAACATCTGCCAACGGGAAATTCTCCCAGTTAAAGCAGGCTTCTCAAATATATACTTTATTGGATCCATTTTGGATATCAACCAAGTGGTATGATTCAACATATACTGACGCAGACGCTTAGCAGCCCAAGCCAATGCGCAACAAGTTTTCTCAAGCATTGAATACCGTGTTTCACAGTCGGTGAACTTTTTATTGAGGTAGTAAATTGCAAATTCTTTCTTCCTAGTCTCATCTTTCTGACCAAGAACACAACCCATACTATCTTCGAGCACAGTCAAATACATGATCAACGGTCTTCCTTCAACAGGTGGAGACAAAATCGGAGGCTCAAGTAGATATTCTTTGATACTGTCAAAAGCCTTCTGGCAGTCTTCGGTCCAATCACAAGACTGATCTTTCCGATGAAGCTTGAATATAGGCGCACATGTGGCAATCATGTGGGAAATGAATCTGGAAATATAATTCAAGCGGCCGAGACAACCTCTGACTTGCTTCTCAATTTTGGCCGCAGGCATCTCTTGTATTGCTTTGACCTTTGAAGGATCAAGTTCAATACCTTTCTCGCTGACAATAAAGCCCAACAACTTACTAGAAGGAACACCAAAAGTACATTTATTGGGATTCAAGCGGAGTTTATACTTCCTCAATCGCTGGAATAGCTTCAACAAATGCTCAACATGTTCCTCTTCATCAATTGATTTAGAAATCATGTCATCGACATATACTTCAATCTCTTTATGCATCATATCATGAAAAAGAGTAGTTATTGCTCTCTGGTAAGTCGCACCAGCATTCTTTAAACTGAAAGGCATCACTCTATAATAGAATGTTCCTCAGGGTGTAATGAATATGGTCTTCTCCATATCTTCGGGTGCCATCTTAATCTGGTTATATCCGGAAAATCCATCCATAAACGAAAAGGCTTTGAATTTAGCAGTATTGTCTACCAACATATCAATGTGTGACAGAGGGAAATCATCTTTTGGACTGGCTTTATTCAAATCTCTATAGTCACCACACATGCGGACTTTTCCATCTTTCTTTGGCACAGGCAAATTATTGGCCACCCATTGCGGATATTCAGCAGTTACAAGGAAACCAACATCAATCTGCTTCTGCACTTCCTCTTTGATCTTCACAACCATATCAGGATGCGTTCTTCTCAACTTCTGCTTGACTGGCGGGCATTCTGGCTTCAAAGGCAATATGTTCTATACAATATCAGAATCCAAACTAGGCATTTCTTGATAGGACCAAGCAAACACATATGAATACTCTCGAAGAAGATCAATCAACCCCTTCTTAGCATCTGGACACACTCGAGACCCAATCTTGCCTTCCTTCGCATCATCTTCAGATTCCAAGTTGACTAACTCAATCTGCTCTTCAAACAGCTGAATAATCTTTTCATCTTGCTCAAGTAAGCGAGACAATTCATCACTCACTTCTACATCACTTTCCTCCTCGGCTTCAAACATAGGGAACTCAAAATTTGGGGAAGGAGAAGGATCATTGTATTCAATAGGGTTAGGAACCAACCTGCAAAATGATTTGATATTTTGATTTTAGAGAAGTGAATTTGTGACCAAATATTATGCAGATGGACAATTAAAATGTTTATTTATGTTTTTTGTGATTACCATTTTCAGAAATAAACAAAAAGTAAAAAATAAACATCAAAGATGTGGATGAATAGAATTAATTTTATTGATGATCAATTTAAAATGCCCAACAATGTTCATTTCTCCCTTAGGCATAAGAGAAGTATTTTTTAAAATATAAAAAGCAATTACTTAGATCGATTCAAAATAACAGGAATATTGACAGCAGTCCAATTGTTGCATGTTTGTCCATGCGTCACAAAATTGGTGCAGTCTTCCTCTTCATTATCCTCTAGCACAGCAGCTAAGTGTTGTTCATCCCCATGAATGAACCCTCCGCTACAGAAGCTGAGTTGCATCTCTTCTGATCTAACGGTTGACGAGCCCTTCTGGAACCCCAAACCAGTTCTTCCCTTGTTCTCGGCGACTTCTACCACGCACCCCCACTGATCAACAGGACCTTCTTTAACAATCTTCTACGCATCTTTCAAAGAGGACATAGGTGCCCCAACTCTCTTCTCAGCAGCAATAGACAAGGCTTGGAATAGAGTCCCAACTTCATCCTTAGCTTCTACCTATGAGAAAGATGACAGATGGCTGACTAACAATGCTTTTTCACCTCCCACAATCACCAACTTGCCATTCTTGACAAATTTGAGCTTCTGATGTAGAGTGGAACTAACAGCTCCTGCTTCATGAATCCACAGTAACATCTTTCTCCATGTATGCTTGTTCAAGAACTCTCTGGAGTGCTTCTCTGTGCGCTTAAGAATTTAAAAGCAGAGATAGCACGAAAATCTTAGAGGGAGTCTGAAGCAACTGTTCAACCACGTTGAATTCACTTCCTCTTAATCAGTCGGAGTACCTCATCATCATAACTATTGGCTTTCAAATTGCTGGATTCACCAGACTTATCTCTTGAACAACCAACAGGATCTACACTAGGCACCTCCGCCTTCTTACCAATAATCAATTCTTCCTTACTCTCTGGGACAGCTGGCCCAAAAACTCGACCACTACGGGTCACCTTCGTAACATCTGCAATGCTTACTACTGAACTGGTCGTAGGCAACGGAACCTCTTGACCTTTCTCAATCATCGTAGCATTGTATTGATACGGTACAGCTTTATCAGATGCATACGGGACTGAGCCCACCAACCGCTCTGGTTGCTTGAAAACGGGAACAATGACATTAACATCGTCATCTTCATGACGAGATTAACAAATCTGGATCAGGCCTTCATCCATCAGACGTTGGATGTCCCTTTCCACGGCAACACACCCTCTTGGGTCCACACTACAAACATCACAACCTTCGTGATCATGTTCACATTCACTCACCATACAGATGTCCTTGTGTATCTGCACCAAGGATCCACGAATGAAACGCACATCAAAAGCTTTATATTCACCTGGACAGCCGTCCACCATATTCATTGAGGTATTCCCATGAACAGGCAAGGGATTAGCTTTCACATTAGGCACGCGGTCTTCAAAAGACACCATGCCACTCTTCATAAGCTTTTGCACCTCATATTTCAGTGGATAACAGTTCTCAATATCGTGCCCAGGTGCACCCTGGTGAAAAGCACATCGAAGTTCAGGTTTATACCACCATGGAAGTGGTTCTGGGATATGTGGAGGATTCCTCGGTTGAATCAAATTCTTGAGGACTAAAGATGGGTACAACTCGGCATATGACATAGGAATCGGATAAAAAGAGACCTTCTTCCTCTCGAAATTCTGTTGCTGGTGATGATTGTTCTTGGAATTATTATTGTTGTAAGTGTTTGTTCTTTGTTGCGGTTGTTGTTGTTGATGTTGATTTTGATACTGATGTTGTTGTTGTTGAATTGGTATTGTTGACTGGTTGGAGAATACTGGAATGACGGATGATACTTGATGGTAATGATGTTGATGGGGTGGTAGATTTCTTCTGGTTTGAGGCCTCCTCTGCCTCTCACTGCTTATTGCATTAGTTTCATTTTCCTTCCTCTTGCTAAAATTGCTCCTATACTTCTTGCTAGTTTACGCCTCTTCTTTCGAGAATCATCCTTCACGGACCCCTTCTTCAAGTTTCATCCCCATATTTACCATTTCGGTAAAATCACTGGGGGCACTGGCAATCATACGTTCATAATAAAATGAACTCAAGGTTTTGAGAAAGATTTTTGTCATCTCCTTTTCCTCTAAAGGAGGAGTAATTTGGGCAGCCAACTCCCTCCAACGTTGGGCGTACTCTTTGAACGTCTCCTTGTCTTTCTGAGACATGGACCTCAACTGGTCCCCATCTGGCGCCATTATCCATATTGTATTTGTACTGCTTCACAAAAGCCTCACCTAGATCATTGAAAGTGCGGATGCTTGCACTATCTAACCCCATATACCACCGGAGTGCAGCACTTGCCAGGATATCCTGGAAATAGTGAATCAGTAGTTGATCATTATCTGTCTGGGTTGACATCTTGTAGGCATACATCACAAGATGACTGAGTGGACAAGAGTTTCCCTTATAGTTCTCAAAGTCAGGCACTTTGAATTTGACTAGGATTTTCACGTTGGGCACTAAGCAAAGTTCAGCAACACTCTTCCTAAACAGATCTTTGCCTCTCAGCGTTTTCAGTTCTTTGTGCAGCTCAAGGAATTGATCCTTCATCTCATCCATCTTCTCATAGACATCCGGGCCCTCAGATGGCTCGGAGTGATAGATGGTGTCTTCTACACGCGGCAAAGTGTGCACAACGGGAGGTGGCACAAACATGACCGGGCTAGATGCCAGCATGGAAGCAAAGGTGGGAGCGAAACCCTCTGGCACAAAATTGGGTGGCATTCCCCATGGGAACCCCGCAGGAAGATTTGGAGTGAAGCGGGCGGTGGCAGCAGGCACAATAGAGGTAACCACTTCAAAAATGACAGTCCTCGCGGGAGGAGTTGCAGGCATTGGAGAAGCTTGGCTCTGGGCAGCAAGAACTAACTCCATCATGGCAGTCAGTCGGGAAATCTCCTCTTTCAAGTCTCGGTTCTCTTGCTCAAGGTGTTCCATGATCTTTGAATGATTGGCTCAAGTGTTGTACCAGTGAGTCAGCTTGGCTAAAGCACAGAAGAACACTGATCATACACCTGGAAAAAACCTGCTTATGCAAATGATGCATGAAATGCAATGCTTGATTATTTTTATTTTCAAGGAACTTACTATATCATTTACAAATATAAAAATTGAAATGAAAATTGCAATAATTTTGATATGACCAAAAATCTCTTTTTATTTATATAAATTGGAAGGATTACACTTAGTATAATTTCAGAAACCAAAAATAAAAGATACAAGAGAAAAGGAGACTAGTCATCCAAAGGATCCCTAACAACAGTGTCAAAAGATCTGGCTGAAGGCGCATACTTCCTATGAATGCGACGAATCTCGGTCTCAAAAGAAGCCTTCATCTGAGTCTTCTCGAGGACAAACTGGTCAACAATCTTCTTCCAAGCAACGAAAGGCTGAGGCATGCTAGAAGATGAAACCTCTGGCTCTCTCTGTCTCTTCGTCACTCAGTCTTCAAGTAGCTCAATCAGCGCATCTTTGTCCTTAGACTCCAATAGCAACTCTTCATGCTTCTTGCTCAAAGCATGGAAATGCTCTTCCCATATATCCCTCTCTTGCTTCATCTTGATGAGCGCGTCTTCCAACTCCTCTACATCTTGGTTAGGAAGAGTTAATGGCTCAACCACAACCATAGACATAGGTCTCTCACAAGGATAAGGCATCTTCAATGCCAAATCTCTCTTCTTCACCCAAAGAGTGTAAGCTTCCAAAGCTACACAATTGCACGGACCAAGCTCGGATCTTCCTTTCTTATGCATATTATGACAAGCGTGTACAATCTTCTGCTTCAAATGTTGGGGATCTTTACCCTCTTGATAGAAAAGACCTTCTAACAAAGTGTTATTAGGCTTGTCTCTCAAGGGGAACCCAAGTTGACGTGAGTCAAAGCAGGGTTGTAGTTAATTCCTCCTTGTGTACCAATAAGAGGAACATTAGAGAATTCCCCACAACTATCAATAATGTCCAAACTGCTTAAGGACGGATCATACCAAACTATATCATCATTAGTGAGAGAAATAAGTCTCTGAGACCACCTTAGACATTGTTTGTTCTCCACAAAAGCAGGCGTCTGAGGCAAGTGCGAAATAAACCACTTGTACAGAAGAGGAGTACAATAGACAATAGTTCCACCACTCTTAGAATTCCTTAGATGCAAAGAGAAATACATATCACCCAACAAAGTAGGCACAGGATTCCCAATCAAGAAAAGTCTAATGGCGTTAACATCAACAAAACCGTCAATGTTAGGGAACATAGCTAATCCATAGATGAGTAAATCAAATATAGCTTCAAAAGCATCCACACTACCAGCTTGAGCAAAAGTAGTAGCTTCCTTGATGAGGAAAACAGATGGCAACCCAAATAATCCTCCTTTCTTCACCCAATGAGCCTCTATCTCAGACTTCTTCAAGTGAAAAGCTTAAGCAATAATACTAGATCGGGGAATCTCCTCCAATCCACTAAAAGGCACTCTACAAGAAACAAGTATCCCCAAAAGATGAGAATACTCCTCCAAGGTAGGCACAAGCTGAAAATCTGGGAAAGTAAAATAATGGTAGAGAGGATCATAGAACTGCACCAGTACACTCAACAATCCTTCCACTAATTCAGTAGACAAAATGGATAGAAGCTTCCTATGACGTTGTTTGAAGTCCAAGGGATCTAATACAAAAGATGCTAGCTTCCTTAACTCTTTCAAGTCAGGACATCTAAAACTGTACTTCTTAGTGTGCCTTCGTCCATAATCCATGGTCTGAAAATATTTGCAAATGACAACTTAGTTCCTTGAAATTTCGTGTGATGAATGTTATGTTGCGCATGAAATGCATGAATGCAACAATCACAAGTAAGGGATCACACACAAGGCAAACAAAGGTCAAGGGATGAATCAAGTCATTGTCAAGATTAATCATCCATTTTGGAGGATTATGGTTTACACCTTATCAACACCCAAGTTCCATTGATATTGACAAGACTTGATTGGATCAACCAAGAATCAAGGGTTTGTTGCAAGTCACGAGCATGGAGTCTGGGTAAGAACCATCCCAAAGGAGTGAACTAAGGATAAAACCTGTAGATCATGTTCTAAAAAGTTCCCAGAGTCTTAATTCCATATATCGGATATTACAGGTTAAGATGACTGACTCATCGACCCATAATATTCTCAAGAGAAACTCGTCTGAGTGTAGTATCGCGTAACAACTGTTATCAAGTCTACACTTGAACAGTTTCTGCGCTACGTCCTAAATAGGCCAAGATGGGTTAGGTGTTCTAAGGTCCTCAGCTTCTCAGACCCAATTAGAAATAGTCATGCCTAACCATAAATACTTGTGTGACATTTCCAAATCCAAAGGAGTCTCCACTGAGCAGATGGATCTCAAGCCAACTTGTTAAGGACTACTCCGCATAAGTTGAACATAACTATACCATCCTCCTATCTTAATTGCACTCAAGTTCGGGTTAGAACTTATCTCACCACTCAGAGATCACCAAGCACAACAAGCAGATTATATCACACATACATATATACAAACATCTCATATATACAAATATATTCACATAAAAAGTAGGCTAAACCCACTGGAGACTATTCCCCAGCAGAGTCGCCACTTAATTTCTGTAGCAGGAAATTCATAATCGTCAAGCTATTGACAAGCTAGAGATCAATTAACAAGAGTCGCCACCGTGATTTTATTGTTTCCAAGGGAAAAGGGAAAAATGCGAACAAAACCCAAATAGTAAGAAGTTTTCAAATAAAAACTAATAAAAATCAGAGATCACAGGTAAGGGGGTTAGTTACACAGAAGAAAGATGTTAGCACCCAAAGTGTCCTAGGTACTCCTAGGGAGGCCTTTTTGTGTGCATATGTATTTTGTACAAAGTGATGTTTATAAACAAATAGAATGGGGGGATGAGAAAAGAATTGATTTATTATATTTTTGTGTTTGGCAAGACCTTCAATCTTTTGCCTACGTACCAACATATAAATGAGGGATCAAAACCTCGTAGTTCGTGCTAGAAATTTCAAAAATGAGTATGTTGGTTTTAGCAAAAATTAAGTTTGAAAAGATCTGACCAAATGGGAGCAATCCAATAGACAAGTATGTCAATAGAAACCCAGAATTCCCTTGGACTTTTTAGATTCAAGCCACACACAAATGCACAAATATATCAATCTTGAAGAAAAAAGGCATCAAATAAAGATGGTCTCTTCAAAGCTTATCCACTCCAATGATCTTCTTTAGAATAGCATATGTAGTAGATGAATTCCACAAGTCACAAGTTCAACATAACAGCTTAACAAGGATTAATGTTGAAGATGAATTTGGAGAGATCTTGAATGATGTATCAGATGAATCCAAATTTGCAAGTTCTTGGTCTTTTAACAAATTGGCATTGGCCAAGTCCATTAGCAAAGGAATGTTGCCTAAATTCTAAGTCCAATTGGGGAGACCAAAACAACAGTCCACTCAAATTGTCTTTTAGGGTTTTCGTTATTATTATGTGCATTAATGGTCAAAGACCACACAAATAATCAAAGCAACAAAGTATATCAAACAATATGGTCCAAGTGGACAAAGTGAAAATTGCATAAACATAAACAATTAGAATGATGTGGACAATTACAAATGATAATAGAGAAATAAAAATAAATTTCATTCAAAGTAAAAGCTTGAAAGTAAAAGTTAATGGTTAGTAAGTTAATAGTTACTTTTGTTTTGCTTTTTGATATTAAGACATTCTTTGGAGAACACTCAACCCACTTACCACAAGCATGGATCCTTGAACCAAAACATCTTCCAAAGGAAGGAAAGAAGGCCAAGTTTCCACACAATACCATGGAAGAGAGGAGACTTACAATATCACTAACTAGAATGCTTATGCCTTTTGTGTCACAAATTTAGCGCTATGTTAAGCAATCGTAATTGGACTTATGTAGAAGTCATAACTATTTGAGGCCGGGTAATAAACTTTTGGTGTTAATGCATGTTTGAGACATAGTATTAAAAACTATGCTCATTAAACATACCACACACAAAAAATATGCAAAGGTGTGGCCTAATCTCGTCCATACTCATGTTAATCTTTCAATCAACTAGCATTAGGACTTTGAGATGTCATTGTCCAATTGAAATGAATGGATGAAGAAGGGGAATTAGATGAAGAGGGAAGGGCATGAAGGAGATCACAAATTGGTCAAAGAAGGACTTTTACCAAATTAATATTATTCATTCATTTTGGGAGATAGAATGTACATTCCATCAATCCCTTAAATCCAATAATATTAATTTGAAAAAGTCAAATCAACCTTGACCAAGGCCCAACAACAAATGAGAAACTCAAATAAGTCAATCCAAATGGTCAACACAATTAAAATGACATTTATTCAATTAAAAGTATTAAAATAATGCATTAAATTCAAATATGTTTTGTCCAAATCCTAAAATCACATCAAAACACCAAATAAATGACCATGTGATTTATCATAGGTCAAACAAGGTCAAAGGACCTTGGATAAAAAAATTCATAATTTTTTGACACTTAAAAATATTTTTAAATAATTAAAAACAAATGAAAAATCAATTAATTCATGAAAAATATTAATAATGATCCAAAAAATAATTTTAATTCATAATATGAAAGAGAAAAATATTTGATTTTTTTTGGTGAAAGTCCCATACTTCTTGGATCAATATTGAATTTAATATGAATTATTGAAGAAAATGAAATAAAAAAGGAAAATAAGAAATTGCAAAAATACGTGGACCATCAGATCTCCCTCATTAATTAAGGTGGCAGATCTGATGATCCACAGCGCGCGTTGCACCATTGCACGAGTCAATTGCGCTGAAAACTTGGTAATCACAATGCACGGCTAAGATTAGAACACAGGAGTTAGATCACACGGTCTAGACTTCAAACACATCATCACCGGAGCAAGAGCTCCAGTTGTCTTCTCCGACGAGCTTCGTCGGACTAGTCATTATCCACCATCACCAAAATTTCAAACAGGGACATGCTTTTAAAGAGAAAACATCATTGAGCATGAATATCACCTCCATTTCTTCCAATTCCAGCTATATTGAGAGATATGTGGAATTGAAAAATGAGGTTCATGATCTGAGTTGCTTTGATTCAGCATCAAAACAACTCAAACACCTTGCCTACATTGGTAGGACTTCAGACAACACAATAATCAAGAGAATTGAGCAAGAAACAAGGAGAATCGAAGAGATCAAATTTTCTGCAAAATACCTTCAATGGAGGTCTGAGCTTGCTAGATCTTGATCTGAATCGTGCTTTACTTCACTCCAATTGCTTGCAGAAGAGGAATGGAATGGCTTAGAATCAAAGGACCCCTGGAGAATTGAATTCCAAAATAGTGGAGATTCAAGCTCAAAGTCAACAGAATTTCTCAGGTTTATCCTCTCGGTATGAAGGGTTTTTTATGGGGAATCAAAGCTTGCACAGTGTGTGTCTTGATTCTGAGTAATTGAGCTTCAATTTATAGAGAATTCAAGTGATAATTTCACACTCCTTTAAGTTTCCAAAATTGGCAAAATGATGTAAGCAAGCTGCATGGGCGTGCATAGGCCCATCAAATGATTGTTCAAAAAGTCCATAATGCAGTTCAGATGCATTGGAGGTGGATTGGATTGCAAGGCAATTGAGCATTGTTGTTTGAAGTTTGATCCATGACACATGATACCTGCCTGTTTAAGCCATGCGCAGCCTATGCATATCCAATCCAAAATGCATGAAATTTAGCTCTTTGGAAAGGTGAGATCAAGAGGAACAAGTTTGATGTTGAACAATTTTTAACTTGGAGCTTGGAACTTGGAGATATTTGAGATGGAAGTTTGGAAATATTTTACATATTGAAAATTTTCTAAGTGTCAAGCCGTATGTCTCAATATTCCACCTTGCTTAACTTTTTATGGGAGCTTCAAATGAGAAAAGTGTCTCCATAAAAGTTGTATCTCTCTCAAACAAATTCAAAATGGTCACCCATTTAATATCATTTGGATTTGAAATGATAGAGTTATGCATTTTTGAAGTTTGGCAAAATCACTTGATCAATGGTATAGGTCAAAAGTGACCAATAATGTAGCCTCATATCACATGTGCAAAGAAGTTGAATTAGCTCCTACTCCATACATAAAAGTTGAAGTATACATATTGAATTTGATTGTGTAACTTGCAAATCTTTCATCTTATAAAAATTGAGCAAGTTATGGCCTTGGGAAGTTGACTATCAAATTAGGGTTTAGACAAAATGACTTATAATGTTTCAACATAAAAAATGATTTTCCAAGCAAAACTAGCTCTAGGTATCAACATGAAAGTTGTTTATAAATGTAATTTAGATTAAGTTTTAACTTTGAATAATTTTCATATGGTGAAAATTGTAGGAGATAGGGTCTAGGGAGAACCAGTTTTGATCAGATGAATTCATCTGGCCAACCACCATCAACCAACTTGCTAATTTCCAATTCTCTTGAATTTCTTGGATCATGGTAGATAATATATGCATAAGATGATGAATTTTTAAATGTCCCATGAGAAATTTGATCAATTGGTGAGATAGCTTGTTGGAGAAGTTACTCAAGATACCCAGTCAAACTAGGGTTTCAAACTCTTGAAGCAAACTTGATCAATATAACATGTAGTAACAATTGGGACTCATATATGATGATCATAAACACTATTGAATCAATTCTTGATTATTCTCTTTGTTCATGAAGGTCTCAAACCCTAGATGTGATCAATGAATCAAGGATATCATTTCCCTACCTACAAAAAGAGTTAGATGGATACAAAGACATATTTTTGGTATTTTGGTTAGTAAAAATGATAAAATACAAGCATGATATAATCAAAAAGTGCTTGGTGATCTCTCCCAAACCCAATTAAAGAGGGGTAAGGAGGATACCAGGGTATGATCCCAATGCTAATGCTTGTGATGAAATGCATGAGGGATCTTAGGGTCAAAATTGGGGTAATATAGGCTGCTCTAGGGAATTCAAAGTGGTTGATGTCTGTTTCATAAGGATATCCTTGGTGACGATGCATAAGGGCATTTGATTGGTGAGAGATTGTGAGCATGACCATGATGGTTATGCTATTTGCAGTGTTAATCCAAGAGGTTGTGAGATTGTGAAAAGGGACATCCGGCAGTTGATGGATGAGGGTATGATTCAGATTGTTCAATCCCGTCATGCAAATGACGATGTGAATATGATTGTTCCAGTGTTTAGGAATCCCGAGAGAATGGTGATTCAATATGATAGCAGCAACAATAACAATATCATTCAAAGATCGGTATCACCGTTGGTCATATGGTTAGCGGGTCCAGTCCCGTATGCATCCGATAAGGCTGTTCCTTTTCAGTATAATGCAACTATGTTGAAAGATGGTCAAGAGGTTCCATTACCTACGACCAGTTTTGTCGTGAGCATTGCTAATGTTACTAAGGTGACCCGTAGCGGTTTAGTGTTTTGGCCGATGTTCCCAAAAGATGTAGAAGATTCAACAGTTGGAAAAAAGGTAGAAGTGCATGTAGAATGTCCAGTTAGTGCTTCAAAGCGTCAGTCTGGTGAATCTAGCAATTTGAAAACTAATGATTATGATAAGGTACTTAGGCTGATAAATAAAAGTGAGTTTAATATGGTGGAGCAGCTGTTTCAAACCCCCTCAAAGATTTCAGTGATGTCTTTGCTTGTGAATTCAGAAGCGCATAGAGAAGCATTGCAAAGAGTTCTAGAGCAAGCGTTTGTGGAACATGATGTTACGGTGGATCAGTTTGATCATATTGTGGCTAACATCACTTCTTGCAACAATCTCAGCTTCTGTGATGAGGAACTCCCTGAGGAGGGAAGGAATCATAATCTGGATTTGCATATTTCTATGAATTTAAAATATGACGCTTTATCCAATGTTCGGGTTGACAACGAATCATCGTTGAATGTGTTCCCAAAGTCAACTATTTCAAAGATGTCATATCAAGGAGCGCCTATGAAGTATAGTGGTGTAATCGTCAAAGCTTTTGACGGTTCATGCAAAAAAGTGATAGGTGAAGTGAACCTTCCAATGAAGATAGGTCCGAGTGACTTCCAGATTACTTTCCAAATAATGGATATCCACCCGGCCTACAGTTGTCTGTTGGGAAGACCATGGATCCATGAGGCGGGAGTTATTACCTCCATGTTGCATTAGAAACTCAAATTTGTCAAGAACGGAAAATTAGTCATTGTTGGCGGGGAGAAGGCGTTGTTGGTTAGCCATCTGTCATCTTTCTCTTATGTTGAAGTTGAGGATGAGGTTGAAACTCCATTCCAAGCCTTATCTATTATTGTTGAAAATAGAGTTGGGCACCTATGTCCTAATTGAAAGATGCAAGGAAGATTGTTGGAGAAGGTAATGTCGACCATTGGGGGCGAGTGGTAGAGGTCTCCGATCACAAGAGTAAAACCGGTCTGGGTTTTCAACAAGGTTCATCAACTGCTAGATCAGAGGATATGCAACTTAGCTTCCGTAGCGGAGGGTTCATTCATGGCAATGAACAACACTTGGTTGTTGTACAAGAGGATGACGAAGAGGAAGACTGCACCAATTTTGTGACGCATGGAAAGGCTTGCAACAATTGGACTGCTGTTGATATTTCTGTTATTTTGCATCGATCTAAGGAATTGCTTTTATTTGTTTTAAAAATCCTTCTCTTATGCCTAAGGGAGAAGTGAACATTGTTGGGCATTTAAAATTTGATCATCAATAAAATTAATTCTATTCATCCACATCTATGATGTTTGTTTTTACTTTTTGTTTTATTCAGAAAATGGTAATCACAAAAAACTATAAATAAACAATATAATTGTCCATCTGCATAATATTTGGTCACAAATTCACTTCTCTAAAATCAAAATATCAAATCATTATGCAGGTTGGTTTCTAACCCCATTGAATACAATGATCCTTCTCCTTCTCCAAATTTTGAATTCCATGTGTTTGAGGCTGAGGAGGAAAGTGATGAAGAAGTGAGTGATAAATTATCTCGTCTTCTTGAGCATGAAGGAAAAGCCATTCATCCATTCGAAGAGCAGATTGAGTTAGTCAACTTGGGTTCTGAAGATGATGTGAAGTAAGTCAAGATTGGGTCTCGATTACGTCAAGACATTAAGAAGGGGTTGATTGATCTTCTTATAGAATATTCAGATGTGTTTGCATGGTCCTTTAAAGACATGCCTGGTTTGGATTCCGAGATAGTGGAGCATAGGTTATCGTTGATCCAGAATGCCCGCTAGTCAAGCAAAAGTTGAGGAGAATGCATCCTGATATGGCAGTGAAGATCAAAGTAGAAGTGCAAAAGCAGATTGATGTCGGTTTCCTTGTGATCGCTGAGTATCCGCAATGGGTGGCCAATATTGTGCTTGTGCCGAAGAAATATGGAAAAGTCCGCATGTATGTTGATTACCAAGATTTGAATAAAGCCAATCCGAAATATGATTTCCCTCTACCACACATTGACATGTTGGTAGACAATACTGCTAAGTTCAAAGTCTTTTCGTTTATGGACGGATTTTCCGAATATAATCAGATCAAGATGGCACCCGAAGATATGGAGAAGACCATATTCATTACACCTTGGGGAACATTTTGTTATAGAGTGATGCCTTTCGGTTTGAAGAATGATGGTGCAACTTACCAAAGAGCAATGACTACTCTTTTTCATGATATGATGCATAAAGAGATTGAAGTTTATATTGATGATATGATTACCAAATCAATTGATGAAGAGGAACATGTTGAGAATTTGTTGAAGCTTTTCCAGCGTTTGAGGAAGTATAAACATCGCTTGAATCCCAATAAGTGTACTTTTGGTGTTCATTCTGGTAAGTTGTTGGGCTTTATCATCAGTGATAAGGGTATTGAGGTTGATCCCACCAAGGTCAAAGCAATACAAGAGATGCCTGCACCCAAAACTGAGAAGCAAGTCAGAGGTTTTCTGTCTGCTTGAATTATATCTCAAGATTCATTTCACACATGACTGCCACATGTGTGCCTATATTCAAGCTTCTTCAGAAAGATCAATCTTGTGATTGGACCGAAGAATTCCAGAAAGATTTTGATAGTATCAAAGAATATCTACTTGAACCTCCGATTCTGTCTCCACCTGTTGAAGGAAGACCTTTGATCATGTATTTGACTATGCTTGAAGATAGCATGGGTTGTGTTCTTGGTCAGCCAGATGAGACTAGAAAGAAAGAATTTGCAATTTACTACCTCAGTAAGAAGTTCACTAACTGTGAGACTCGGTATTCTATGCTAGAGAAGACTTGTTGCGCATTGGCTTGGGCTGCTAAGCGTCTGCGTCAGTGTATGTTGAATCATACCACTTGGTTGATATTCAAAATGGATCCAATCAAGTATATATTTGAGAGTCCTGCTTTAACTGGGAGAATTGCTCATTGGCAGATGTTGTTATCAGAGTATGATATTGAATACCGATCTTAGAAAGTGATCAAAGGTATCGTCTTGGCTGACAATTTGGCTCACCAACCAATTGAAGATTACCAGTCAGTGCAGTATGATTTTCCTGATGAAGAGATCTTTTACTTGAAAATGAAAGATTATGATGAACCATTGCTTGAAGAAGGGCCAGAACATGGTTCCCGTTAGGGCATGGTATTTGATGGAGTTGTTAGTCAATATGGTAATTGCATTGGGGCAGTGATTATTACTCCTTAAGGCACGCATTTTCCATTTACAGCTAGATTGACTTTCAAGTGTACAAACAATATGGCAGAATATGAAGCTTGCATTATGGGGCTCGAAGAGGCCGTTGATCTTAGAATCAAGCATTTAGATGTCTTTGGAGATTCTGCTTTGGTTGTGAATTAAATCAAAGGTGAATGGGAGACGAATCAACCCGGTTTGATACCATATAGAGATTATGCGAGGAGGATTTCCACTTTCTTTACAAAGGTTAAGTTTCATCATATCCCTCGAGATGAAAACCGGATGGCAAATGCTCTTGAAATGTTGGCTTCCATGATTGTAGTGACATTTTGGAATGAGGTTCCCAATTTGACTGTGATGTGTCTTGATAGGCTAGCTCATGTATTTGTTGTTGAAGAGATCAAAGACGAGAAGTTGTGGTATTATGACATCAAGTGTTTCCTCCAAAGTCAGATTTACCCGTCTGGGGCATCCTTGAAAGATAAGAAGACTTTGAGGAGATTAGCCGACAATTTTTACCTGAATGGTGATGTATTGTACAAGAGAAACTTCGATATGGTTTTGCTTAGATGCGTGGATAGACACGAAGCAGACCTATTGGTGACCGAATTCCATGAAGGTTCCTTTGGTACTCATTCCAATGGACATGCGATGGCAAAGAAGATGTTGCGAGCAGGTTACTATTGGCTGACAATGGAATCTGAATGTTGCAAGCTTGTGAAGAAATACCACAAGTGTCAATATATAGGATAAGATTCATGTTCCTCCGACACTGTTGAATGTCATTTCCTCCCCATGGCCCATCTCCATGTGGGGAATCGATATGATTGGCATGATTGAGCCCAAAGCTTCGAACGGACATCGTTTAATTTTGGTGGCAATTTACTACTTCACAAAATGGGTTGAAGCGGCATCGTATGCGAATGTAAACAAGCAAGTTGTTGTAAGGTTTATCAAGAATCAGATTATATGTCGTTATGGTGTGCCAAGTAAGATCATTACTTATAATGGATCGAACTTGAATAATACTATGGTGGAAGCTCTTTGTAAAGACTTCAAGATTGCACATCATAATTCTTCTCCCTACAGACCTAAGATGAATGGGGTTGTTGAAGCTACGAACAAGAACATCAAGAAGATTATTCAGAAGATGCTTGTAACATATAAGGATTGGCATGAGATGCTCCCATTTGCTCTGCATGGGTATCGTACATCCATTTGCACTTCAACAGGGGCAACCCCTTTCTCTCTTGTATATGGTATGGAAGCAGTGCTCCCAATAGAAGTTGAGATTCCTTCATTGCATGTGCTCATGGAAGCCAAGTTGACTGAGGCTAAATGGTGTCAAGCCATGTATGATCAGCTGAATATAATCGAGAAGAATAGATTGACTGCCATGTGTCATAGTCAGTTATATCAGCAGAGAATGAAGAAAGCTTTTGATAAGAAGGTCAG
Source organism: Lathyrus oleraceus (assembly GCF_024323335.1). NCBI lineage: Eukaryota > Viridiplantae > Streptophyta > Magnoliopsida > Fabales > Fabaceae > Lathyrus > Lathyrus oleraceus. The sequence continues at coordinate 23,295,425 of NC_066581.1, read as the reverse complement.
ACCTCGCGTATACAGAGAAGGTGACCTTGTGCTCAAGAAGATTTTGTCGTTCAAACCAGATTCTAGGGGTAAATGGACTCCTAACTATGAAGGCCCATATGTTGTTAAGAGAGCCTTTTCAGGTGGTGCTTTGATTCTTACAACTATGGATTGTGAAGAGTTCACTCGTCCTGTGAATGCAGATGCAGTCAAGAAATACTTCGCCTAAAAAGAAAAAAGAACAACTCGCTAAGTTGAAAACCCGAAAGGGCGGGTTAGGCAAAAATGAGTGTCTCGGTGGATTGAAACCCGAAAGGGTGATCCAGGAAAAAGTTAGAGTACCCCACCTTGGGGAAATTTATGCAAAAGTAAGGGATTATGAAAAGTAATTGCATCCTGCTGATCTTCAGTTTAGAAAACTTTGTTGAGCACAATGGTCGACGGTGATGCATCACCCATAGTAGCGGCCAAAAGCATAGTGGACATCAAGAGTTGGTGGAAGGATTAGTGGTCATTTGTATTCAATGTAACCCTTTTCCACGTAAATTCCCATTTTCAACTTTGCAGAAATCTATGGAGTCTTTTCATTTACAGACTACCATTTTATTAAATAAAGTTGAGCTTTTATCCAATTGTTTCTACTCTTGTCTACTTTAGCCAAATAATTTAAATTTTATTGTGATCATTTTCGAAATTTAAAGTTTTAAAATCAAAATCTTTTTTCTTAAACATATAAAAGCATGAATTTTAAAGCGATCAAAAGGAATGTTAATATCAGTTTGAAAGTAGTAAGCCCTAAGTGTGGAGCATTATTGGACCTGCCCAAGCAGTAGGCATAATTTCTCTTCCATCCCCAATGGCATTCTTCAGCACTCGGTTTTTGTAGCCATCCCCCGGTATAATAGTTGGCTAAGTTGGTTGATTCAGTTCCCCTATGGAGTGTTTATCCCCCAGCGGATCTTGTGGTTATTCCCCAGCGAGGTTGGTGATTATTACCCGACCATTTTTATCTCCAGCAGAATAAGGATGGTGTCCTCAGCAGTTTGCATGATTATGGTAGAACTTTGGTTTCCTCACCAATCATCATCAGATTCGCTCCCGGTCAGAGTTTCCTCCTAGTCTCTGAGCAGCTATTTGTGTTTATCCCCTGCATGTTTGTCTCCCATTTGATATGGTGTTGACCTAAGATTCCTCGCAGACTCGATAACATTTTTCTCGACAGATCTCCTCCTTCCCCAGATAGGGTTGAGTCTTTGGGATTTTAATCTCTCTTTTCTCTAGCAGTTGTCTCCCTCTTTTGTGGATTGACCGAGGATTGTATCGATGATTCAAATCTGCGACACCATTGTATCCTTTGCGATAGTTTTGTCAGTATAATCATCACATATACATATACATATACATGCACACACATAATTCCATTATTGCAACATTATTGATTGATTCATTCCTATGATCTTGAATTCTCTGTTATGGCGGCAGTTTATCCCCATACAAATTTGGTGTTTGTACTCCCTCAATTGTAGAGTGTCAGCCCCTTAAGCAGAAAGACTTTAACCTTTCCCCTTTCCCCCACTGAGTTCTTTCCTCATGGATGATTATTATTTCAGTTTCCTCCCCAGTTGGTTATCTGGATGGAACTACTCCCCTTGAGTTATATCCTCATTGGGTTGAGTCTTGATTGACCGTTTCTTTCTAGATCTTACCTAGATAGATGCTTTGGGTCCCCTAAGAGTTTGTTACCCAGTGACTGGTAATATTCTTCTTAACTTGCAGTTTGTTACTTCTTGCCCGAATACCCGGCAAAAGTACCTCTGTTTTCTCCTCAGCGGAGTCCCCAGTTGGATTCATTTTTGATGTTTCCAAGAAGTATATCCTTGATATGTTCATCCTAACCGATGACAGATATTTTCTTCCCTCATTTTGAGTTTATCCTTGATATGTTCATCCTAACCGATGACGGATACTCTTACCTTTTGTATTCTACCCAATAAAAAGGTAGTTGTAATCCCTATCTTATTCCCTAGAGAATTAATCCTTGATATGTTCAGCTTAACCGATGACGGGTTTCCTTCTCTTTGAGGTCTTCTACCCAGTAACCGGTAGTTGTAAATCCTGCTTTTCTCACCTTTGTAGAGTATATCCTTGATCTGTTCACTTTAACCGGTGACGTATATTCTCTCTGTTTGGTATTCTATCCAGTAACTGGTAGATGTAATTCATATTTTCTTCCTCGCAGAGTTTATCCTTGATATGTTCATCTTAACTGGTGACAGGTATTCTCTTTGATGGTATTCCATCCAGCATTCGATAGATGTAATTCCTACTTTTTGTTCAAGTGGTTAATCCTTGATATGTTCATCTTAACCGATGACGGATATCCTCCTTAACATCCCCAGGCAAGTCTATCCTTGATATGTTCATCTTAACCGATGACGAATTTCTTTCCTTTGAGTTTATCCTTGATATGTTCACTTTAACCGGTGACGGATATTCTCATTTTCGGTCTTCTACCCAGTAACTGGTAGTTGTAAATCCTATTCCTGCAGTTTTCCCCGACAAGACTATTCTTACCCAGTAACCGGTAATGAATACTCCCTACTTGCGGTTTCCAGCGAGTCATCCTTGATATGTTCATCTTAACCGATGACGGATGTCCTCTCTGTCAGATCTTTATTATCTCATTACCCAGTAACAGGTAGTGGATAATAGATTTCTTCTCCTCCTGTGTTGAATTTTATTTCTTCCCCAGTTGAGTTGAGTGCACACTTCCTTATTGAAGTCGTTTTTTCCTGCATGATTCAAGTACGTCAGTTTTATCCTGATCTATTTGTTTCCCCTGCAGAGGTTCTTTTGTTTCTCCGACTGAGTCTTTCCATGTTTATGGAATTCCTCTTGTCTCCCAGCAGTTGTAAGTCATAGCCTGGCCTATGCATACCCTTTCTATCCCCTCAAAGTCTCTGTCTCCCTAGTGAGTTTTCCTTACGGAATGCATCATGCTCCTGCGGATATTCGGTCTCTCTGATTTCTTTTCCTTTGTGGCAATATTTCCCCACAGAGAATTAACTTTTACATTCATATCATATGCATCATGAGGTCTCTTAGGGACCAAAATTTGTTTCTATATGTTGTTATTTAAGCCCATTCTACTGAGTCGATGCGAAGATTTTAACCTTCATCTCCTCAGTTATGTAAGACCCTAATTTTAACCCTAAGATCCCTCATGCAATCTCATCATATGAATTAGCATTGGGATCACACCTTGGCATCCTCCTTACCCATTTTTCATTGGGTTTGTTTTGGGAGAGTCACCAAGCACTATGTGATTGTATCATACTTGTACATTATCATTTGTATTAACCAAAATACCAAAAATATGTCTTTGCATTTGCCTAACTCTTTTGTATGTAGGGCATGGTTCCCATTTGATCTATCAAGTTCATATCTAGGGTTTAAGACCTTCATGGCTAAGAGCACAACCAAGGATTGATCCACAATGTCTCTAAGCATCATATATGAGTCTCATTGATCTTTACATGTTACTTTGATCAAGTATTCTTCAAGAGTTTGGAGGTGGTTTGCCTTGGAAACCCTAGTTTATCTGGGTATATTGAGTAACTTCTTCAATAATATTCCTCACCAATTGATCCAATTTCTCAAGGGACACATCAAAATTCATCATCTTATGCATATATTATCTACCATGAGCCTAAAAAAGTCAAGATAATTGCATGATAGCAAGTTGGTTGATGGTGGTTGGCCAGATGAATTCATCTGATCAAAACTGGGTCTCCCTAGACCCTATCTCTTACAATTTTCACCATATGAAAATGATTCTAAGATCACACTTACTCGAATCACATTCCAAACTACTTTCGTTTTGATACCTAGAGCTAGTTTTGCTTGGAAAACCATTTTCTATGTTGAAACATTATAGGTCATTTTGTCTAAACCCTAATTTGAAAGTCAACTTCCCAAGGCCATAATTTGTTCAATTTTTATGAGATGAAAGATTTCCAAGTTGCAAAATCAAATTCAAGATGTATATTATAACTTTTATGTTTGTAGTGAAATATAAATCAACTTTTATGAACATGTGATATGAGGATACATTATAGGTCATTTTTTACCTAAACCATTGAACAAGTGTGTCGCAACCTGAAAAATACAGTGCGCGAAAAAACAACCGGCGAAAGAAAATGACAGAAGAGTCGCCACCGTGCGTTATTCATCCCAAAGGAGGGAAAGGAAACGCTCGAAGTAAACCTGAAAAAGGAAAGGACAAGACGGGGTCTTGCAACCAAATCCGGGGTTCGGGAGTCGATTATGCGAAGGGAAGGTATTAGCACCCCTACGCATTCGTAGTACTCTACGGGATCCACTTTTGTAGTTCTTGTCTAAAGGGTGTGAGTTTATCTTGTGTTGTTTACCAAAAAAAAAGGGTTAAATGAAAATGACTCGCGCGGATGTCGCATCCACTGCATACGTATCTCATCTGAATATGAGAATCAGAGTCTTCGTAGCTCGGCTACCTAGGGGTTAAGGGTAATTGTGCTCGCTAAGACATCGCGTCTTATACCTACGTATCTCATCTAACCTGAGAATCAGAGCAAAACGTAGTTCGACTAACTATGGGGTTATGGATTGGGTTTTGGACGAACGACGTCACTACGCAATCTACCAGATGCTCGACCTTTGGAGACTTACTCGCCTGTAGTAGAAGGAGTTAACATGTTGCTTTGGGTTTTAGGGTTTGGGATGCTCAAGGGCAAAAAGGCAGTCCTTGACGAAGGAACCGCGCTACCTGCAGGGATACGAACACATACAAAACAAACATGTATAAAGTAAATGTGCCAACAAGGGGCTCAGAAGTAAATAAACAAAAGAAAACAAATGCCTCCTATCGAGGTCTTCCAGCTAAGAAAGCGATAAAATGCGGAAAAGAGGTAAAAGTACCACACGGATAAAGATCCGAAGTAACAGCAATTAAAGGAGTAAGAAACCCAGGGATCTCCCAAGCTAATGCCATCAAAGAAAGGTGAGTCAGTACAGGTAATCGGAATGAACCTCCGGGGGGTATCCCACAAATAAAGTGGGAAAACCACGCAAACCATCTCTGCAAGAGTCTGTGAGCCCTCACAAAAACTCAACAAAAGGGTTAGTGAAACACGATAAGCATTTGTTTCATGGATAACAGTATGGTTTCAGAAACCTCAAACCCTGTGGCATACATTTCAGAAATCATGTGATTAAACATTCAAGGCATAGGTTTCACCCATTCATGCATAATTAAACCCGTGGGCAAAAACATAATGAAATTCATCCATCATACCTCATACATTCAGATGATCCAAATTAAGAGCATAAAATCATGGGAATGAGGCAAACCTGATGGGAGAGACCGGTTGAAATCAAATGGCACGACTGGGTTTGCAAGGCAATGTTAGGGTTTGCGTGAGATGAAAGTGTGTGAGTCAGATTGAATTTTTCAGAGCTGCCTGGGGGTTGCTCTGAGTTCTCTGTTAGGTTTCTCTTCAGGTTTTGTCCAGGGTTTTGTTCCAAGGAAACCTCAGAGTGTTTTTGCTTCTCTTCCTTTTTCTGTCTGATCTCCCTCTTTTATAACCTGATTTTCATGGCTTTGTGGGCTCAAATGAGAGAGGTCCAAGTCCAAGTTTTTTCTATTATATTTTATTTATTTTTTTATTATTATTATTATTATTTTTTTATTTTTATTTTTATTTTTATTTTTATTTTTTTATTTTTAAAAAAAAGTTTCTTGGGTCTAATTCTGATTGACATGATGAAATGCAATATGAAATGCTAAATGAATGCATGAATGAGGAGGGCAAATTTTGGGGTGTTACAGCTGCCCCTATTCAATCATCAGCTAACCCGAGTAGGATGAAAGCGAACAGCTTATCAGACAAACGGGGTGAGCTGTGATTGAATACTAAAGACCGACCGAAAATTTGCGCTCCGAGAACACCACAAAAACGCGGAAATACACCGCGTTGTTTATTTTTCTTCCGATCCTCTGCCTGGATCTGAATCAGTCTTCTGGCTTAATCTGGAGTTTCGATCCTCTGGCTGAACCTATACTCAATTTAGTCCTCTAGTTGGATATTAATTTTGATCCTCGGGCTGGATACGACTTTGATCTTCTGGCTAGATCTTCTTCGAACTTCTGGCTAGATCTCCTTCGTTTCGATTCTCTGGCTGAATCTATTTCCTTTGATTCTCTGGCTGAATCTACTTCGATCTTCTGGCTAGATCTGAATTGTTTCGATTCTCTGGATGAATCTATTTCCGGTCTTCGGGCTAGACCTGACTTCGATATTCTGGCTAGATCTTCTTCGATCTTCTGGCTAGATCTGAATTGTTTCGATTCTCTGGCTGAATCTATTTCCGGTCTTCGGGCTAGACCTGACTTCGATCTTCTGGCTAGATCTTCTTCGATCTTCTGGCTAGATCTCCTTTGTTTCGATTCTCTGGCTGAATCTATTTTCTTTGATTCTCTGGCTGAATCTACTTCGATCTTCTGGCTAGATCTGAATTGTTGCGATTTTCGATCTTCTGGCTAGATCTTCTTCGATCTTCTGGCTAGATCTTCTGGCTAGATCTGGATTGTTTTGATGATAAATTCCCATCATTAGGATCCCGCATCTGAGGCATGCGCTGGTTGACCCTCTTTTGAAATCTACACCCAACCTTCATATTAGATATGCTGCTTCGAGAATATTCCACTTTTGGGCTTCGTACATATTCTTCGGGCTAGAACATGTTGTAACGACTCCTCAATTAGACTTAGGCTTGCTGGGGAAATAAATCTTGTAGGCGACTTCACTGGGGAATCTTCAAATTGAGCCTTAGGCTGGCTTACTGGAACACGATTCTCAGGCTGAATCTTCGAAATGACCATCAGGCTGGATCACTGGAACACGATTCTCAGGCTGAATCTTCAAAATGAACCTCAGGCCGGATCATTGGAAAATGATTCTCAGGCTGAATCTTCGAAATGACCCTCAGGCTGGATCACTGGAAAACGATTCTCAGGCTGAATCTTCGAAATGACCCTCAGGCTGGATCACTGGAAAACGATTCTCAGGCTGAATCTTCAAAACGACCCTCAGGCTGGATCACTCACGCTTGATCCTCTGGCTGGATCTCATGACCTTGGTTGTAAAGTAATTCTTCAGTCTGCTTGGAAGAACCTGTTTATCAGCTTATGTGTATGCTTGATATGATATGCATGCAAATGCAAATGTTATGCATGGTGTAAAAAGAAATCTGCTTGGGGAAGCAAACTCCGGTAGGGAACAGATCGATGTATCAATCCTTGAATGCTCTGTGGGGAATGATCCGTCTGCCGGGACCAATGAGCCACCAAAAATAAATTGGCTGCTTGAAAAGTTGACCTTGCGGGGGGAGTATCAACTATGGAAACTTTGTTCGGCGAGGCTCTGTGAGGAGAGTCTGTGGGGAAAACACTTCCTGGGGAAATGTCGTAGGAAACGACCTTTGTTGGGGATATGAACTTGCTAATCGCCCTCAAGCTGGGGATTAACAAATCTGTTAAAAATAATCTGTTGGGGAATGAGATGAACACTGGGAACACCACCCTCTCATCTGTTGGTTATGCAACCACTCCGCTGTTGCTAGGAAGATACAGTCTGACACTGTCAACTCCGCTGGGGATATATAGTCTGGATACTGTCAACTCTGCTGGGGAACATGCTCTGCTGAGGAGAGACTTTGTCAACCGCTTGGGGATGAGGATTCATGACTTGGCATCCGGTTCCTGTGACCTGCAACCAAAAATACACGTATGCCTCGGGGGAATTACTCGGTTTGAATTCACCGTTCGGGATTAAGCACATTCAAAGCAATTTTAAATGTTTTCTTGTGCAAATCATCTGCAAAAGCCACCATTATGTTCATATGCAATATGTTTTATCAAAAATTCGGACATTTTTGCAAACAAACTGATAAATGAAAAATAAAGAGGCTCTTTAACTGAATTATTCGACTCTTACTGGGGAAGCAATTTGTGCCAGGAATAGGCGAGGGTATCAGGAAGCTGATCCCTAAAAAGAGGTGATTGCTACAAAAAGAGAACTATCCTAATGACAATGGGGATACGGGGTCCCACCGAGTTTCGACTCTACTATGGCTCGTATGTCCTCAAGACGCTCTGCTCATCTTGCTTTCTGAAGTGGATGATTAGTCGATCTTTAACCTTCGAAGATTGCCGGATTGAATGAAACGGTGATATAACACTGATGAACTCAGATCACAGTCATTCGCTTATTCCCTAACTTTTGCCTAGATCGCCCCCTTTTCGAGTTTTCAATCCACCGGGATACCCATTTTTGCCTGAGCCGCCCTTTTGGGTTTTCGACTCACCGGGTGTACTTTATTTTATATCCCTAATTTTTGCCCGAACCTCTTTATTCTTTTTTTTTTGGTTAGTCGGGATGCCCTTTTTTGGCCTGGACTATTCTTTTTATCGTCCAGCGGGTCTATTTTATGCGAAGTATTTTTTTTTTAACTGCGTCTGAGTTAATAGGGGACGGGAATCCTTCGCCATCCATGGTTGTTAGCATCAAAGCTCCGCCATAAAAAATCCTTTTAACCATGTACGGACCCTCATAGTTCGGTGTCCATTTGCCCCTGTGATCTGTGTTGGGAGGAAGAAATCTTTTGAGTACCAATTCACCGACTTGATACCCCCGAGGGCGCACTTTCTGACCAAATGCGTTCTTCATTCGTCTCTGACCGAGATACGTCAATTCTGGGTACGTAGTTCCAGCATAGCACCTTAATCATCGAAGACAAGGTAAGCAAAGCATTAGCAAATTGGTTTTCTTCAAAAGAAAGTCAACAATCTTCTCGTGTAGTCTCTGTAAGGAGCCAGATGAGACTGAGGTGTATACCATTTCCCGTTGGTTTGATTGATGACCAAAGCTGAATCCCCGTATACATCCAGGGTTTTAATCTGTATATTGATGGCTTCCTCAAGTCTTAGGATACAAGCTTCGTATTCGGCTTCATTGTTGGTGCAGGGAAAAGTTATTCTGGCACCAAATGGCATATGAACCCCCTTCCGGTGTGATCAACACTACACCAACTCCGTGACCATTGACGTGGACCGCCCCATCAAACATCATAACCCATTTGGATTCAGGGTCAGGCCCCTCCTCCGGGAGTGGTTCCCCTCAATATTTCTATTTGAGAAACATGATGTCCTCATCAGGAAAGTCAAACCTCATAGGTTGGGAATCATCAATCGGTTGCTCTGCAAGATAATCTGACAAGACACTTCCCTTGATGGCTTTTTGTGAAGTGTATTGGATGTCATACTCTGTCAGTATCATTTGTCACCTAGTAACCTTTCCGGTAAGTGTTGGCTTTTCAAAAACATACTTGACTGGATCCATTTTTGATATCAATAGAGTCGTGTGAGTCAACATATACTGTCTTAGTCGGCGAGCAGCCCATGCCAATGCGTGGCAAGTTTTCTCGAGCAATGAGTATCTTTGTTCACAGTCGGTAAACTTTCGCTAAGGTAGTATATTGCATGCTCTTTTCGATCTGACTCGTCATGCTGACCGAGCACACAACCCATTGACCTTTCTAACACAGTCAAGTACATGATCAACAGTCTTTCCTCTCGGCCTGTAGACTTGCCCCAATCTTGATCTCTTTCTTGTCGTCTGCGGTACCGGTGTTGACGGTCTCAATCACCTCCTGATAAGGGGTAATAGCTCGGTCCTTCTGTTTCAACAATCTGGCTAACCCTTCAGGCAATTCACAATCTTCCTCAACCCCTTCTTCGGCTTAATAGATAGGATTGTCGAAGTCATACTTGGCCATAGCAGTGTCGTTATTAGTGAGATCTGGGTGGTCCGCTCTGCATGATGGAGGATCATGCTTTACCTTAGAATGAGAGATTTTTTTTTTGGAAAGAAAGAAAAAACGAAAAAAGAAACATTGCCATTTTTTTTGTAAAAGTAAAAAAACTGAAAGAAAGAGAACACAAAATTGTTTGCAAAAGCCGTCCTTTATTGATGATAAAAATAATTGCGAAATGTAACTAAATGGATGGCCCTACAAATGAGCCGTTACACCTTGGGCAAAGTGTAAGACTTTATTATGCATGTAATAAAGGAAAACAATAAAAATCACTCTTTCAGTAGAGTACCCCGGACGACTTTTTCAGACGACCAATTGTTGAGCTTTTCTCCCGGGACACACAGGCGAATCCAACTATCTAAGTCACAGTCGCTGTCAGCCTTGTCTTCATCTGCAGCATTGACGATGTGGGGAGAAACCAAACCCACGCTGGAGAGAGTACCGGTTTCATTCTTCTGAGATCCCGGAGCATACCCCAATCCAAACTTGTCTTCTTTGATGACTGGCTCCACAAATTTTCCCCAGCCTTGGGCATTACCAGCTTTAACCACTTCGACAGCTTGCTTGTATGAAGAGATAGAAGTCCCGACCTTCTCAAACTCAGGTGAAAAGACAGCTTCGGGCGCGACCTCATTGATGTTTATGGCTTCGAAGCCCTGACACAGCATCTCGTGCATCTCGCCGTCCATCTCTACATACTTAAATGTAGACAGGTGGCTAATAAAAATATCCTCTTCACCACAGACAGTGACGACCTGACCTTCTAGTTCATATTTGAGCTTCTGGTGGAGGGTAGAAGTAACAGCACCGGCAACATGAATCCAAGGCCGACCTAGCAGATAGCTGTAGGCAGGCTGGATATCCATCACATAAAAGGTGCTCTTGAACACCTGCGGTCCAATATTAACTGGCAACTCAACTTTGCCAAAGACAACTCTCTTAGAGCCATCAAAAGCCCTCACAACTAAGTTACTTGGCCTCAGGATGGTGTCATTGCAATCCAACTTCATTAAGGCTTTCTTTGGAAGAACATTCAGAGAAGAGCCTGTATCAACCAAAACATGGGAAAGCATCACCCCTTTGCACTCCATTGTGATATGCAAGGCTTTGTTGTGATTCCTGCCCTCAGATGTCAGGTCATTATCGTTGAAACCTAGCCCCCGACTAGCGTTTACATTGGAAACTACCGACTCCAGCTAGTTAACAGTTATCTCCGGTGGAACATAGGCCATATTCAGTACTTTCAACAAGGCTGCTCTGTGTGCCTCAGAGCACAACAATAGTGAGAGAATGGAGATCTTTGAGGGTGTCTGATTTAGCTGGTCGACTACCTTGTAGTCACTTTTCTTGATAATCCTCATAAACTCATCCACTTCTTTCTCGAATGCGGTCTTAGGAGGATCTTCCTCAGTAGTAACCTCTTCGGCGGCCATCTGTTTCCCTTTAGCCTTGGCAGCTGCCTCGGCTTCAGTATTTGCGCGTACTGTTGATGGTGCAAATAGGCGTCCACTGCGAGTGAAGCCACCAACCCCTCCAACATTGTCTACAGCGGAGCTACCAATGTCAATGTCTTCTTCGTTAATTTTCTGCCCCTGGCAGTAGATATCAGCCCCATAGTGCCACGGGATAGCACTGTCTTTCTCATACGGAACGGGTCCTGGTATTGTGATGGTGATCGGACCAACCAAAGTCAGTTGAGGGTTGTCAGAATAAATTGCAACTGGTGCTGAACTTTCGATGTTCACCGCTGCTGGTTCTGTACTTTCTGGGAAATATATTGTTGTCGGAGTGAGTCTCTCGGGAACATATATTTCTTCAGGAGTGAAATAAAACGTCGCCGTCGATACATCATTCTTCACTGGACGGGCCTGATCGAACTGAAGACAACCTTCATCTATCAGTTGCTGAATACCCCTTCTCAAACTGTCACATCCGTTTTCGGCAGCTTGACAATTTATGCATTCTTCCCCACAGCCCGGGAAAATCTGTCCTTTCAGAAGTCGGTCTTTAACCACCGATAGCGAATTCTTCACTTTAGTCACATCAGAAACCAAATTCAAAGTTTCCCCACTATCAACAGCATTAATCCTCTGCCCGCCGTGAGCCGACATCGGGTTCTGGATAACATTAGGCACCGGAGAAAAATTGATAGCCTGGGCATCTCTAAAATCTTGTACCTTTAACTGGAGAGCCTTGCAATTATCTGTAGTATGGCCAGGTGCGTTGGAGTGAAAAGCACATTTGGCGTTGACATGATAACCTCTAGGCAAATTATTGGGATCGATTGGTGGGGCCAGAGTTCTCAACGTAACCAGATTCATGTCAATCAGCTTGGGAAGTAATACTGAATAAGGCATTGGGATTGGCTCGATGACCCGGTCCGTCTGCCTTGGACGTTGTTGATAGTGTCTCTGCTGACCCGGATTACCTCCTTGTTGTTGATTGTTGTACCTGGGTTGTTGTTGCGGATGATATTGCGATTGAGGAACAGGTGTTGGAATAGTGACTGCGGCCACTTGATCTTGATAATAATTAGGGCGTCCTCTACCCCTGCCTCTGCTGGCATACACAACGCTTGCCTCGCCTTCTTTTCTTCGCTGACCGTTACCAGCAAACGGTCTCTTAGGACCTGATGAGTTGGAAGCACTATTGTCTTGAATTCGGCTCATCTTCAACAGACTCTCGATTCTTTCTCCAGCAATTACTATCTCTGCAAAGCTGATTGACGGGCAAGCAACCAATCTCTCAATATAATTGCCTTGAAGAGTTTTCATGAACATGTCCGCCATCTCCCTTTCAGACATAGGAGGTTGGACGGACGCAGCAATCTGTCTCCAACGCTGAGCATACTCTCTAAAGGTTTCCTTGGCAGGCTGAGACATACCTTGCAACAAGGTCTGATTTGAAGCCATGTCCAAGTTGTATTGATATTGCTTGACAAAAGCCTCTGCCAAGTCTTTCCAGCTCTTGATGGTAGTACGAGACAAATGAGAATACCATTCACGAGAAGCTCCAGTTAGGCTATCTTCAAAATAGTACATCCACAGCTTTTCATCTTCCGTGTGAGCTCCCAACCTTCCCAGATAAGATTGGAGATGAGTGCGTGGGCAAGAAGCCCTGCTGTATTTCTCAAAAGTAGGGGGTTTGAACTTGTGAGGAATCCTTACTCCCTGAACCAGACCAAGATTTGTGACATCAAAGCCTAAGGAATTTTGAGACTCCAAATATTTGAGCTTCTCAGCAAGCTCATCCATACGGCGAGTGGTCTCGAGAGCCTCGTCGTGCAAAGAAAATTGATCATACTGATAATCTTCAGTAACGGGGCGCCCGTTAATCCGAATTCCTTGATTCACATTGTACCTTCCGCCAATACCATTTCCAACATTCCCTGTGTTGCCAACATTACCCGGGTTTCCATCAGAATTTGCGTTACCCGCGTTACCAGTGTTCACAGGGTTATCAGCGTTCCCAGGGTTACCAGGGTTTCCCTCAGCATTTGGTATCTCCACCACCGGATCGGGTCTCGGTTGCTTAACCAATTCCCTCAGCTTTTCCTGGCCTTCTGCCATACCAGTCATCAATGTCATGAACGGATCCATCCTTTCACGCAGATCAGCCAGCTCTTTCTGTACTTGGTCCATTGCTAGTTGTGGACGATTTTCCTTTGTCGGGTACCTGTGGACTCGCTTGGGACCAATAACTTCCTGATACAGGGAACAAACATTAGACACTGCGGTGACACCTGCAAAACAGACAAGGGTTAATATGCATGGTATGCGATGCACTGCTTGTTCAGTTTTAAGGCACCCCCATTTTGAAAGGGAATACCCTGCAAATGAATAAGCATGAGATGTTGGATGCAAATATGCAGATGATGTTATGCAATGCAAAGGCATGTCAATCAGAATTGATGGATCCGCTTGAACATCTGTTAGGTTGCACTGCCTGGAGAGAAATTCACTGAGGAATAAAATACAAGACCAAAACTCTGCTCCAGAAAACCGGGTTGGTTGGAGGTTAAGGTTTCCTGAATTTAGCCCGCCCCTCACTGGTAGGTTCTAAGAACAGAAGTTCGTCAGCTTCAGCCCTTCAGTCGCGAATAATACGTTTACCACTGAAGGTTTGGTATTATTACGGGACAAAAGACCTCCATTGACTCCCCTCAATAGGACATCCTAATAGCAAGTTCCCAGTCTCGGGATCCTCGGATTGAGCAGCGAGAATGCGCCCACCAGAGCTAACATTATCACGTCTCGGAGGAGAGGCCTCGACTGAGTTCTCGGGAAATGGTCACCAGAGTCGACGATTTCTAGAGGAACATCCTGCCGTTACGGAACACCCGTAAGACATAATATATCCAAAAGAAACCTCGTCTGGGTGTGGTTCTTCACGAACGACTTAACGTAGCAACACACCATGCAAGCCTCATGATTATCCACTCTAAAACCTGTGTGTACACTCAAGCCTGGGTAATGGGCTTATCTCTCATAGAACACCCCATCCCAACAAACAAACAAACAGATCCAACAAATACAACAGATGCATGCAAGCAGGTAAGCAAATAAATGTACAAAAGCATGAACACCCAATAAACAAGAAATCACACAAGCTAGGAGGGACTCGCTTAGGGAAGATGGACCAGCAAGAGGTCAACTTCTTTCAATCCCCAGCAGAGTCGCCAGCTGTCGCAACCTGAAAAATACAGTGCGCGAAAAAACAACCGACGAAAGAAAATGACAGAAGAGTCGCCACCGTGCGTTATTCATCCCAAAGGAGGGAAAGGAAACGCTCGAAGTAAACCTGAAAAAGGAAAGGACAAGACGGGGTCTTGCAACCAAATCTTGGGTTCGGGAATCGGTTATGCGAAGGGAAGGTATTAGCACCCCTACGCATCCGTAGTACTCTACGGGATCCACTTTTGTAGTTCTTGTCTAAAGGGTGTGAGTTTATCTTGTGCTGTTTACCAAAAAAAAAAGGGTTAAATGAAAATGACTAGCGCGGATGTCGCATCCACTACATACGTATCTCATCTGAATATGAGAATCAGAGTCTTCGTAGCTCGGCTACCTAGGGGTTAAGGGTAATTGTGCTCGCTAAGACATCGCGTCTTATGCCTACGTATCTCATCTGGCCTGAGAATCAGAGCAAAACGTAGTTCGGCTAACTATGGGGTTATGGATTGGGTTTTGGACGAACGACGTCACTACGCAATCTACCAGATGCTCGACCTTTGGAGACTTACTCGCCTGTAGTAGAAGGAGTTAACGTGTTACTTTGGGTTTTAGGGTTTGGGATGCTCAAGGGCAAAAAGGCAGTCCTTGACGAAGGAACCGCGCTACCTGCAGGGATACGAACACATACAAAACAAACATGTATAAAGTAAATGTGCCAACAAGGGGCTCAGAAGTAAATAAACAAAAGAAAACAAATGCCTCCTATCGAGGTCTTCCAGCTAAGAAAGCGATAAAATGCGGAAAAGAGGTAAAAGTACCACACGGATAAAGATCCGAAGTAACAACAATTAAAGGAGTAAGAAACCCAGGGATCTCCCAAGCTAATGCCATCAAAGAAAGGTGAGTCAGTACAGGTAATCGGAATGAACCTCCGGGGGGTATCCCACAAATAAAGTGGGAAAACCACGCAAACCATCTCTGCAAGAGTCTGTGAGCCCTCACAAAAACTCAACAAAAGGGTTAGTGAAACACGATAAGCATTTTTTTCATGGATAACAGTATGGTTTCAGAAACCTCAAATCCTGTGGCATACATTTCAGAAATCATGTGATTAAACATTCAAGGCATAGGTTTCACCCATTCATGCATAATTAAACCCGTGGGCAAAAACATAATGAAATTCATCCATCATACCTCATACATTTAGATGATCCAAATTAAGAGCATAAAATCATGGGAATGAGGCAAACCTGATGGGAGAGACCGATTGAAATCAAATGGCACGGCTGGGTTTGCAAGGCAATGTTAGGGTTTGCGTGAGATGAAAGTGTGTGAGTCAGATTGAATTTTTCAGAGCTGCCTGGGGGTTGCTCTGAGTTCTCTGTCAGGTTTCTCTTCAGGTTTTGTCCAGGGTTTTGTTCCAAGGAAACCTCAGAGTGTTTTTGCTTCTCTTCCTTTCTCTGTCTGATCTCCCTCTTTTATAACCTGATTTTCATGGCTTTGTGGGCTCAAATGAGAGAGGTCCAAGTCCAAGTTTTTTCTATTATATTTTATTTATTTTATTTATTATTATTTTTATTTATTTATTTATTTGTACAAAATTATTATTTTATTTTATTTTCGTTTTATTTTTCGTTCTTTTTTTTTTTTAAAGTTTCTTGATCTAATTCTGATTGACATGATGAAATGCAATATGAAATGCTAAATGAATGCATGAATGAGGAGGGCAAATTTTGGGGTGTTACAAAGTGATTTTCCTCAACTTCAAAAATGCATAACTCTATCATTCTAAATCCAAATGACATGAAGTTGGTGACCATTTTGAAGGTCTTTGAAAAAGCTACAACTTTTATGAAGACACGTTTCTCATTTGGAGCTCACATGAAAAGTTAAGTAAGGTGGAACATTGAGGTATATGACTTGACACTTAGAAAAATTTTCAACATGTTGAAATTTCCAAACTTCCACCTCAAAATTCACTTTGATCCAAGTTCCAAATGGAAAAGTGTTCAACATAAGAATTGTTCCTATTGATCTAAGATTTCCAAATAGTCCTATTTCATCCATTTTGGACAAGGTTTGCTAGCGCTGCACATGGTCTTAACAGGTCTGTATCAAGTGGAAAGATCAAATGTTCAAAACATCACATAGCATTGCCTTGCAATTCAAGCTTCATTTCAACTTCATTTCAGATGCATTTGGACCAAAATGGATTGCTTCATGGGATGTACATGCCCATGCAAGCTTGTGCATAATCTTGCCAAATTTGGAAGCAAATTCAGATGTGCAAATAACACTCCCAATTGCTATAAATACAAGCCCTCCTAGCTCATTTGAGAGGACCTTTGCGCGTCAGATTTTCCCCCTCTCTTCAAACCTTCACAATTCAAAGGAAAACCTGAGAATTTTCATTTCGAAAATTGAGTTTGAATCTCACTGTTTGGAGATTCAAAAACTCCATGATCCAAAGCTTTGTTCCATTCCCAAACCACTTCTGCAAGCTTCCTGAGTGTGATCAAGCAAGGATTGAAGCAAGCAAGATCAAGTTCTGCACAACATTAAAGGTATTTTCCAGAAATTTTCTCCTCTTCGATTCTCACCTAATTCTCATTGATTCTCTTGGATCTTTGGTTGTCTGAATTCCTACCAATGTATGCAAGAATATTAAGTTGCTTTGAGGTCAAATCGAAGCAACTCAGTTAACACACCTTAAAATTTAACTCCTCATATATTTCTATATATTTGGAGTTAGTTAAAATTGAGGTCATATTCGTGCTCTACGCGATTTTTTCTTTCAGATCATGTCCTCCTTTTTCATGTATGTGATGGTGATGACTGAACCAGTCCGGCAAGGTTCGCCTGAGAAGGTGACCGGAGTTTAGCGTCGGTGATGTGTTGGACAGGTTCTGAGCCACATGATCAATTTAAAATGTTTTAATCTCACGGGTTGGTTTTGATTATCATCCTTGTAGCGCATTGACTTAAGTCCATGGTGGAAAGCGCGTTGATGACCACTTGATCTGCCACCTCAATTAATGAGGGAGATCAAGTGGTCCACGTTTTTTTTTGTATTTTTTTATTTTCATTTTATTCCTTTGATTTCCATTAATTCATATTAATTTTAATATTGATCCAAAAAATATGAGAGTTTCACCAAAAAAATTTAAATAAAATCCTCTTTCATATTTTAAATTAAAATTATTTTTTGGATCATTATTAATATTTTTCATGATTTAATTGATTTGGTGAATATTTTTAATTGTTTAAAATTACTTTTAAGTTTCCAAAAATTCTGAAAATTTTTCTCCAAGGTCCTTTGACCTTGTTTGACCTATGATAAATCTCATGGCCATTTCTTTGGTGTTTTGATGAGATTTTAGGAATTTGACAAACCATATTTAATTTAATGCATTATTTCTAGTATTTTTAAATTGAATAATTTCCAAATAATTGTGTTGAGCCATTTTGATTGTTTGTATGAGTTTGACTTGTGTTGTTGGGCATTGGTCAAAGTTGATTTGACTTTGCTAGGTTAAGATCATTGTGTTTAGGGGATTGATGGAATGTACATTCCATCTCCCAAAATGAATGAATGATCTTAATTTGGTAAAAGTCCTCCTTTGTCCAATTTGAGTTTTGATCCATTCCCCTCCCTCTTCATCTTATTCTCCTTCTTTATGCATTCATATCATGGACATATGATATCTCAATATCCTAAGGCTAGTTGATTGAAAAATCAACATAAGTATGGATGAGATTAGGCCACCTCTTTTGCATATTCTTTTTGTGTGTGGTATGTTTCATGAGCATAGTCCATTATACTATGTCTCTAACATGCATTAACACCAAAATTCTATTATCCGACCTCAAATAGTTGTGACTTCTACATAAGTCCAATTACGATTGCTTAACATGGCGCTAAATTTGTGACACAAAAGGCATATCATTCTAGTTAGTGAGATTGTAAGTCTCCCCTCTTTCATGGTATTGTGTGGAAACTTGGCCTTTTTCCCTTCCTTTGGAAGATGTCTTGGTTCAAGGATCCATGCTTGTGATAAGTGGATTGAGTGTTCTCCAAAGAGTGACTTAAAAAAAAAGCAAAAGCAATACTAACTTCTAACTCATTAACAACTAACATTTAATTTCAAGTTATTTACTTTAATGCACTTTATTTTTAAGCCTATTTCATTTGCCATTATTCATACCATTCTAATTATTTATGTTAATGTCATTTTCACGTTGTCCTTTTGAACCATATTTTGTGATATATTTTGCTTGTGTATATTGTGTTTGTTTGTTTGGTCTTTGACCATTAATGTACGTAATAAAAACCCAAAACCATAAAAAAATATCTTGTGTGGACTGTTGGTTTAATCTGAGACAATTGGACTTAGAATTTAGGCAACACTCCCTATGTAAAGGACTTGGACAATGCCAACTTTCATGTAACCAAGTGCTTGTAATCTGAAACTTCATCTGATACATCATTAAAGATCCATTTGAGTTCATCTGCAACATGATCATTGTGAAGTTGTTATTTTGAACCTGTGACTTATGGCATTGTGGAATTCATATGCTACATGGGTAAATTTGAAGAAGATCATGGAATGGCTAAGCTTGGATGTGGCTATCTTTATTTGATGCCTTGCTCTTCAAGTTGATATTCTATGCATTGTTTGTTGCTTGATTCTAATGTCCAAGGGAATTTAGATTTGTATATGACATTCATATCTATTGGATTGCAGCCAATTGGTCAGATCTTTTCAACTCTTAACTTTTAATTTTGTGCTTAGGGTTATTCTCTTCATCTCCTCCCCGTCTCTTTAATTTCAAAATCTCTCCCTCCTTTTTAAAACTTCTTTGTTTGTACTTGTTTCTCTAAACTTAGACCATTTTGCAAACTAGAAACTTTGGCCTTATGCCATTGCATTTTTCAAACTTCTTTTCTCAATCAAACTTGTAAATAAACTTAATTATACTTGACTTAAAACTTTTCAAAATCCAAAAAGAACTAACTCATTCAAACCATTTTTTTGTCTTTGTGCCTTTCAAACTTAATTTTGTTAAAAGCAAAGCATCCACTTTGAAATTTGTATCACGAACTACGAGGTTTTGATCCTCATTTTTATGTTGGTACGTAGGCACAAGTCTGAAGGTCTTGTCAAACACAAAAATACATATGCACACAAAAAAGGGCTCCCTAGGAGTACCTAAGACACTTTGGGTGCTAACACCTTCCCTCTGTGTAACCAACCCCTTTACCTGTAATCTCTGGCATTTTATTAGTTTTGATTTGAAAACTTCTTATTTTTGGGTTTTGTTCGTACTTTTCCCTTTTCCCTTGGAAACAATAAAAGTGCGGTGACGACTCTTGTTATTTGATGTCTTGCTGATCCATAGCTTGATGATCATGAATATAACGCTACAAATATCATATAGAGATTATGCTAGGAGGATTTCAACTTTCTTTACAAAGGTTGAGTTTCATCATATCCCTCGAGATGAAAACTGGATGGCAGATGCTCTTGCAACGTTAGCTTTTATGATTATAGTGAAGTATTGGAATGAGGTTCCTAACCTGACTGTGATGCGTCGTGATAGGCCAGCTCAGGTGTTTGTTGTTGAAGAATTCAAAGATGAGAAACCGTGG
Organism: Lathyrus oleraceus; assembly: GCF_024323335.1. Classification (NCBI taxonomy): domain Eukaryota; kingdom Viridiplantae; phylum Streptophyta; class Magnoliopsida; order Fabales; family Fabaceae; genus Lathyrus; species Lathyrus oleraceus. The sequence continues at coordinate 23,275,211 of NC_066581.1, read as the reverse complement.
TATTTTGATATCAAGTGTTTCCTCCAAAGTTAGATTTACCCGTCTGGGGCATCTTTGAAAGATAAGAAGACTTTGAGAATATTAGCTGGCAGTTTCTACCTGAATGGTGATGTGCTTTATAAGAGAAACTTCGATATGGTTCTGCTCAAATGCATGGATAGATACGAAGCAGACTTATTGATGATTGAAGTCCATGAAGGTTCCTGTGGTACTCATTCCAATGGACATGCTATGGCAAAGAAGATGTTGCGAGCAGGTTACCATTGGCTGACAATAGAATCTCACTGTTGCAAGTTTGTGAAGAAATGCCACAAGTGTCAAATTTATGCAGATAAAATTCATGTTCCTCTGACACTGTTGAACGTCATTTCCTCCCCATGGCCTTTCTCCATGTGGGGAATTGATATGATTGGCATGATTGAGCTTAGAGCTTCAAATGGACATCGTTTCATTTTGGTGGCAATTGACTACTTCACAAAGTGGGTTGAAGTGGCATTGTATGCGAACGTAACCAAGCAAGTTATTGTAAGGTTTATCAAGAATCAGATTATATGTCGTTATGGTGTGCCAAGTAAGATCATTACTGATAATGGATCGAACTTGAACAATAATATGGTGGAAGCTCTTTACAAAGACTTCAAGATTGAACACCATAATTCTTCTCCCTACAGACCTAAGATGAATGGGGTTGTTGAAGCTGCAAACAAGAATATCAAGAAGATCATCCAGAAGATGGTTGTGACGTATAAAGATTGGCATTAGATTCTCTCATTTGCTTTGCATGGGTACCATACATCCGTTCGCAGTTCAACAGGGGAAACCCCTTACTCTTTTGTTTATGGCATGGAAGTTGTGCTCCTAGTAGAGGTTGAGATCCCATCATTGCGTATCTTGATGGAAGCCAAGTTGATTGAGGCTGAATGGTGTCAGACCAAGTTTGACCAACTGAATTTGATAGAAGAGAAAAGATTGACTGCCATGTGCCATGGTCAGTTGTATCAGCAAAGAATGAAGAAAGCATTTGATAAGAAGGTCAGGCCTCGTGTATTGAGAAAAGGTGACCTTGTGCTCAATAATAGTCTATCTTTCAAGCCAGATTTTAGGGGAAAATGGACTCCTAATTATGAAGGCACATATGTTGTTAAGAGAGCCTTTTCAGGCGGTGCTTTGATTCTTACAACTATGGATTGTGAAGAGTTCACTCGTCCTGCGAACGCAGATGCAGTCAGGAAATACTTCGCCTAAAAAGAAAAGAATAGCTCACTAAGTTGAAAACCTGAAAGGGCGGCTTAGGCAAAAATGAGTGTCTTGGTGGATTGAATCCGAAAGGGAGATCCAGGCAAAAATTAGAGACATTAAAAAACATAAAAGAATTATCCCGATAAATTGAGTACCCCACCTTAGGGTAATTTATGCAAAAATTAAGGATTATGGCAAGTAACTGCATCCTGATGATCTTCAGTTTTGAAGATGTTCTTGAGCAAGTCGTTCAATTCTGATTCACCATCTCCGACAAAGACGCCAAGAGCACAGTGAACATCAAAAGTTGGGAGAAGGATTAGTAATCATTGTATTCAATGTAGCCCTTTTCCATATAAATTACCATTTTTCAACTTTTGTAAAGATCTATGGAGTCTTGTCATTTACAGACTACCATTCCATTAAATAAAGTTGAGCTTTTTATCCAATTGTTTCTACTCTTGTTTAATTCAACCAAATAGATTTAAATTTTATGATCATTTTTGAAATTCAATTTTAAATTAAAACCATATTTTCTTAAATATATAATAGTTGTTATTTTAAGCAATCGATATCACTTAAACGAATATCAACAACGGTTTGAAGAGCAGTAAACCCTAAATACGGAGAAGTATTAGTTCTCCCCAAGCATTGGGCGTGATCCCCATTTCATCCCCGACAGCATTTCACCAGCCGAGTTCTCTTGGTTTCCCCAGCCGAGTTTGTTGGCCTCCTTTTAGTTGTAGGCATGTTATTTCGGCAGTTTGCATGGTTCCGGCAGATCTTTGGTTCCCCGTAGGTCATCAGAGGTACTCCTGATTTTGAGAAGCTATAGGGTTGGTCCCCTGTAGGGTTGTCTCCCATTTGATATGATGTTGACCTAAAATTCCCCGCAAGGTGTGTAGCGGTTTCCTCAGCAGATCCTCTCTTTGTGCTTTACCCAGCAAGGATTGAGCCTTCAAGGCGTTTGTTCGTTTCTCCCCAGCAGTTGTTTCCCTCGTGTGAGGATTGGCTAGGGGTTGTATGGATGATTCAAATCAGTGACACTTGTATCCTTTGTGATCATTTTGACAGCATAATCATCATATATACATATACATTCATATAATTTCATTATTGCATTATTGCACTTTGTGATTCCTTGTTCGTTTTAATCCTCTGCCATGGCGATATACCTTTTTCCCCATGCAGATTTGGTTTTCTGTCCTCTTTCAATTGTAGAGTGTTATCCCATTAAGCAAAAAGATTGTAACCTTTCTCTTTTCCCCACTAAGTTGTTTCCTCGTGGATGATCATTATTTTAGCTTCCTCCCCAGTTGATTATCTGGATGGAACCACTCCCCTTGAGTTATATCCTCATTGGGTTGAGTCTTTAATTGACCGTGTAAATCCTGCTTTTTTCCCTTCATAGAGTTTATCCTTGATATGTTCATCCTAATCGATGACGGATACTCTCTTTGGTATTCTATCCAGTAGCTGATAGATATAATTCCTATTTTTCCCCTTTGAGTCTATCCTTGATATGTTCATCCTAACCGGTGACGGATATTCTCTTTTTTGTATTCTATCCAGCATTCAATAGATGTAATTCCTACTTTTTTAGGCAGTTTATCCTTGATATGTTCATCCTAACCGATGACGGATATCCTTCCTAATTTCCCCAGGCAAGTCTATCCTTGATATGTCATCCTAACCGATGATGGATATTCTTTCCTTCGAGTCTATCCTTGATATGTTCACTTTAACCAGTGACGAATATTCTCTCTTTGTATTCTACCCAGTAACTGGTAGTTGTAAATCCTATTTCAACTTTTCCTAGCAGTTTATTCTTACCCAATAACCGGTAATGAATACACCTCATGGTTACCCTTAGTGAGTCATCATTGATATGTTTACCTTAACTGGTAACGGATGTCTTCCCTGTCAGATTGTATTATCCTCGTACCCAGTAATCGGTAGTGGATAATATATTTCTGCTCCTCCTATGTTGAAGATCTTTTCTTCCCCAATCGATTTTGAATGCACATTTGCTTAGTGAAATCGCTATTTCCTGCTTGGTTCGAGTACTTCAGCTTTGTTCTAATTTACCCGTTTCCCCTGCAGATATTCCTTTTGTTCCCCGGTTGAGTCTTTCCATTGATTTATTTTCATGGAAATCCCTCGAGTCCCCCAGTTTTTTTAATTCATAGCCTGGCCTACGCACAACCCTTTTTCCCCAGAGTCTCTGTCTCTCTAGTGAGTTTTCCTTATGGAATGCATTATACTCTTGCGGACTTTTGGGCACTCTGAATTCTTTTCCTTTGTGGCAACATTTCCCCACAAAGATTATCATTTCATATCATATGCGTCATGAGGTCTCTTAGGGACCAAAATTTGTTTCTATATGTTGTTATTTAAGCCCATTCTACTGAGTCGATGCGAAGATTTTAACCTTCATCTCCTCAGTTAGAACGTCCTTAAAGAGGGGCAGCTGTAAGACCCCAATTTTGACCCTAAGATCCCTCATGCTATCTCATTATATGCATTGGCATTGGGATCACATCTTGGCATCCTTCTTACCCCCTCATTCATTGGGTTTGCATTGGGAGAGATCACCAAGCACATTTGATTGTATCATACTTTGTATTTTATCATCTTTACTAACCAAAATACCAAAAATATGTTTTTGTATAATCTAACTCTTTTGTAGGTAGAGCACATGCTCACCTTTGATCTATCAAGCCCACATCTAGGTTTAAGACCCTTAATGCAAGGAGCTCAATCAAGAATTGGTTTACTATGGCTCTAAGAATCATATATGAATCCCCATGGCCTTCACATGATATCTTGATCAAGAAATCATCAAGAGTTTGGAGTTGGTTTGCCTTGGAAACCCTAATTCATCTGGGTATCTTGTATAACTTCTTCAACAAGCTTCTTCAACAATTGATCAAATATTTCAAGGGATACTTCATATTTCATCATCTTATGCATTTATGATCCTCCATGAGTCCCAAAAGTCAAGAGAGTGTCCAGCTAGCAAGTTGGTTCATGGTGGTTGACCAGAGGAATTCATCTGATCAAAACTGGGTTCCCTAGACCCTATCTCCTACAATTTTTGTCATATGAAAATGATTCCAAGAGAAAAGTTACTCTAAATTACACTTAAAACAACTTTCATGTTGAGTTATAGAGCTAGTTTTGCTTGGAAAGTCATATTTATGGTGAAAGATTATAGGTCATTTTGTTTAAACCCTAATTTGGAGGTCAACTTCCCAAGGCCATAACTTGCTCAATTTTTATGATATGAAATATTTCCAAGTTTCACAATAAAATTCACGATGTCTACTTCAAATTTGATGTTTGGAGGATTAGCTAATTCAACTTTTATGTGCATGTGATATGAGGATACATTATAGGTCATTTTGAACCAATGTCGTTGAACAAGTGATTTTCCTCAACTTCAAAAATGCATAACTCCTTCATATTAAATCCAAATGAGGTCAAATATGTGACCATTTTTAGGGAATTTAAGAGAGGTACAACTTTGATGAATGAACTTTTCTCATTTGAAGCTCACATAAAATGTTAACCAAGGTGGAATAAGTGAACATATGGCTTGACACTTAGAAAATATTTTGACATGTTTGATTTTCCCAACTTCCACCTCAAAATTCATCATGATCTAAGCTTCCAATGAAAAAGTGTTCAACATGAAAGTTGCTCCTCTTGATCTAACCTTTCCAAAAAGTCGAATTTCATCCCATTTGGACAAGATATGAGTGACTTGCTCATGGCTTGAGCATTGGATCATCATTTGGCATAAGTGAACTTGAACCTTTCATACACAAATGCATAGCTTTCCAACATGACTTCAGCAATGTTTGTACTCAATTATGGACCAGAAGGAATGATTACATGGGCCTATCACACGCTCATGCACCCATCCAATGTACATTGCTATTTTTGGAACCTTGATTCAAGTGTGCAAATATCAATCCATATGACTACAAATAGAGGCCCTTGTGATCAGAATTAAGGATCCTGCGCGCTAGCTTTGAATCCCAACCTCCAAAATTGTCTCATTCAAAGGATAAACTTGAGAATTTCCATTGGAAATTGAGTTTGAATCTCATTGTTTTGAGATTCAAATCTCCAAGAGTCATGTGCCTTTTGTTCATCCAATTCCACTCCATCAATTGCCCAGAGCAAGATCAATAGCAAGCAAGAGCAAGATCGTGTTTATACAGACCCGCATTGAAGGTATTTTCCAAAAAAAATCATCTCTTCAATTCTCACTCAATTCTCCTTAATTATTCTTGATCTTTGGTTGTATAAAGTCCTACCAATATAGGCAACAAGATTGAGTTGCTTTGAGGTCAAATCGAAGCAACTCAGATCATGCACCTCAAAATTCAACTCCCTGTATCTTTCAATATACTTGGAGTTAGGAGAAATTGAGGCCAGATTCGAGTTCCTGAGCATATTTACTTTAAATTTATGTCCTTCTTTTTAATTTTGGTGATGGTTGTGAGTGAACCAGTCCGGTGAAGCTCACCGGAGAATGAGATCGGAGCTTTGGCTCTGGTGACGTGTTGGCACTCATCTGAACCACGAGATCCTTTTCAAATGTTTTAATCTCGTGCCTTGGTTTTGCATACCATCCCTACAACGCTTTGACTTGTGTCCACCATGGAACACACGCTAGCAGCCATTTGATTTGCCACCTCAATTAAGGAGGGAGATCAAGTGGTCCACGTTTTTTTCTATTTTTTTTATTTTCATTTTATTTGGTTTATTTTCATTAATTCATATTAATTTTAATATTGATTCAAAAAATATGAGAGTTTCACCAAAAAAATTTAAATAAATTCCTCTTTCATTTTCTGAATTAAAATTATTTTTTGGATCATTATTAATAATTTTCATGATTTAATTGTTTTTGTAAATATTTTTAATTGTTTAAAAATAGTTTTAAGTTTCCAAAATTAATGAAATTTTTTCTCCAAGGTACTTTGACCTTGTTTGACCTATGATAAATCTCATGGCCATTTATTTGGTGTTTTGATGAGGTTTTAGGATTTTGACCAACCATAATTTAATTTAATGCATTATTTAATTGATTTTAATTGTTTAATTGCAAAATAAATTGTGTTGAGCTTTTGATATTGACTTATTGAGTTTGACATGTGTTGTTGGGCCTTGGTCAAGGTTGATTTGACTTTGTTGAGTTAAAATCATAGGATTTAGGGGATTGATGAAATGTACATTTCATCTCCCAAAATGAATGAATGATTTTAATTTGATAAAAGTCCTCCTTTGACCAATTTATGTTGATTCCATTTTCCTCTCCCTCTTCATCTTGATCCCATTCTATTCTCATTCATTTCATGTACCTATGATGTCTCTATATCCTAAGGCTAGTTGATTGCAAATTCAACATAAGTATGGATGAGATTAGGTCCACCCCTTTTGCATATTCTTTTTAAGTGTGGTATATTTTAGGAGTATGGTTCATAATATCATATCTCTAACATGCATTAACATTAAAAATTGTATTGCTTGGTCTCAAATAGTTGTGACTTCTACATAAGTCCAATTACGATTACTTAACATAGCGATAAATTTGTTGACACAAAAGGCATAGCATTCTAGTAAGTGAGATTGTAAGTCTCCCCTCTTTCATGGTATTGTATGGAAAGTTGGCATTTTTTCCTTCCTTTGGAAGATGTCTTGGTTCAAGGATTCATGCTTGTGAGTAGTGGGTTGAGTGTTCTCCAAAGAATGACTCAAAACCAAAGCAAAAGCAATACTAACTTCTAATCAACTAACAACTAACATTTAATTTCAAGCCTTTTACTTTTATGCACTTTAATTTTTAAGTCTTTATTCAGTTGCCATTATTCATACCATTTAACTTGTTTACTTTAATGTCTTTTTCACTTTGCTCATTTGAGCCTTATCTTGTGGTATATTATGATTGTATATACTTGTTTGTGTTTGTGGTCCTTTGACTTTAATGTACATAATAACAACAAAAACCCTAAAAGACATTTTGTGTGGGCTGTTGGATATGCTCTAAGGCATTGGACTTAGAATTAGACAACACTCCATATGCAAAAGGACTTGGCCAATGCTAACTTTCATGAACCCAGTGCTTATGAATTGAAACTTCATCTGAAGCAAGTATTGAGATCCCCTTTGAGTTCATCTGCTACATGGTCTGATTGAAGTTGTTACTTTGAATATGTGTCTATCTTTGAGTTCATCTGATGCATGGAGTTATGAAGAAGATCATGAAGTTGCTAAGCTTGGACGTGGCTATCTTTATTTGATGCCTTGCTCTTCACCTTGCTATTTGTGTATTGATATTGCTTAATTCTAAATTCCAAGGGAAATTTGGGTTTCTATATGACATTCTTGTCTATTGGATTGCAGCCCATTGGTCAGATATTTTCAACTCTTAACTTTTAATTTTTTCTTAGGATTAGTCTCTTCATATCTTCCCCGCTTTTTTAATTTCAAATCTCTCCCTCCTTTTAAAATCTTCTTTGCTTGTGTTTTCTAAATTTAGACCATATTGCAAATTAGAAACTTTGGCCTTATGCCGTTGCATTTTTAAACTCTTTTCTTAATCAAACTTGTAAATGAATTTAACTATACTTGACTTAAAATTTCAAAAGACAAAAAGAACTGACACCCATTCAAACCTTTTTAGGCCTTTTGTGCCTTTGTTAAACTTAAATTTTTGTTAAAAGCAATGCATCCACTTTGAAATTGTTACCACGAACTACGGGGTTTTGATCCCTCATTTTATGTTGGTACGTAGGCACAAGTCCGAAGTGTAAGAACAAAGTTGGTTCTACAATATATCTCTAAGATTTTGATGATAACAAAGGATGAAACAAAAATGGTACTCTAACGTGATTTTTTCTTAGTGTGCAGGACTCTGAACACTTCGCAGGATTCTGACAATACATCAGATATAAAATTATGTCAGGAATTCGATAATCGGATGCCACTCAAAAAGGATACATCTAGAAGGTTCTAAATCTGACCAAGGCAGATACCAGCGTAACATTTAGAAGTCAGAAGCTACGTTAAAAGACTACTGAATCCAGACTCTGATACTTAAGAAGTCTAGAGCACTGAGAAGCTCTGATGAAGTCATACATAATCATCCTCTGAAGACAAACTCTGACATATCAAGACTCTGACGTGGACTCACCAGTCCAGAACGCGTAACCGAAAAGAATCTTAATATGGAAAGGAAGTATTTAAAGAAGGGAATAATGAGGCGGACAAAAAGGTTTTAGAAAGAAACAAAGAGAGTAATGACATTAATCATTCTTCAATGACCAAGATTATGTATTCACTCCAACGGTCCTTCACAACGACTATATAAAGAACGGAATACTTCACAAGAGAATACACCTGAGACACACAGAAATCTCATTCATCCTCTCTCATTTTCACGAGCTGCTGCTATTACGTGAAAATCTTTTATTCTTATATTTCTGTAATATTTGCTTTTTGTTAGAAGCACTTTACATTACAATTTACTCTTGCTTAAACTACTTCCTCAAGTGACTCTGCGCAGTCTGAATACTTGAGAGGGCTAAGAGATTATTCTCTTAGACGTTTGGTTGTGTAATCTTTCAAGATTAGTGGATTAAGTTCTTTTTGAAGGCGAAATCACCTTGGTCGGGGGGACTGGAGTAGCTTTGAATTTCAAGCGAACCAGTATAAAATTTTGTATGTTTTTGATTTCTGAAAAAGTTTTTTTTATTTCCAAAACAATTCAAACCCCCTTTCTTGTTTTTCTCAACCTTCAATTGGTATCAGAAGAGTTATCCCTTTTAACCAGAAGAGTAACACAACTCTGGAGAAAAAGGAATAATAACTTAAGAAGACTAAGACCCAAGGGGGATCGATCAGAATCAACTTCCAGAGGTAAGTCTAACAAAGATATAACATGCTATGAATGTAAGGAAACAGGTCATTACAAAAATGAATATCCCAAGTTGAAGAAAGAAAGCTCTAGAAGAGAAAATTTCAAGAAAAGTTCATTTAGAACCAAAAAGGGACTGATGGCCACCCGGGATGACAGTGGATCTGATGCCTCAGAATCAGACTCTGAAGAACAGGCAAATGTTGCACTCATGGCTACCACCTCCAGAAATACATCAGATAGAGAATCTGAATCTGAAGAGGTATTTTCTGATCTTTCTCGCTCTGACCTTGAATCATGCCTTTCTGAAACTCTAAACTCATACTAGAAACTTAAACAAAAATTTAAAGTTGTAAAAGAGGTTCTTGAAGAAACCATCGAAGAATGTGGTAAACTTGAGATGACAGTTTCAGAACTAGAAGATGAAAATCGAACTTTGATATTAGAAAGAGACTCCACAAATAAATAATGTTTAAAACTTGAAGAAGCGTTATCTCAAGCTCCACAAACTTCGAACACAGTAATTTATGAATATGAAAAATCTTTTCAAAAGTTTCTGAAAAATGGGATAGAAAGAAGCAGAATGACATCCATGATTTATGGAGTTAGTCAGAATAATAAAAGAGGAATTGGGTATGACCCTAGTGAAGATAAATCTTCCACAAATGACAAACCTAAATCTCCGTTTTCTTATCACTACACACATACACAAGCACAACGTTTTGATAATGCTAGAAAACCCAAAGTTCTAAGAAACTCTGGGAAAACTAATCATAAAGGACCCAAAAGATTCTGGGTTCCAAAGGATAAGATTGTTTATGTTGTAGATATCTTATGCAGCAGAGTTAAGACACCAGTCATGGTACCTGGACTCTGGATGCTCGCGACACATGACGGGAAGAAAGTATATGTTCCAAAGCCTGGAACTTAGAGATTCTGGCTTTGTAGGTTTCGGAAGAAATCATAAAGGAAGGATCAGAGGCTCCAGAACTATTGGTAATGGAACTCTTCCCTCTATATATGATGTTCTCTATGTAGAAGGATTAATGCATAACCTGTTATCAATAAGTCAATTAAGTGATAACGGCTATGATGTAATCTTCAATCAAAAAACATGTAAAGCAATTAATCAGAATAATGGACCAGTCCTATTCACTGGCAAGAGGAAAAAAAATATTTACAAAGTAAATCTTTCAGACTTAAAAGAACAAAACGTAAAATGTTTGATGTCTGTTCATGAAGAGCAATGGGCATGGCATAGACGCTTGGGCTACATTAGCATGAGAAAACTATCTCAGCTAAATAAACTCGAGTTAGTCAGAGGTCTACCCAAGTTGAAGTTTTCTTCAGATGCTCTATGTGAGGCATGTCAGAAAGGGAAATTTTCTAAAACATCTTTTAAAAAGAAAAATATTGTTTCCACCTCTAAGCCTCTGGAACTTTTTCACATTGACCTGTTTGGACCTGTTAAAACAGCATCAGTCAATGGAAAGAAATATGGACTAGTAATTATTGAGTAATTATTTATTTACCACGGGGAAACAGGAAAAGAGTCTCAAGAGACCGATCTAGGATCAAACTAGATAGGCGCACCAAATCAAGACTTGTCCCGGTGAGGATATAACTCAACGGGGAAAATCATCCCAATATATGTGTTAGGAAGGAACAAAACAAACAACATCCATGAGGATATAAACCGGTGGGGAATGTGAAAGAAGGGATAGACGCTTTCTGCCTATGGAGCTGACTCTATATGGAGAGATCAGACACACACGTCTGCTTGGGGAAGTATATCACCAAATAGCAGGAGACAGCAAACAACGATATATGGCAAAGAATGCAATATGGATATCTGAATGTTATAATTATGCATGTACGCGCGTGGTTTATGTATGATGTATGTTGACAAACAGACATATTTAACACAACCAGGTCCAGGAATCAACCACCCGGTACTACATCTCCAAAGAGAAAGCCAAGTTCACCGAAGAGTATCCAATCTGCTGGGGATCAGAGATACCAGAAAGCAAAGAACTCTGCAGGGGATGAATCATCAATCATTCCCGCTGGGGACGAGAGTTATCACAGACAAGGTCCACCACACCAACAACTCTACTGGGGAATCTATCCGAGGAGATAAAGGATTTATCGGGATCAACCACCAAATACCGCTCTTGCCCAAAGAGATCCAAGCTGCTGAGGAAGAAAGATTGCCACTCTGCTGAAGGGAAGAGAGGTGACTCTCAACAAGCAATCCACTTGGTAGGATAAACCACAAGGGGTTCCGGAGGGAGGAGATACAATCATGCCAGAAATATGGACAAAAATCTTACCATGTTGGGGATCGTACCACCCTTGGGAGAGCACTGAGGATCTCCTAAGTATCCTTTCGTCATTGTGAATGTTCACTTTGTTTAAAAACAAATTATAAAAAATTTGATCGTTTAAAACAATGATATTTTCTTAATCAAAACATGCAAAACATTTGTTGAATAGAAACAGATAAGAGTGCCAATAATTGGATAAAAGGCTCAAATTTATTTGATAGAATGGTAGTCTGTGAATGGCAAGACTCCATAGATCTTTACAAATTTGAAATTGGTGATATATATTGGAAAAGGGATACATTGAACATAATGACCATTTCTCCACCAATTCTGAAGCCGATGTATTTGAAGCTTTGGCTGATAATGAGCAAGGATCTCTGACGGACGACAGTTGTAGAACAAAGTCTTGTCAGGATGCAGTTACTTGCCAAATCCATAATTTTTGCCTAGATTGCCCCAGGATGAGGTACTCAATCTAGCGGGATACCTATATTCATTTTTCATGTCTCTAACTTTTGCCTGGATCGCCCTTTCGGGTTTTCAACCCACCGAGACGCTCATTTTTGCCTAAGCCGCCCTTTCGGGTTTTCAACTTAGAGAGCTATTTAGTTTTTATTTTTTTAGGCGAAGTATTTCTTGACTGCATCTGAATTCACAGGACGAGTGAAATCCTCCCCATCCATAGTTGTAAGTATCAAAGCACCGCCTGAAAAGGCTCTCTTAACAACATATGGACCTTCATAGTTCGGAGTCCACTTGCCCCTGGAATCGGGCGCGAAAGACAAAACTTTCTTGAGCAAAAGGTCACCTTCTCGGAATACACGAGGCTTGACCTTCTTATCAAAAGCTTTCTTCATCCTCTGCTGATATAACTGACCGTGGCACATGGCAGTCAATCTCTTTTCTTCTATCAAGTTCAGCTGGTCATAACGACTCTGAACCCATTCAGCATCAGTCAACTTGGCCTCCATCAAGACTCTCATTGATGGGATCTCCACCTCTACTGGGAGTACAACCTCCATGCCATAAACAAGAGAGAAAGGGGTTGCCCCTGTTGAAGTGCGGACAGATGTACGATATCCATGCAAAGCGAATGGCAACATCTCATGCCAATCTTTGTACGTAACAACCATCTTCTGGATAATTTTCTTAATATTCTTGTTAGCAACTTCAACAGCCCCATTCATCTTGGGTCTGTAAGAAGAAGAGTTATGATGCGCGATCTTGAACTCACTACATAGTTCTTTCATCATCTTGTTATTCAAGTTAGATCCATTATCAGTAATGATCTTATCTGGCACACCATATCGGCATATGAGTTGATTCTTGATAAACTTCACGACCACCTGCCTGGTCACATTTGCATACGACGTCGCTTCAACCCACTTGGTGAAGTAATCAATTGCTACGAGAATAAATCTGTGTCCGTTGGACGCTTTCGGCTCTATCATGCCAATCATGTCAATTCCCTACATGGATCTTATCAGCATAAATCTGACACTTGTGGGATTTCTTCACATATTTGCAACAGTCAGACTCCATTGTCAGCCAATAGTAGCCTGCTCTCAACATCTTTCTAGCCATGGCATGTCAATTGGAATGAGTACCAAATGAACCCTCATGGACCTCAGTCATCAACAGGTCTGCTTCGTGTCTATCCACGTATCTGAGCAGAACCATGTCAAAATTTCTTTTGTAAAGCACTTCGCCATTGAGGTAGAAACTGCCTGACAATCTCCTCAAAGTCTTCCTATCTTTTACAGATGCCCCAGGCGGGTAAATCTGGCTCTGAAGGAAACACTTGATATCATAATACCACGGATTATCATCTTTTACTTCTTCTACTACAAATACATGAGCTGGTCTGTCCAAGCGCATCACGGTGATATTGGGGACTTCATTCCACAATTTAACCATAATCATTGAAGCAAGCGTAGAAGATCAGTCCCATAATACAGGCCTCATACTCAGCCATATTATTCGTGCATTTGAAAGTTAGCCTTGCTGTAAAAGGAATATGCGCGCCCTGAGGAGTAATAATCACGGCCCCAATACCATTTCCATACTGATTTACAGCGCCATCAAACACCATACTCCATCTGGAACCAGACTCTGGCCCTTCATCAAGTGTAGGGTCATCGCAATCTTTCACTTTCAAATACAGAATTTCCTCATCCGGGAAGTCATACTGAACTGACTGATAATCTTCAATAGGCTGATGTGCCAAATGGTTAGCCAAGATACTACCTTTAATAGCCTTCTGAACTCGATACTCAATATCATACTCAGATAACAACATCTGCCAATGGGCAATTCTCCCTGTTAAAGCAGGCTTCTCGAAGATGTACTTGATTGGATCCATTCTGGATATCAACCTAGTCGTATGACTTATCATATACTGGCGTAAGCGCTTAGCAGCCCAAGCCAAAGCACAACATGTCTTTTCAAGCATTGAGTATCGAGACTCACAATCAGTGAACTTCTTACTCAGGTAGTAAATAGCATACTCCTTCTTCCCTGATTCGTCTTGCTGACCAAGGACACAACCCATCGAGTCTTCAAGAACAGTCAGATACATGATCAAAGGTCTTCCCTCTACAGGCGGAGACAGAATCGGAGGCTCAGACAGATATTCTTTAATACTATCGAAAGCTCTTTGGCAATCCTCGGTCCAATCATGGGATTGATCTTTCCGGAGGTTTCAAACCTGCTCCCATTTCGAGTCAAGAGAATGGTACGATCCCGCCGTCACCTCAGAATAAAAGGGGTGATCTCGTAGTTCTTGGTCTGTGAAGATACGTTGTTAGGTGCTCCATTTTTCTTTTTCCATTGAGGCCAAACCTAAACCTGTGCTCGAGAGATAGTTATCCATATACTGATAAGGGATGTATGAATTCTCGAGAGGAGAGGAGCCATGATGGTCCCCCCTGGACCGCCCGGATCCCACGAGTGAATAGAAAGTTGGATCTACATTGGATCTCACCTGAATCGCCCCATCTATCTTCCTGAGGAGGAGTTTGGTTTCAAACCCCAGTTCAAACAGGAGAAGTACGCCATGCTAATGTGCCTTGGATGGTCCACATCTCAGGGTCAGGCGCTGATGAACACATTGAACTATCTATGTGGCTGATAGCCCTCACAGTCCAGGCACAACGATGCAATTATCAGGGGCGCGCTCTACCACTGAGCTAATAGCCCATTGTGTGGGCCCCCCGAAGGGGCCCACTATGTCAAAAGTGAGAGAAACCCCATCTCTCTCTTTCCCCTTTGTTTGCCTCATGTCGCCCCAAGGGGCGACATGGGTCAAAAAAGAGGACTTGCTTCTCAGTTTTGGGCGAAGGCATCTCTTGTATTGCTTTGACCTTTGCAGGATCAACCTCAATACCTCTTTCACTAACAATGAAGCCCAATAACTTGCCAGAACGGACTCCAAATGTACACTTGTTGGGATTCAGACAAAGCTTATATTTCCTCAAACGCTGGAAAAGCTTCAACAAATGCTCTACATGTTCAACTTCCGTTCTTGACTTAGCAATCATATCGTCAACATATACCTCAATCTCCTTGTGCATCATATCATGAAACAAGGTGGTCATAACTCGTTGATACGTGGCTCCGGCGTTCTTCAAACTGAAGGGCATCACTCGATAACAGAATGTTCCCCAAGGTGTGATGAATGTTGTCTTCTCCATACCCTCGGGTGCCATCTTAATCTGATTATATCCGGAAAATCTGTCCATAAACGAGAAGACATTGAATTTAGCTGTATTGTCTACCAACATATCAATATGTGGTAGAGGGAAATCATCTTTCGGACTAGTTTTATTCAAGTCTCTATAGTCCACACACATCCAGACTTTTCCATCTTTCTTAGGCACGGGCACAATATTGGCCACCCATTGAGGATATATAGAAGTCACCAGAAACCCCGCATCAATCTGCTTCTGAACTTCCTCTTTGATCTTCACTGCCATATCAGGATGAGTTCTTCTGAGCTTCTGCTTTACAGGCACGCGCTCAGGCTTCAAAGGTAGGAAATGTTGCACAATATCAGTATCCAGACCAGGCATGTCTTCATATGACCAGGAAAAGACGTCAACATATTCTTGTAACAACTTAATCAACCCCTTCTTAACAGATTCTTCCAGAAGTGCCCCAATCTTTACCTCTCGCACACAATCTTCAGACCCCAAGTTGACTGTTTCCAGATTCTCAAGATACGGCTGAATGATCTTCTCTTCATGCTCAAGTAGACGGGTGATCTCATCAGGAATCTCTTCAACATCATCTTCTTCCGCCTCAAATACAGGGAATGCAAAATTGGGAGATGGTGTTGGGTCATTATGTTCAATGGGTTTAGAAATCAACCTGCATAATGATTTTGGATATAAAAGAGATTTTAGAATTCAAACAAAGCAAATCATTATGCAGATGAAAAGATTGATTTTATTTTATTTTTTAGGGTTTTATGTGATCACCAATTTCATGCAAAAACAAAATGGGAAAATAAATGGGAAAAACAAACATTTAAGATGAATTTATTGAATGAAAATATCATTGTATTTATGTTGCCAACAATGTTATCACTCCTCATTTTGGCATGGGAGAAGGGTTTTTAAACAAAGTGATTATTACGTTGACTTGTAGACAACTGTTGGAATATCCACAGCGACCCAATTGTTGCAGACCCCACCAGGGATGACGAAGTTGCCAGAATCCTTTGTATCTTCTTCTAAAATGGCAGCAGCCTCCTCATCTAGACCGGTGTGGATGAAACCTCCACTCTTGAATAACCCTTGCTTGTTGAAAGTACCAGAAGAAAAACCTATGCCAGCCCGGGACTCGTTGTCTTCTAACTCAATCATTTTTCCTAAACCAGTGGTTACACCACGCTCAATGGCCAGCTTTGCATCTTTGTAGGAAGCAAATGAAGGAGCTCTTTTCTCAATAGGCTTAGCAATAGATAAAGCTTGGAAAGGAGTTCCAACTTCAACCTCAGCATCTATATAAGGGAAGGAAGTCAAATGGCTAACCAGGAGAGCCTTTTCTCCCCCTACCACCACCAACTTCTTGTTTTTCACGAATTTCCATTTCTGGTGTAGGGTGGACGTCACGCCGCCTGCCTCGTAAATCCATGGTCTAAGTGATCCATCAGTCTTGAAATATTGGCTCTAGTGTAGTACCGGTGAGTCAGCTTGTCTTCAAAATAAATGAAGGACACAGAGTTAGACCACAGGGCAAGGGATCGGAAACAGAACCTGCTTATGCATATGATGCATGCAATGCTTGTGCATATGATTTGTTTTTTATTTCAAAGGAACTTTAGAGTTTTATTTGCAAATTCTAGAAATATTAAGCATTTTATCACATATGGAAATATCTCATCAAATAATATCAGGGAAAAGAAGTGCAGCATCGTCAATCATATACAAGAAAAAAGGAAAATAATCGTCTTATGGATCCCTAGAAACAATCATCTAAAGCTCGGGACACAGGAAGATAAGATACGCGAAGCCTCTTCACCTCCCTCTCATAGGCTTCCTCCATATCGGCCTTCTCTTTGGCGAGTCGATCATACCTCCTCTTCTAGAACTTAGAAGACTGAGGAAGTAGAGAAGTCCATACATCATCAGGGTCATCAATAACCTGATGCTCAAGAAACTCAATCAACGCATCCTTCTCCTTAATCTGCTGAAGCAACTCTTCACGTTCACGGATCTAGGCACGTGAACGGTCTTCGTCTCTCAACTCCTCTACTCCTTGATTAGGGAGGGTTGAAGGCCCAGCCATAATCATAGGTGTAGGTCTCGGATACTCGTAAGGCATGAGATACTCAGACGCCCTCTTCCTAACCCAAACAGTGTAAGGCTCCAAAGCGATGCAATTCTTAGGACCCAACTCTTTCCTTCCTTTCCTATGAATCTTGCGCCAAGCGCGAACCATCCTAGCTTTCAAGCCTTGGGGATCTTTACCATCCTGAAAGAATACACCCTCTAACAGAATGTTATTGGGTTTATCCTTTAAGGGGAACCCAAGCTGCCGACGTGCCAAAACAGGATTGTAGTTAATCCCACCACATGTACCAAGAAGAGGTACATTGGAGAATTCGCCACAAGAGTCAATAATCTGCACACCATCATACACATGGTTATACCAAGAGATATCATCATTAGTGAGAGACATAAGTCTCGTGGACCACCGTAGACATTCCTTGTTCTCCTTGAAAGCGACCGTCTGAGGTAAGTGAGAAATAAACCACTTATACAACAGAGGCAAACAACACACAATGGCGCCACCACCCTTTGCATTCCTCATATGCAAAGAGAAGTAGGTATCGCCCAACAGAGTCGGAACGGGATTAAGAGTAGAGAAAATCCTAATAGCGTTCACATCCACAAACTTGTCGATGTTGGGGAATAATACTAGCCCATAGATGAGAAGTACAAACATGGCCTCAAAGGCGTCCTCACTCATGGCCTTCCCATACATAGTAGCTTGAGCAATGAGGAACTCAAAAGGGAGACCTTGAATTCCTCCTTTGGTAGTCATATGAGCACCAACCAGAGATTCATCTATGTGTAACATGTCAGCTATCTCTTGAGAAGTAGGAATACTCTCCAAGCCACTGAACGACAACTGGTCTAGAATAAAACTGCAAAAGCTGGAAATCCGGAAACGTGAAGCAACGGTACAAGGGATCATAAAACTGCACCAATCCACTCACCAATCCTTCATCCTCCTGAGTAGTCAGAAGAGAAAGAAGCTTCCCAAAACGAGCCTTGAAACCCAAAGGATCTAATACATAGGATGTCAGATTCCTTAACTCTTTCAAATCTGGTTGCCTGAAGCTGTACTTCTTCGTATTCCTTCTTTGTCTTTCCATGTCTGAAAATTTTGCAAATAAACCCCTTAAGTTCCTTGAAAATTTTCTTATTTATTGATGATATGGATGCAAATGGATGCATGAATGCATGAATGCAACAATCACACTCAAGGATCAAGCAAAGCACACCAAACAAAGGTCATGGGATGGATCATATTATCCTTAATTTCAATCATCCATTTTGGTGGATTATGGTTTACACCTTATCAACACCCAAGTTCCATTGATATTAAGGATTCATGAAAGGATCAACCATGAATCAAGGGTTTGTTGTAAGTCACGAGCATGGTGTTATGTTAAGAACCACCCAAAAGGGAGTGTACTAGGGTTTAAAATTGCCAAACATGTTCTACAAGAGGTTCCCATAGTCATCATCCCATCTTTCGGATATTATTGGAGAAACGACTACTCGTATTCCGAAAATATTCTCAAGAGAGACTCTTATAAGTGTCGTATCGCGTAACAATCGTATCAAATCTTACACTTGAACGACTTTCGCACTACATCCTAAGAATAGGCCAAGATGGGCTTGGTAAACTAAGGTCCTTGGCTTCTAAGGTCTATATTGGAAAGAGTAATGTCTAACCACAACTTACTTGTGTGACATTATTGATCCCAACATAACCTCCACCAAGTGAATGGACTTGCAAGTCAACTTGCTAAGGAATAACTCCACACAAGTCGACAAGACTATGCCATTCTCCTATCCTAAGTGCACTCGAGTCCGGGTATAGAACTCATCTCACAAAGATCACCAAGCATACAAGGAATTAATATTCAAACAATTCAATCATTACATACAATACAGTAATCCCAAATTGCACAAAAATATGTCACAAAAAAAATATACAATACAATACAACAATAATAAAAGTAGGCAAAACCCACTAGGATGTTTCGTTCCCCAGCAGAGTCGCCATTTTTCTGTAGCGGGGTATTCGTTACCATTAGAGATATTGACTAAATCCAAGGTAAATCATACAAGTCGAGTCGCCATCGCACTTCTATTTATCCAAAGGAATGGTTAGAGAGCGAACAAAAACCTAAAAGTTTTATCGAATCAAAAACTAGTAAAAATGTCAGAGATCTGGGTAAGGGGGTTGGTTATGCAATGGGAAGGTGTTAGGCACCCAAAGCGTCCTAGGTACTCCTAGGGAGCCCTTTTCGCATTTGTTGTAAAGGTTTTTTTTTTTTGAAAATTTATTTGTGCAAACATGATTGAAGGGATGAGAAAAGCGTGTATGTTTATCTAATGTACTACTTACTAAAAGAAGGGTCAAAAGAAAATGACTCGCACGGACGTCGCATCCACTGCATACGTATCTCATCTGAATCTGAGAATCAGAGTCTTCGTAGCTCGGCTACCTATGGGTTAAAGAGGAGTGTGCTCGCTAAGACATCACGTCTTATGCCTACGTATCTCATCTGGGATGAAAATCAGAGCAAAACGTAGTTCGACCACCTATGGGGTAAGGGTTGTGTTTTGGGGTGAACGACGTTACTACGCAATCTACCGGATGCTCGACCTTTGGAGACTTACTCGTCTGTAGTAGAAGGAGATAACGTTTTCTTAGGAGAAGAAAAATCAATGAGTTTGGGGTGTTTAGGGATGCTTATGCAAAAAGGCAGTCCTAGATGAAGGAACCGCGCAACCTTAATTGACATGCCACGAGAGGCTATACGAAACCTAAGAAAAGAGGTAAAAATGCGGGAAAAATAAAGGGATCAAGAGATCTACCGTACGGATAAAGATCTGAGGTAACAACAATTAAAGAGATAAGAAACCCAGAGATCTCTCAAGCTAGCACCATCAAAGAAAGTGAGTCAATACAGGTAATTGGAATAAACCTCCAGGTGGTATCCCACAAATAAAGTGGAACACCAGGCAAGCCATCTCTGCAAGAGTCATATGAGCCCTCACAAAACAAAACTCAACAAACAGGTTAGAGAAACAAGATAGGGTAATCAAGAGTTGCCCCCAAATCAAAATGTAACCACATGAATCATGCCATTAAAATTCACAAAAAGCTCACAAAAACCAACCAAGGGTAGGAGGCCTAAACCTCTTGTCAAACACATGCATCAAAAGGGTATCCAATTCACCCATAATACCTCATACATTCAGAGCATTCAAATTAAAAGCATAAAGTAATGGGAATAAGGCAAACCTGACTGGAGAGATCGAATGAAATTGAATTGCCCGGTTGGGTTTGCAAAGCAATCTGAGGGTTTATATGAGAGGGAATTGGTTCTTTGCCGATGAGTTCCCTTCAGTCTCTGGAGGTTGCTCTGAACTTTGTTAGCTCTTCTCTCACTATCTTTTTCCTGCCAGGGTAATAGGAATGGAATGTAATTTTGTTTCACTGAAACTCTGAATTTATAACCTGATTTTGTGGACCTGTGGGCTCAAATGAGAGAGGCCCAAGTCCAAATATTTTCTGTTATATTTTTTTTATTTTTTTATTTTTTTATTTTATTTTTTTTATTTTTTTTTATTTTTTTTATTTTTTCGTTTTTTGTTTTTTTTATTTTTTTCATTTTTTTTTTGTTTTTTTTTTTATTTTATTTTTTAAACACGTGGGTTTCGCCTAGCGAGCATGACAGCTCATGAACAAACTTTTGCTCCTTAAAGATTAACGTTTTGACTGACGAATATACCCCATTTGAACCTGTTGGAAGTATCTCAAGCCATTCCCTTGTGTTGACTGATCATCTAGATCGAACCCACAAAGTGTCTTGGATGATACTCAAGCTTCAAACAAAAGATGTTAGTGACACATTTTTGTGCTTTTGGTTAGTAAACAAAAGTAAGAGAAACAATGATGTATAATTCAAGCATGCTTGGTGATCTCAAACCAATCACAAGGAGCCCCACCCAAAGGCAAAGGGAACCAAGATGCTAAAGATCCTTGAGGCAATGCAAATGCAATGTTATGATGCCATGAGGGATCTTAGGGTCAAAATTGGGGTCTTACAAGGCAAAATTTGAAATGAGCTTAATGCAAGAACTAAAGTTCTTTGTAGGAATTCAAATCAATCAAGCTTCAGAATCTACCTACGTTCATCAAAGTAAATACATTAAAGACATTCTGAAGAAATTCAAAATGGCGGAATGCAAACCTGCTAAGACACCTATGCATCCTACTTGCATTCTGGGAAAAAAAGAAGTTAGCCAAAAGGTTTGTCAGAAGCTCTATCGTGGTATGATAGGCTCTCTTCTCTATTTGACTGCAACACATCCTGATATTCTATTTAGTGTATGTCTCTGTGCCAGATTCCAACCAGATTCTAGAGAATCTCATTTAACAGCTATTAAAAGAATACTCAGGTATCTAAAAGGAACCCCTAACATGGACCTGATGTATGAGAAACCATCAGAGTATAGACTTTCTAATTACTATGATGTAGATTACGCAGGGGACAAAATGGAACATAAAAGTACATCTGGGAACTGTCAGTTCTTGGGAAAGAATATGATATCCTGGGCCAGCAAAAGGCAATCAACCATAGCTCTGTCCACTGCAGAAGCAGAATATATTTCAGCATCACTATGCACTACTCAGATGCTTTGGATGAAGAATCAACTAAAAGATCTTCAAATCTTTGAGAGTGTAAGACCCTAATTTTGACCCTAAGATCCCTCATGGCATCATATCATTGCACATTGCATTTGCCTCAAGGATCATAGCATCTTGGCTCCTAACCCTAGTGTGGGAACTGTTGAGATTTGGTTTGAGATCACCAAGCATGCTTGAATTGTATATTATTCTCATTTTATTTACTAACCAAAAGCACAAAAATATTTCACTAACATCTTTTGTTTGTAGCTTGAGCAGTCACAAGGTTCAAAGCTTCTAGGAGATCCTATGTGCATTGATAGAGCCAATTGAACATGAAAGCAAGCATGGAAATGGTTCCCAAAGCTCTCATCCATCAAATATGCCTCCCAAGTATCTCAATTCATCATTTTGATCAAAGCTAACCAAAGGGTTTGAGGTTTGTTTCCCAAGGAAACCCTAATTCTATTGGGTATCAACTGTGCCTTGCTCATGAAGCAACCTTAACCCATGATCAAATAAAATCAAGGGAAGTTCCTTCAATCATCATTTCATGCATATTTGAACTTATTTGAGTGTCCTAAATAATCAATTCATCAAGATATGAGGCATGGACTTGAGAAGATGATCAGTCAATTCAACCAACTATTTTGAAATACACTGAGACCTAACTTTTGATGTGTTTGTCAAATGGAGATGACCCCAAAAGAAAAAATGTTATAAAGAACCATATGAACAACTTTAATGTTCATCAAAAGTTGATTTGAAGCTTGGGAGGTCATCATCCATCCCAAGACATTATAGGTCATTTTGACTGAAACCCTAATTTTGGGTCAACTTCCCAAGAACATAACTCATTCATTTTTCATGATTTTGAAGTGGGATCAAATGAATTGGAAATATTAAGACGTCTAATTCAAATGTTTTGTTGAGAAAAATTTAAAAATCTTAAAATAAATACATGTGATAATGCAAAACATTATAGGTCACTTTGGACCAAAAGCATTGAAATGTGAAAAAATCCAACTTCAAGTGCCCATAACTTCTTCATCAAAACTCCAAATGATGCAAAATTTAAGTCCAAATTTATTACCTTGAAAAGATAGACAACTTTGATGTTGAAGGTTTTGTCATTTGAATCTTGCATCATTGAAACAGAGGGGCTTGAACCTTGGCCATTTTTGAAAATCTCACTTGTACATGTTTTGCACCCTACACTTCATGACCATTTTTCACCAATTCCAAGTTTCAAATGAAGTTTTGATCAACATAAAAAATGATCCTCATGCAAAAAGCTTTCCAACCATTACTCATAAGGTTGTATTTCAAGTTTGGACATGGCATTTTCGAAGGCATGAACATATTGGTACAATTTTGGAAAATCAATTAATTTGCATTGCATGAGCTAAGCATGTACCATTTGCACGTCCAATTTGCATCTATTATTATTCAGCTACCAAATCCAAGTGGAATTGGGCCCTCCATGCGCCTGTACAGGCCCATGCAAGGAGGCCCTTTCCATCCATGCAATGGAATGTTCATGCATATCAGCTGCTTTCTCCTATAAATACATTGCTCATGCCTCTCATTTCAGCAACCTAAAGGCGCCCCAAATCCTGCACAACTAATCCATCAACCTCACTCAAAAAGAACTCACCATTTTCATTCTCAATTTTCGGATCTGAATTTTAATTTCCTTAATTGATTTTCAGATCTAAAAGTTCCTAAACCTTGCTACCTCATTCCATAGAATAAACTGCAAGCATTAACACCAAGGAATTGTGTCTCCAAGCCCTGCAAATTAGAGGTTTACTTCTGATTTTAATTTCTTCGAATCAGCTCATATTGTGCTTGTTTCTTGCTGTTGTTGTGTGATCTGAAGTCCTCTTCATAGAGGCAACATTTTAGAGCTTTGAATTTTTAAATTCCATTAAGTTCAGTTGAACACCACAGAAATTCCATCTCTGATTTCTCTCAATGTAGAAACCTAGAGTGGATTTGGTTGGTACACGGGTGATGTACATCACCATAGCTTTCGATTGGTACCTGGATCGTGGCTTTTCATGCACATTTGTTTCTCTGTAAATTTGAGCCTCGCCGGAAGCTGGCTGGAGAAGACGGTGGCACAGGTCACCGTCCAATCTCCAGATTCAATTTGGACCGTGCGTGTGTGTTTCCATATTAGATCTCGTCCGTTCCATGTTATGACCTATTTAAATGCTACATGTGATGCATTGACCAAGGAACATGGTAGGCGCGCGTGTGTGAGCCTCATGATTTTTCAGCTCAATTAATGAGCTCAGATCAGACGGTCCACGCTTTTCCATCTTTTTTTTAATTCTGATTTTATTTTATTTTATTTCTTTTAATTCCATTTCATTTTAAAAATTCATACCTCCTTCATTATTGGTCCAAAAAATGTGAGACCAATTGCATTTTTCTTCTTTTAATTTCTAGTTTCTAAAAATGATTTTTAATATTTTTTCATTTTATCATTTGATATTTTTTAGGAATTTTCTCTTTTCTGCTTATTTTTAATTCATTTTAAATAGTTTTTAATATTCAAAAAATACAAAAATATTTTTCCAACCTCTTTGAATGATGATAGATCTATGAAAAATATTCTCATTAATTTATTAATTGATTTGAGATTTATTTGAGATTTTAATTCAATTAGGTTATTTTTATGCATTTTTTTAATTGATTAAAAATATTTTCTGACTTTTAAAAATAGTATTTGTGCTAGGGAATACTATTTGAGCCAAATGGAAGAACCATTGCCATGTTCATCCAAAGTGAAAGATACAAGTGCCATTGGGGATCTTCTAAGAGCTTGCTTGATTAATTTGATTGCTTGAGCTTACACTTATTTGCTCGCTTATTCCAAAGGATGGGAGATAATTGGATCATCAATATGATCTCAAGAGAGGAACTCCATTTGTGGTCTTGTTTCGTATCCTTCATCTCTTGTATGATTAGGACTCTAGCCATTTTTCTTCTTCCCTCCACTCTAACCCAAGCCAAAACTTTTGTGCAAACATTTAACACTTGTTTTCAAGCATTAGAAACCTAAGCATTATGCTTTTGATTTTCAAACTTTCTTTTCATAATACCTATTTTGAATTGAATCTTTAAGTCAACTTTGACCATATTTTATAAATACTTTTCATTGGTAAATATAACTCATTCAAATGCTTTTGTGGTTTCAATGACCACTTTCTGATTAAAACTTTTCCTAACCTTTAGCTATTAGGATTGAGTTATCCTTGAGGTAGATGTAATACTCACAAATATCCTTAGTGATGGACAATGAGTCTTCCATGCTTATTATTGGGTTAACCCCTCACTAGCATGTTGAAGCTATCCTCACATGGTGGATTTATGGTTTTAGGTTGAGTTTTCTCCCTTGGATAATAAAAGACCTTAAGGCTTTTGGACCAATCCATTCACCAACTTGTTTTGAGATTTTTACCTCGAACTACGAGGTTTTGATCCTAATCTTTTTTCAAATGGTACGTAGGAAATGGGTTTATCCATCCGAACACAAATTGTAAATAACTTATATATTCTCTTCTCATCTCTTCAATCATGTTTGCACAAACAAAATTTTCACAAAATACCAACCTTACAACAAGTGTGAAAAGGGCTCCCTAGGAGTACCTAGGATGTTTTGGGTGCTTAAAACCTTCCCATCGCATAACCAACCCCCTTACCCCGATCTCTGACATTTTTACTAGTTTTTGATTCGATAAAACTTTCAGGTTTTTGTTCGCTTTCTAACCATTCCTTTGGATAAATAGAAGTGCGGTGGCGACTCGACTTGTATGGTTTACCTTGGATTTAGTCAATATGTCTAATGGTAACGAATACCCTGCTATAGAAAAGTGGCAACTCTGCTGGGGAGGTTTGCCTAGTGGGTTTTGCCTACTTTTCACATTTGTGTTGTATTGTATGGTATATTATTTTTTGTGACATATTTTTGTGCAATTTGGGATTACTGTATTGTATGTAATGATTGAATTGCTTGAATATTAATTCTTTGTATGCTTGGTGATCTTTGTGAGATGAGTTCTATACCCAAGCTCGAGTGCACTTAGGATAGGAGAATGGCATAGTCTTGTTGACTTGTGTGGAGTTATTCCTTAGCAAGTTGACTTGCAAGCCCATTCACTTGGTGGAGGTCATGTTGGGATCAATAATGTCACACGAGTAGTCGTGGTTAGGAATTACTCTTTCCAATATAGACCTTAGAAGCCAAGGACTTTAGTTTACCAAGCCCATCTTGGCCTATTCTTAGGACATAGTGCGAAGGTCGTTCAAGTGTAAGATTTGATACGATTGTTACGCGATACTACACTCATAAGAGTCTCTCTTGAGAATATTTTTGGAATACGAGTAGTCGTTTATCCGATAATATCCGAAATATGGGATGACGACTATGGGAACCTCTTGTAGAACATGGTTGGCAAGTTTAAACCCTAGTACACTCCCTTTGGGTGGTCCTTAACCCAGACTCCATGCTCGTGACTTGCAACAAACCCTTGATTAATGGTTGATCCGTTCTTATGTATCCTTAATATCAATGGAACTTGGGTGTTGATAAGGTGTAAACCATAATCCACCAAAATGGATGATTGATATTAAGGATGACTTGATCCGTCCCATGACCTTTGTGTGGTGTGCTTTGTTTGATCCTTGAGTGTCATTGTTGCATCCATGCATTCATGCACCCATTTGCATCCATATCATCAATAATGAGAAAATTACAAAGGAACTTAAGAGGTCTATTTGCAAATTTTCAGACATGGAAAGACAAAGAAGGAATACGAAGAAGTATAGTTTCAGACAACCCGACTTGAAAGAGCTAAGGAATTTGACATCCTATGTATTAGATCCCTTGGATTTCAAGGCTCGTCATGGGAAGCTTCTACCTATTCTGGCTACTCAAGTGGATGAAGGATTGATGAGTGTATTGGTGCAATTCTATGATCCCTTGTACCGTTGCTTCATATTTCCGAATTTCAAGCTTTTGCCCACGCTTGAGGAGTATGCCTATCTTGTGGGTATGTTGCATATAGATGAATCTCTGGTTGGTGCTCATATGACTACCAAAGGTGGAATTCAAGGTCTCCCTTTTGCGTTCCTCATTGCTCAAGCTACTTTGTATGGGAAGGCCATGAGTGAGGACGCCTTTGAGGCCATATTTGTACTTCTCATCTATGGGCTAGTATTATTCCCCAACATCGACAAGTTTGTGGATGTGAACGCTATTAGGATTTTCTCTACTCTTAATCTCATTCCGACTCTGTTGGGTGACACTTACTTTTCTTTGCATATGAGGAACGCAAAGGGTGGTGGTACCATTGTGTGCTATTTGCCTCTGTTGTACAAGTGGTTTATTTCGCACTTGCCGCAGACGGTCGCCTTCAAGGAGAACAAAGGATGTCTACGGTGGTCCACGAGATTTATGTCTCTCACTAATGATGATATCTTTTGGTACAACCGTGTATATGATGGTGTGCCTCTTCTTGGTACATGTGGTGGGATTAACTACAACCCTATTTTGGCACGTCGTCAGCTTGGGTTCCCCCTAAAGGATAAACCTAATAACATTCTGTTAGAGGGTGTATTCTTTCAGGAGGGTAAAGATCCCCAAGGCTAGAAGGGCAGGATGGTTCGCGCTTGGCGCAAGATCCATAGGAAGGGAAGGAAAGAGCTTGGTCCGAAGAATTGTATTGCTTTGGAACCCTATACCTCTTGGGTAAGGAGGAGAGATTCCGAGTACCTTATGCCTTATGAGTATCCGAGACCTACACCTTTGGTTGTGGATGGGCCTTCAACCCTCCCTGACCAAGGAGTAGAGGAGTTGAGAGACGAGGACCGTTCACGTGCTTGGATCCGTGAACGAGAGGAGTTGCTTCAACAGATTAGAGAGAAGGATGCTTTGATAGAGTTTCTGGAGCACCAGGTTATTGATGAGCCTGATGATGCATTGACTTCTCTTCTTCCTCAGTCTTCCAAGTTTTGGAAGAGGAAGTATGATTGACTCGCCAAAGAGAACGCAGATATGGAGACAGCCTATGAGAGGGAGGTGAAGAGGCATCATGCAGCTTATCTTCCGGTCTCCAGAGCTTTAGATGATTGTTTCTAGGGTTCCATAGGATGTTCATTTTCCTTCTCTCTTGTATTGTATTTAGGTTACCAAGACTGTACTTCTTTGGTGTAAAAATATTTTCCAGATATTATTGATATGATATTTCCATATAAGTCTAAATGATTAATATTTTCAATATTTGCAAAAAGGACTCTAAAGTTCCTCTGATAAATAAAATAAATCATATGCATTGCATGAATCATGTGCATAAGAAGGTTTTGGTCCAGGCTTCTTGTTCTACGGTCTAACTCTGTGTTCTTCATTTATTTTGAAGACAAGCTGACTCACCGGTACTACACTCGAGTCAACGCTTCAAGACTGATGGATCATTTGGAACAAGAGAACCGTGAACTTAAGGAGGAAGTGGCCAGATTGACTGCCCTGATGAAGTCTTTCATGGCCGCCCAAAGCCAGTCGTCTCCGACACCTTCAACTCCTCCCCAAAGGACAGTCATCTCCGAGATTGCCTCTTCAACAGTGCCTGCGGCCAACGCCCACTTTTCACCAACAGGTATGCCAGCCAGGTTTCCTTGGGGGATGCCCGCCAACTTCGTTCCTGGGGGTCTTGCGCCCACCTTTGCTTCTCTGCCGGCATCTAGACCAGTCCTTTCCGTTCCACCTCCTGTCGTGCATACTATGCCCAGAGTAGACGACACCATCTACCACTCTGAGCCGTCTGAGGGCCCATATGTCTATGTAAAGATGGATGCTATGAATGATCAGTTTCTTGAGCTCCGCAAGGAATTGAAAACTCTCAGAGGAAAGGACCTCTTTGGCAAGTCTGTTGTCGAACTCTGCTTAGTCCCAAACGTCAAAATCCCTGTAAAATTCAAAGTACCTGAGTTTGAAAAGTACAAGGGAAATACTTGCCCTCTCAGCCACCTGGTTATGTATGTCAGGAAGATGTCGACTCAGACCGACAATGATCAACTTCTTATTCATTATTTCCAGGACAGTTTATCCGGTGCTGCCCTGAGATGGTATATAGGCTTGGACGGCGCAAACATCCGCTCCTTCAATGATCTTGGCGAGGCCTTCGTCAAGCAATACAAGTATAATGTGGATATGGCTCCCGATAGGTATCAATTGAGAGCCATGTCCCAGAAGGACAAGGAAACTTTTAAAGAGTATGCCCAGAGGTGGCGAGAGTTAGCAACTCAGATTGTGCCTCCGCTGGAAGAGAAAGAAATGACCAAGATCTTCTTGAAGACCTTGAGCTCATTCTACTATGAGCGGATGATTGCAAGCGCTCCTTCTGATTTCACCGAGATGGTGAACATGGGGATGCGTCTGGAGGAAGGAGTCAGGGAAGGGCGCCTGACCAGAGAAGAAGGCTCTTCTGCCAAACGATATAGGGTGTTTGGAAAGAAGAAAGATGGTGAGGCACATGCTGTGACCTCCCATGTTAAACCAAGAAGACCCTCAGTAAGGAGGAAGACTGTGCGTCCTGTCGGTAATCAACATCAGGTGGCTCACATAGCACCTATTTTCAGAGAAAACCAGCACTATCATCACAACAATAACTAGCAACAGCAACATCAACAATATCAACAACAACAGCACCGTCCTCAACAGCAGGCCTACCAGCCTCGAAACAACAATCAAGCTAGTATAAGCTATGAGAGGAAGAGGGTCACCTTTGATCCTATTCCTATGACCTATGCAGAATTGAATCCCTCTTTGATAGAGAGGAAGTTGATTGCTCCACGAGACCCACCGGCTATACCTACCAACCCTCAGTGGTGGTATAACCCCGAGCTACACTGTGTTTATCATTCTGGTGCCCCCGGACATGACGTGGAAAATTGTTACCCACTGAATACCAAGGTTCAAGACCTTGTGAGATGTGGTATCTTGTGTTTCGAGGATGTAGGTCCCAACGTGAAGAAGAACCCATTGCCCGAGCATGGGAAATCCTCTGTCAACATGGTCCAGGGTTGCCCTGGTAAATATAAAGTCAAATATGTCAGCCATATTCGACAATCTTAGTCGAGATGCACATACTGTTGTGCGAATACAGTCATTACGAGCACGACCATGGCAGATGCCGAGTCTGCATTGTCAATCAAAGGGGATATCGTCAAGTCCGTAAAGACATCTAAGAAATGCTGGATGAAGGAGTAATTGAAATACTTCAGAATCGAGATGATGACGATGATGAAGTCAATGTGATATCTCCGGTATTTCGGATCCCCGATACTGTTATCATCCGGTATGATGGCAGCAAGCAAAAGGCTTCTCCCTCTTTGATTTTTAAACCAGTCGGCCTTGTGCCATATTCTTCTAATAAAGCGGTCCCCTATCGTTACAATGATGTGGCATTGGAGGATGGGAAAGAGGTGTCTCTGCCCTCTACTTCTGTTGTTAATATTGTCGATGTCAGCGGCCTGACCCGTAGCGGTCGTGTTTTCTCGGCTCCGCCGAAATCCCAAGCTGATGTCCGAAGGGCTGATGTTTCTGAGTGTGTTGTGCGCCCGGTTGGGAATGCTGTTAATGCTCTGAATCCGGCACTTGTTGCCAATAAACCTGCCTCCGTTGTAAAAACTCCTGTCTATGCTGGCCAGAGTGGCACCGTGAAGGAAGACTGTGATGAGATGCTAAGGCTCATCAAAAGGAGCGAGTACAATGTTGTAGATCAGCTTCTACAGATGCCATCAAATATCTCTGTGTTATCTTTGTTGATGAATTCAGAACCACACCGTGAAGCTCTGCAGAAGGTGTTGGATGTGGCGTATGTAGATCATGACGTCACAATAGAACAATTTGACAGTATTGTTGCAAACATTACCGCTTGTAACAATTTGAGTTTTTGTGATGCTGATCTCCCCGAGGAGGGAAGAGACCACAATTTGGCACTCCACATATCTATGAGCTGTAATGATGATGCCATGTCCAATGTGCTGGTGGACACTGGATCATTGCTGAATGTGTTGCCGAAATCCACTCTTGCTAGATTGTCATATCAAGGGCCTCCCATGAGGCAGAGTGGAGTAGTGGTTAAAGCTTTTGATGGATCCTGCAAAACTGTGATTGGAGAGGTTGAACTCCTAGTCAAGATCGGACCAAGTGATTTCCATATCACTTTTCAGGTCATGGATATCCACCCATCATATAATTGTCTGTTGGGCAGGCCATGGATTCACGAGGCAGGCGCCGTGACATCCACCCTACACCAGAAATTGAAGTTTGTCAAAAACAAGAAGCTGGTGGTGGTAGGGGGAGGGAAGGCTCTCCTGGTTAGCCATTTGTCTTCCTTTTCTTACATAGATGTTGAGGATGAAGTTGAAACGCCGTTCCAAGCTTTATCTATTGCTGAGCCTGTTAAGAAAGGAACTTCTTCATTTGTGTCCTACAATAATGCTAAGCTGGCCATTGAGCATGGCACAACTACCAGTTCAGGACAAATGATTAAGTTGGAAGACAACAAATCCCGGGCTGGCATAGGGTATTCTTCTGGCCTTTTCAACAAGCATGGGCTGTTTCAGAGTGGTGGATTCATCCACACCGTCCAAGACGAGGAAGCTGTTGCTGTTGAGGAAGAGGATGCAGAGGAAGATTCTGGCAACTTTGTCATCCCTGGAGGGGTCTGCAATAGCTGGGTCGTTGTTGATGTTCCAACAATTATCCATAAGTCAAAGTAATGATCATTATGTTTAAAAACCCTTCTCCCATGCCAAAAGGAGGAGTGATGACATTGTTGGCTCATAAATACAATGATATTTTCATTCAATAAATTCATGTTAAATGTTTGTTTTTTCAATTATTTTCACTTTTTGCTTTTTGCATGAAATTGGTGATCACATAAAACCTAAAAAATAGAATAAAATCAATCTTTTCATCTGCATAATGATTTGCCTTGTTTGAATTCTAAAATCTCTATATCCAAAATCATTATGCAGGTTGATCAAACCCATTGAACATAATGATCCAACACCATCTCCCAACTTTGAGTTCCCTGTATTTGAGGCCGAAGAAGATGATGTTGAAGAGATTCCTGACGAGATCACCCGTCTACTCGAGCACGAAGAGAAGATCATTCAGCCGCACCTTGAGAATCTGGAAACAATCAACTCGGGGTCTGAAGATTGTGTGCGAGAAGTGAAGATTGGGGAACTCCTTGAAGAATCTGTTAAGAAGGGGTTGATTGAGTTGCTACGAGAATACGTCGACGTCTTTTCCTGGTCATATAAAGACATGCCTGGTCTGGATACTGATATCGTGCAACATTTCCTACCTTTGAAGCCTGAGTGTGTGCCTGTGAAGCAGAAGCTCAGAAGAACTCATCCTGATATGGCAGTGAAGATAAAAGAAAAAGTTCAAAAGCAATTTGATGCAGGGTTTTTGGTGACTTCTACATATCCTCAATGGGTGGCCAATATTGTGCCTATGCCTAAGAAAGATGGAAAAGTCCGAATGTGTGTGGACTATAGAGACTTGAATAAAGCTAGTCCAAAAGATGATTTCCCTCTACCACATATTGATATGTTGGTGGATTATACAGCTAAATTCAATGTCTTCTCATTTATTGACGGATTTTCCGGATATAATCAGATTAAAATGGCACCCGAGGATATGGAGAAGACAACATTCATCACACCTTGGGGAACATTCTGTTATCGAGTGTTGCCCTTCGGTTTGAAGAACGTCGGAGCCACGTATCAACGAGTTATGACTACCTTGTTTCATGATATGATGCACAAGGAGATCGAGGTATATGTTGATGATAGGATTGCGAAGTCGAGAACGGGAGTTGAACATGTTGAGCACTTGTTGAAGCTTTTTCAGCGTTTGAGGAAGTACAAGCTTCGACTGAATCCTAACAAGTATACCTTTGGAGTCTGTTCCGGCAAGTTATTGGGCTTTATTGTCAGTGAGAGGTGTATTGAGGTTGATCCCGCCAAGGTCAAAGCAATACAAGAGATGCATGCACCCAAAACTGAGAAGCAAGTCCGAGGTTTTCTTGGCCGCTTGAATTATATTTCCAGATTTATATCCCACATGACTGCACATGTGCGCCGATATTCAAGCTTCTCCAGAAAGATCAGCGTCATGATTGGACCGAGGATTGCCAGAAAGCCTTCGATAATATTAAAGAGTATATGTCCGAGCCTCCAATCCTGTCTCCGCCTGTGGAAGGAAGACCTTTGATTATGTATCTAACTGTTCTTAAAGACTCAATGGGTTGTGTCCTTGGTCAGCAAGACGAATCGGGAAAGAAAGAGTATGTTATCTACTACCTGAGTAAGAAGTTCACTGATTGTGAGTCTCGATACTCGATGCTTGAGAAGACATGTTGTGCTTTGGCTTGGGCTGCTAAGCGCTTACGCCAGTATATGTTAAATCATACGACTTGGTTGATATCCAAAATGGATCCGATCAAGTATATCTTTGAAAAGCCTGATTTAACTGGGAGGATTGCCCGTTGGCAGATGTTGTTATCTGAGTATGATATTGAGTATCGAGCTCAGAAAGCTATTAAAGGTAGTATCTTGGCTGACCACTTGGCACATCAACCAATCGAGGATTATCAGTCAGTTCAGTATGACTTCCCAGATGAGGAGATTTTGTATTTGAAAATGAAAGATTGTGATGAGCCTACGCTCGATGAAGGGCCAGAGCCTGGTTCCCAATGGAGCATGGTATTTGATGGCGTTGTAAATCAGTATGGAAATGGTATTGGGGCAGTGATTATTGCTCCTCAGGGCACACATTTTCCTTTTACAGCAAGGTTAACTTTCAAATGCACGAATAATATGGCTGAGTATGAGGCCTGTATCATGGGATTGGAAGAGTGTATTGATCTTCGGATCAAGCATATTGATGTTTATGGAAATTCGGCCCTTGTTGTTAATCAGATTAAGGGTGAATGGGAGACGAATCAGCCCGGCCTTATCCCATATAGAGATTATGCGAGGAGGATTTCAACATTCTTTACTGAGGTTGACTTCCATCATATTCCTCAAGATGAGAATCGGATGGTGTAAGACCCTAATTTTGACCCTAAGATCCCTCATGGCATCATAACATTGCAATTGCATAGCCTCAAGGATCATAAGCATCTTGGCTCCTTACTTTTGGGTGGGATCTCTTGAGATTTCGTTTGAGATCACCAAGCATGCTTGAATTGTATATTATTGCTTTTCTCATTTTATTCACTAACCAAAAGCACAAAAATATGTCACTAACATCTCTTTTTTGTAGCTTGAGCAGTCCCAAGGTCAAAAGCTTCTAGGAGATCCCATGTGCAATGATATGGTCAAGAGAAGATGAAAGCAAACATGGAAATGGTTCCCAAAGCTCTCATCCATCAAATATGCCTTCCAAGTATCTCAATTCATCATTTTGATCAAACAAATCAAAAGAGTTTGAGGTTTGTTTCCCAAGGAAACCCTAATTCATTTGTCCATCAATTGTGCCTTGCCTATGAAGCAACCTCAACCCATGGTCAAATACAATCAAGGGAAGTTCTTTAATTCATCATTTCATGCATATTTGAACTTATTCGAGTGTCCTCAATCATCAATTCATCAAGATATGAGGTATGGACTTGAGAAGTTGATCAGTCAATTCATCTGACTATTTTGAAATACACTGAGACTAAACGCTTTATGTGTTAGTCAAATGGAGATGACTCCAAGAGAACAAATGTTTTTAAGAGCCATATGAACAACTTTCATGTTCATCAAAATTTGATTTCATGCTTGGAAGGTCATCATCCATTCCAAGACATTATAGGTCATTTTGACTGAAACCCTAATTTTGGGTCAACTTCCAAAGAACATAACTCATTCATTTTTCATGATTTTGAGGTGAAACTTAATGAATTGGAAATATTAATTTGTATACTTCAAATGTTATGTTGAGCAAAATTGCAAAATCTCAAAAGAAATACATGTGATAATGCAAAACATTATAGGTCACTTTGGACCAAATGCATTGAAATGTGAAAAAGTCCAACTTCAAGTGCCTATAACTTTTTCATTAAAAATCCAAATGATGCAAACTTTAAGTCCAAATTTATTTGCTTGAAAAGCTCTACAACTTTCGTGTTGAAGATTTTGTCATTTGGAGCTTGCATCATTGAGACAGAAAGGCATGAACATTGGTCAATTTTGGAAATTTCACAAATGCATGTTTTGCACCCCACACTTCAAGCTCAAATTTCATTATTTTCCAAGGCCCAAATGAATTTTTGATCAACATGACATTTGGAAGCATCATTTCCGAAGAGATGAAGAAATATGTGCAATTTTAGAAACCATTTGAAAATTCCATGCACACTCATTTGCAATCATATCTGCACGTCCATTCCATCTAATTATGATATAAGCTTGCCATTCCAATCAGAATTGGGCCCTCCATGCGCCTGTATAGGCCCATGCATGGAGGCCCTCTTCTCCCATGCAATGCTTTGTTCATGCTTCTACACTGCCATTTGCTATATATAGGAGTGCTTAGCCTCTCATTTCTTCAACCTTAAGGCGCCCTACATGTTGTGCAACTGAAATCCCATACCCACACCAAAGGAGCAATCTCAATTTTCTCTCAAATTTCAGATCTGAATTTTGATTTCCTCGATTGAAATTTCAGATCTAAAGTTCTTTAGCCTTCTTCTCCTTCATCCATAAATCATACTGCAAGCTTAAGCATCAAGAAATCGTGCACTCAAACTCTCCATTTCAGAGGTTTACTTCAGATTTTGATTTCTTCGAATCTCGTTATACATTGCTTGTTTCTTGTTATTGTTGTGTTGTCTGAAGTCCTCTTCATAGAGGCAATCATTCTGAGCTTTGAATTGTTGAAATCAAGAAAGTTCACTTGAACACCACAAAACTTCCATCTCTGATTTCTCTCAATCTAGAGATCTAGAGTGGAATTGAGTGGCACAGGAGTGATGTACATCACTCCACCTTTCGTTTGGTACCTGGATCGCGCATTTTCATGCACATTTATTTCTCTGCAATTTCTGATCTCCGCCGGAGCTAGCCGGAGAAGACGGTGGCACTGGCCACCGTCTGTTTGCCAGTTTTAATGTGGGTCGTTGGATCATGCTTCCAAATTTAATCAGATCCATTGGATGTTATGACTTTCTTTTAATATTTGTGTTATTTAATTGACCCTGGACTTTGGTGGACACGCGCTTAAGGAACGTTTGATGTGCCAGCCTAATTAATGAGCCTGATCCAACGCCTCACGTTTTTCCTTATTTTTAAATTCTGATTTTTATTTCCATTCTATTTTTTAATTCCATTTCATTTTCTAAAATTCATATCTCTCTCATTATTGGTCCAAAAATTATGGGACCAATTGCATTATTTCTATTTTAATTTCTCTTTTCTGGTCATTTTTAATTCATTTTAAATAGTTTTTGATATTCAAAAAATACAAAAATATTTTCGCAACCTCTTTGAATGATGATAGATCTATGAAAAATATTCTCATCAATTTATTAATTGATTTGAGATTTATTTGAGATTTTAGTTTAATTAGGTTATTTTTTATGCATTTTTAATTGATAAAAAATAGTTTCTGACTTTTAAAAATGCTGAAATTTTTTGTCAAACTTTATTTGACCTTGTTGAACTTGGGATAATTCACTTGGACTTTTCAAAGTTGAGTTGAAGTGAATTTGAAGTTTGACTTTTTTCTTTATTATTTTAATTCAAGTTTTATTTTAAATATTAAAAATGCCAAAAATATTTTATTTGTTTCTTGACTTCTAATTCTCTTCTTGCTTCTGTTTTCTATTGTTTGACCTTGATCTTCCCTATCTTTGGTCAACATTTGTTGATTAGTACATACCATTTCCATTATATGCACTTTAATTCTTCATCTTCTTCTCCTTCTTCTTTTTCTTTTTTGATCAATGAGTTAAAGATTGGTGGTTAGCATTGATTATGGAAGTTTAATCTTCCTTGATTCAAATCTAATTCATCTTGATCATGGATCAAGTGAATGGCTTTGCATTAAGGATAGATTGCTTTCTAAATCATGCAAAGGACCTAAATCAATACAAGATCATTTCTCATCTTCTTTTTTGGCATGGCAAGTTATTGGAGTTTGATTCACTAATCAAGACCTCTAACTTGTGTTGTTGCCTACATTATTATTGACCGGCCTCAGATAGTTGTGACTTCTACATAAGTCCAATTACGATTGCTTAACATAGCTCTAAATTTGCCTTGTCGCACACTAACTACTAACATTAACCATTAACCATTAACATTTACTTCTTGCACTTTACTTTTATGCTATTTACTATTCTTGTACATATTATTCATTTGCTTTTTCCTTTGCTCACTTGAGCACATGTTTATGTTAATGCAATTTGCCTTTTGCTCATTTGAGCACATAATTATGTATACATCATTGTGCTTGTGTTTTGTTTTGATTGTTGTGGACTAAATGCAAAGAAATGGACATATGGACTTAGACTTTAGGACTTTCCCTATGCAAATTTGGAGTCAAAGAGCAACTAGGCATTGGGCCTTTAGAATGCTATAAATTATGAAGAGGACTTTGAAAGGACCAATTTCTAAACTCCTTCTTGTTCATTCTTGATTTGTTTGATAGAACTTTTTAATATGTGTGTTCTTGTGCTAGGGATTCCAACATTGAGCCTAAGAGGGGAACCATTACTATGAGCTTATAAGAGAGAGAGATCTAAGAGCCATTGGGGATCTTCTAAGAAGCTTGTTTGATTATATTGATTGCTTGAGCTTACTATTATTTTGCTTGCATATTCCAAAGGATGGGAGCTACATGGATCATCCATATGATCTCAAGAGAGGAACTCCATTTATGGTCTTGTTTCTTATCCCTTATCTCTTGTATGATTAGGACTTTAGACATTCTTCTTCTTCCCTCCACTCTAACCCAAGCCAAAACTTTTGTGCAAACATTTAACACTTGTTTTCAACATTAGAAACCTAAGCCTTAAGCTTTTGATTTTCAAACTTTCTTTTCATAACACTTATTTTGAATTGAATCTTTAAGTCAACTTTGACCATATTTTGTAAATACTTTTCATTGGTAAACACCACTCATTCAAATACCTTTTTGTGGTTTCAATGGCCACTTTCTTAATCAAAACTTTTCATAACCTTTAGCTATTAGGTTTGAGTTATCCATGAGGTAGATGTAATACTCACCTATATCCTTAGTGATGGACAATGAGTCTTCCATGCTTATTATTGGGTTAACCCCTCACTAGCATGTTCAAGCTATCCTCACATGGTGGATTTGTGGTTTTAGGTTGAGTTTTCTCCCTCGGATAACAAAAGACCTTAAGGCTTTTTGACCAATCAATTCACCAACTCATTTTGAGATTTTTACCCCGAACTACGAGGTTTTGATCCTAATCTTTTTTAAGATGGTACGTAGGCAATGGGTTTATCTATCCAAACACAAAATGTAAATAACTTGTATATTCACTTCTCATCTCTTCAATCATGTATGCACAAACAAATTTTCACAAAATACCAACCTTACAACAAAGATGAAAAGGGCTCCCTAGGAGTACCTAGGATATTTTGGGTGCTTAACACCTTCCCATTGCATAACCAACCCCCTTACCCAGATCTCTGACATTTTTACTAGTTTTTGATTCGATAAAACTTTTAGGTTTTTGTTTGCTTTCTAACCATTCCTTTGGATAAATAGAAGTGCGGTGGCGACTCGACTTGTATGGTTTACCTTAGATTTAGTCAATATCTCTAATGGTAACGAATACCCCGCTACAGATGGCAGATGCGCTTGCTACACTTGCTTCGATGATTGTGGTAAGACTCTGGAATGAGGTTCCCAATATCACTGTGATGCGCTTGGATAGACTAGCTCATGTATTTGCAGTTGAAGAAGTAAAAGATTATAAGCCATGGTATTATGATATCAAATGTTTTCTTTAAAGTCAGATTTACCCGCCTGGGGCATCTGTGAAAGATAGGAAAACTTTGAGGAGGCTATCAGGCAGTTTCTACCTCAATGGCGATGTGCTTTATAAGAGGAACTTTGACATGGTTCTGCTCAGATGCGTGGATAGACATGAAGCAGACCTGTTAATGACTGAGGTCCATGAGGGTTCATTTGGTACTCATTCCAATGGACATGCCATGGCTAGAAAGATGTTGAGAGCAGGCTACTATTGGCTGACAATGGAGTCTGACTACTGCAAGTATGTGAAGAAATGCCACAAGTGTCAGATTTATACGGATAAGATTCATATTCCCCTGACACTTCTGAATGTGATTTCATCACCATGGCCCTTCTCCATGTGGGGAATTGACATGATTGGAATGGTAGAGCCGAAAGCGTCCAACAGTCACAGATTTATTCTCGTAGCTATTGATTACTTCACCGAGTGGGTTGAAGCGGCGTCATATGCAAACGTGACCAGGCAGGTGGTTTTGAAGTTTATCAAGAATCAAATCATATGCCGTTATGGTGTGCCAGACAAGATCATTACTGATAATGGATCTATCTTGAACAACAAGATGATGAAAGAGCTGTGTAGCGAGTTCAAGATTGCACATCATAATTCTTCTCCCTACAGACCTAAGATGAATGGGGTTATTGAAGCTGCTAATAAGAATATCAAGAAGATTGTCCAGAAGATGGTTGTTACGTACAAAGATTGGCATAAAATGCTGCCATTTGCTTTGCATGGATATCGTACATCTGTCTGTACTTCAATAGGGGCAACCCCTTTTTCTCTTGTTTACGGCATGGAGGCTGTGCTCCCATTAGAGGTGGAGATCCCATCAATGAGGGTCTTGATGGAACCCAAGTTGACTGATGCTGAATGGGTTCAGAGTTGTTATGACCAGCTGAATTTGATAGAAGAAAAGAGATTGACTGCCATGTGTCATGGTCAGTTATATGAGTAGAGGATGAAGAAAGCCTTTGATAAGAAGGTCAAGCCTCGTGTGTTCCGAGAAGGTTACCTTGTGCTCAAGAAAGTTTGGTCTTTCGCGCCCGATTCTAGGGGCAAGTGGACTCCAAACTATGAAGGTCCATATGTTGCTAAGAAAGCCTTTTCAGGAGGTGCTTTGATACTTACAACTATGGATGGGGAGGATTTCACTCATCCGGTGAATTCAGATGCAGTCAAGAAATACTTCGCCTAAAATAAAAACAGAATAACTCGCTAAGTTGAAAACCCGAAAGGGCGGCTTAGGCAAAAATGAGCGTCTCGGTGGATTGAAAACCCGAAAGGGCGATCCTGGCAAAAATTAGAGACATAAAAAAATGAATATGTATCCCTCTAGATTGAGTACCTCACCTTGGGGAAATCTAGGCAAAAATTAGGGATTTGGCAAGCAACTGCATCCTGATAAGACTTTGTCCTACAAGCTGTTATCTATTAGAGATTCTCGCTCAGTCATCGTCAACTGAAGCTTCAAATACATCGGATCCAGAGTTGGTGGAGAAATGGTCATTATGTTCAATGTAGCCCTTTTCCAATATATATCACCAATTTAAAATTTGTAAAGATCCATGGAGTCTCGCCATTTGCAGACCACCATTCCATCAAATAAATTTGAGCCTTTATCCAATTCTTTGCA
The DNA here is from genome assembly GCF_024323335.1 of Lathyrus oleraceus. Lineage (NCBI taxonomy): Eukaryota > Viridiplantae > Streptophyta > Magnoliopsida > Fabales > Fabaceae > Lathyrus > Lathyrus oleraceus. The sequence goes on along the minus strand of NC_066581.1, from coordinate 23,234,558 downwards.
CTCTTATTTATTTCTATTCAACAAATGTTTTGCACGTTTTAATTGATAAATATCATTGTTTTAAATAAATAAAATTTTCATAAATTGTTTTTAAACAAAGTGAACATTCACAATGACAAAAAGGATACTTGGGACGTCCTCAGTACTCTCCCAAGGATAGCATGATCTCCAAAAGGGTAAGACATTTGTTCATATTCCCGGCATGTTTGTATCCTCTTCATTTGTCTTTCAGGTTGTCTCCTCCGCGGGCATAGAAGAAAGTTGTACATCCCACCAGATCCCCAGATAATTGGGAGTTTTGGGTGTGATCTCAATCTTCTAGATCCCCAGTGAGTCTGAATTTGGCATTTGTGTTATCAATTATATGGTTGTCATCCCTTGCGTGGATTGACCTAAAATCCCTTATAGATTGATAAATTGAATATGCTAATCTTTTCGAAGGAGTTGGTTTTCCCTCGCTTCGAGTTAGAAATCTCTTCGCCAGGATGAGCAGGGAATCCCCAGCATAAGCGGAGTCATCATCAAGTTTGATTTGTAGCTTTTCCCCTGTGGACTTGTCTACTTTTGATCTCCAGCAAATTTGCTCCTCGACCATCCTCAGCAGGGTTGATCTTGCTTTTACTCCCCAGTATGGTCACCAGCAGGGTATCCCTAATAATTGCCTACGGATAATCCCCGATTCGGTCGCCAGCAGTGTTTCCCTATTGGAAGTGTCTGATCATAGCCCGTTTGTGGTTTCCTCCCGAGCAGAGTGGTTGATGAAGATGTTTATCTTTCCTACCCCAGCGGATTAGTTTTCTCTCCTCCTCGGCAGATATGATTTCTCCAGCAGTGCAAGAAATGCGGTGGCATTGGAACCTTCTGATTGGTGGTTTTTCCCCACAGAGTTTCATTTTCCTCTTCGATAATTTCCCCAGTAGAGTTGATTCTACGGAGGATTTCATCCATGTGTAGATTCCTCAGCCGAGACTTGGCCTGATTATGGAATAGCATGAGAGTTTCTGAGGAAGACGTGTTAATCCTTTCCCCAGCTGGAGTGACTGGTTCTCCTTTCCCTGCAAAGATCTTTATTTTCTAGTATCAGTCGTCCCCATCAGATTGGATGTTCTCCAGTGGGCCTGGCTTTCTCTCTTGAGATGTAGTACCGGATGTTTGTCCATTGATTCTTGGACCTGTTTGTGTTAGATATGTCTGTTTTGTCAGCATTCATCACACATAAACCACGCATATACATGCATAATTTTGACATCTAGATATTCATGTTGCATTTTTGCCATATATATCTTTGATTGTTGTCTCCTTCTATTTGGTGGTATATATTTCCCCAAGCAGATGACGGAGTTTGATCTCTCCATAATAGAGTCAGCCCCATAAGGCAGAAAGTGTCTACCCTTTTCTTCCAAATTCCCCACTGAGTTATGTCCTCGTGGATGATTGTTATTTCGGTTTCCTCCCAAAATCTGTAATGGGATGGAATTACTCCCCTGAGTTATATCCTCATTGGGTTGAGTCTTGTTTCATTGCGTCTCTCTAGTTTGTTCCTAGATTGGTTACCTCTTGTTTTCCCCCGCACTTCCCCGTAGTTTAGATGAATGATTGCTCAGTAATCAGTAATTGTCCATCTTTTCCCCCGGCGGAATCTATGGCCTTCTACCCAGTAACCGGTAGTTGTAAGTCCTATTTCTGTGGTTTTCTACCCTCATACCGGTAGTTGTAAACCCTATCTTCACCCCCTTGCAGAGTTAACCTTATTTTTGTTCATCCTAACCGATGGCGATTACTCTCTTCCGTGGTTTTCTACCTAGTTTTGGTAGATGTAATCCCCTCTTTGACGGTTATCATTATCAAATATTCGGTATCGATATTCCTTCACCGGTGATATATCTCCCGGATCATTGCCTTTGTCAATGTATCTCCAGCGAGTCATATTTCCTTTACCCTTGTTCAGTAATGATTGTTTCTCCCCTTTGATTGGTCATCATTTTATACCTAGTATTTGGTATCCCGATGTCCTTTCCTTTCGGTTGATTTATCCTTTATTAACCCAGTAACCGGTTGTGGATAATCTTCCATGCGAGTATATTATCTATGTTCTAACGGTAATAGATAATATATCTCATGCGCTCTTCAGTTAAAGTCTTTTGTTCTTCCCCGGTCGAGTAAGATTCGTATCCCCTTTTGCGGAGTCGAATGTCCATCCTGTAACCGAGTTTGCTTTTTATACCTCCTTTTGGATGATGAGTGTTTTGAAAATATTCCCTAATTCACGCCTTGGTTGGTCACCTATTATATGCCCAATAACCGGTATCCCTGGTGTTCCTTCCTTTCTGCTCCTTATTATGACTTCTTGTCCCCTGTGGAGTCAGATTTCCTAAGTCGAAATATACCTTTTTAGGTCTTCCTCAGATGTTTTTGGATGTCTGATATCTATCACCCTCATACCGGTCTTAGATATTCATTCTCCCCGAGCGTGTTGTTCTCCCACCCTCATACCGGTGTTTTGATCACATGTCTCCTTGAGCTTATTACCTAGTAACTGGTAATACCTCATCCTGTTGTTTCCTCAGATGAGTCTTGTTTGGACATTTCCTATTGAAGTCCCTTACTGGACGTTCCCCATCTGAGTCTGGATGTTCATCTGAAGTATCCTTTGTGGATAGTTTTTGTTGTATTGGCATATTCCCCAATACATGCATCCCTGAGTCAGCTCGAGTCTTTCCATTGATTTATTTTCATGGAATTATGTCTCTCAACAAGTTCTAAGTTATGACCTGCTCACGCATTTTATTCCCTTTCTTATCCCCATTAGGATCCCCAAAGTCTTTGTCCCATTGAGTGTATTACTCATATGGATTGTCAGTTTCTCCTTATTTATTTTCTTCTTTGTGGACACATATCCCCACAAAGTATTACCCTTTTGCATACATACATTTGCATCATGAGGTCTCTTAGGGACCAAAATTCGTCTCTTTGTTATTATTTAAGCCCATTCTACCCCGTCGAGACGAAGATTTTAACCTTCACTTCTCCGACTAGAATGACCTTAAATAGGGGCATCTGTAAGACCCTAATTTTGACCCTAAGATCCCTCATGGCATCATATCATTGCACATTGCATTTGCCTCAAGGATAATAGCATCTTGGCTCCTAACCCTAGTGTGGGAACTGTTGAGATTTGGTTTGAGATCACCAAGCATGCTTGAATTGTATATTATTCTCATTTTATTTACTAACCAAAAGCACAAAAATATGTCAGTAACATCTTTTGTTTGTAGCTTGAGCAGTCACAATGTTCAAAGCTTCTAGGAGATCCTATGTGCATTGATAGAGCCATTTGAAGATGAAAGCAAGCATGGCAATGGTTCCCAAAGCTCTCATCCATCAAATATTCCTCCCAGGTATCTCAATTTATCATTTTGATCAAAGCTAACCAAAGGGTTTGAGGTTTGTTTCTCAAGGAAACCCTAATTCATATGTGTATCAACTGTGCCTTGCTCATGAAGCACCCTGAACCCATGATCAAATGCAATCAAGGGGAGTTCCTTCAATCATCATTTCATGCATATTTGAACTTATTTGAGTGTCCTCAATCATCAATTCATCAAGATATGAGGCATGGACTTGAGAAGATGATCAGTCAATTCATCTAACTATTTTGAAATACACTGAGAAATAACTTTTTATGTGTTTGTCAAATGGAGATGACCCCAAGAGAAAACATGTTCCTAAGAACCATATGAACAACTTTTATGTTCATCAAAAGTTTATTTGAAGCTTGGGAGGTCATCATCCATCTCAAGACATTATAGGACATTTTGACTGAAACCCTAATTTTAGGTCAACTTCCCAAGAACATAACTCATTCATTTTTCATGATTTTGAAGTGGGATTAAATGCATTAGAAATATTAAGATGTCGACTTCAAATGTTATGTTGAGAAAAATTTCAAAATTATAAAAGAAATACATGTGATAATGCAAAACATTATAGGTCACTTTGGACCAAAAGCATTGAAATGTGAAAAAGTCCAACTTCAAGTGCCCATAACTTATTCATCAAAAATCCAAATGATGAAAAATATAAGTCCAAATTGATTTCCTTGAAAGGATCTACAACTTTTATTTTGAAGGTTTTGTCATTTGGAGCTTGCATCATTGAAATAGAGGGGCTTGAACCTTGGCCATTTTTGAAAATCTCACATGTACATGTTTTGCACCCTACACTTCATGACCACTTTTTACCAATTTCCAAGTTTCAAATGAAGTTTTGATAAACATAACAAATTATCCTCATGCAAAAAGCTTTCCAACCATTACTCATAAGGTTGTATTTCAAGTTTGGACATGGCCTTTTCGAAGGCATGAACATATTGGTATAATTTTGGAAAATCAATTAATTTGCATTGCATGAGCTAAGCCTGTACCATTTGCACGTCCAATTTGCACCTATTATTGTTCAGCTGCCAAATCCAAGTGGAATTGGGCCCTTCATGCGCCTATACAGGCCCATGCATGGAGGCCCTTTCCATCCATGCAATGGAATGTTCATGCATATCAGTTGCTTTCTCCTATAAATACATTGCTCATGCCTCTCATTTCAGCAACCTAAAGGCGCCCCAAATGATGCACAACTGATACCTCAACCTCACTCAAAAGGAACTCACCATTTTCATTCTCAATTTTCAGATCTGAATTTTAATTTCCTCAATTGATTTTTAGATCTAAAAGTTCCTAAACCTTGCTACCTCATTCCATAGAACAAACCGCAAGCATTAACACCAAGGAATTGTGTCTCCAAGCCCTGCAAATCAAAGGTTTACTTCTGATTTTAATTTCATCGAATCAGCTCATATTGTGCTTGTTTCTTGCTGTTGTTGTGTGATCTGAAGTCCTATGCATAGAGGCAACATTTTAGAGCTTTGAATTTTTAAATTCCATTAAGTTCAGTTGAACACCACAGAAATTCCATCTCTGATTTCTCTCAATGTAGAAACCTAGAGTGGATTTGGTTGGTACAGGGGTGATGTACATCACCATAGCTTTCGATTGGTACGTGGATCGTGGCTTTTCGTGCACATTTGTTTCTCTGTAAATTTGAGCCTCGCCGGAAGCTGGCTAGAGAAGACGGTGGCGCAGGTCACCGTCCAATCTCCAGATTCAATCTGGACCGTGCGTGTGTGTTTCCAGATTAGATCTCGTCTGTTCCATGTTATGACTTATTTAAATGTTACATGTGATGCATTGACCAAGGAACATGGTAGGCGCGCGTGTGTGAGCCTCATGATTTGTCAGCTATACTAATGAGCTCAGATCAGACGGTCCACGCTTTTCCATCTTTTTTTTAATTCTGATTTTATTTTATTTTATTTCTTTTAATTCCATTTCATTTTAAAAATTCATACCTCCTTCATTATTGGTCCAAAAAATGTGTGACCAATTGCATCTTTCTTCTTTTAATTTCTAGTTTGTAAAAATGATTTTCAATATTTTTTATTTTATCATTTGATATTTTTTTAGGAATTTTCTCTTTTCTGCTTATTTTTAATTCATTTTAAATAGTTTTTAATATTCAAAAAATACAAAAATATTTTTCCAACCTCTTTGAATGATGATAGATCTATGAAAAATATTCTCATCAATTTATTAATTGATTTGAGATTTATTTGAGATTTTAATTCAATTAGGTTATTTTTATGCATTTTTAATTGAATAAAAATAGTTTCTGACTTCTAAAAATGCTGAAATTTTTTGTCAAACTTTGTTTGACCTTGTTGAACTTAGGATAATTTACTTGGACTTTTCAAAGTTGATTTGAAGTGAATTTGAAGTTTGACCTTTCTTTATTATTTTAATTCAAGTTTTATTTTAATTTTGAAAAATACCAAAAATATTTTATTTGTTTTTTGACTTCTAATCTTCATCTTGTTTCTGTTTACTATTGTTTAACCTTGATTTCATATCTCTTTGGTCAATGCTTGTTGATTATTTCATTTTATTTCCATTAGTGCACTTTAATATTCTTCTTCTTCTTCTTCTTCTTTTTCTTTTTTTGATCAATGAGTTAAAGATTGGTGGTTAGCCTTGATACATGGGAGGTTTAACCTTCCTTGATTCAAATCTAATTCATCTTGATCATGGATCAAGTGAATGGCTTTGCATTAAGGACAGGTTGCTTCCTAATCAAGCAAAGAACCTAAATTAATACAAGATCATTTCTCATTTTCTTTTTGGCATGGCAAGTTGTAGGAGTTTGATTCACTAATCAAAATCTCTAACTTGTGTTGTTGCCTACATTATTATTCACCGACCTCAGATAGTTGTGACTTCTACATAAGTCCAATTACAATTGCTTAACATAGCGCTAAATTGCCTTATGGCACACTAACTCTAACACTAACCATTAACCATTAACCATTAACATTTAATTTTTGCTCTTTACATTTATGCAATTTACTATTCATGTACATATTATTCATTTGTTTTTGCCCTTTGCTCATTTGAGCACATGTTTATGATAATGCAATTTGCCTTTTGCTCACTTGAGCACATAAGTGTATATATTATTGTGCTTGTGTTTTGTTTTGATTGTTGTGGACCAAATGCAAAAATGGACAAATGGACTTAGATTCTAGGACATTCCCTATGCAAAAATGGAGTAAAAATGCCTCAATGATGAAGATGGATTAGAAGGACCAAATCTCTAAACTAACTCTTGTCCATTCTTGATTTACCTCATGAAACCTTTTGGTGTGTGTTCTTTTATGCTAGGGAATCCTATTTGAGCAAAATGGAAGAACCATTGCCATGTTCATCCAAAGTGAAAGATACAAGAGCCATTTGGGGATCTTCTAAGAGCTTGCTTGATTAATTTGATTGCTTGAACTTACACTTATTTGCTTGCTTATTCCAAAGGATGGGAGTTACTTGGATCATCAATATGATCTCAAGAGAGGAACTCCATTTGTGGTCTTGTTTCTTATCCTTCATCTCTTGTATGATTAGGACTCTAGCCATTCTTCTTCTTCTCTCCACTCTAACCCAAGCCAAAACTTTTGTGCAAACATTTAACACTTGTTTTCAAACATTAGAAACCTCAGCATTATGCTTTTGATTTTCAAACTTTCTTTTCATAATACTTATTTTGAATTGAATCTTTAAGTCAACTTTGACCATATTTTGTAAATACTTTTCATTGTTAAATATAACCCATTCAAATGATTTTATGGTTTCAATGGCCACTTTCTTATTAAAACTTTTCCTAACCTTTATCTATTAGGTTTGAGTTATCCTTGAGGTAGATGTAATACTCACCTATATCCTTAGTGATGGACAATGAGTCTTCCATACTTATTATAGGGTTAACCCCTCACTAGCATGTTGAAGTTATCCTCACATGGTGGATTTGTGGTTTTAGGTTGAGTTTTCTCCCTTGGATAACAAAAGACCTTAAGGCTTTTGGACCAATCCATTCCCCAACTTGTATTGAGATTTTTACCCCGAACTACGAGGTTTTGATCCTAATCTTTTTGAAGATGGTACGTAGGCAATGGGTTTATCCATCCGAACACAAATTGTAAATAACTTGTATATTCTCTTCTCATCTCTTCAATCATGTTTGCACAAACAACATTTTCACAAAATACCAACCTTACAACAAGTTTGAAAAGGGCTCCCTAAGAGTACCTAGGATGTTTTGGGTGCTTAAAACCTTCCCATCGCATAACCAACCCCCTTACCCCGATCTCTGACATTTTTACTAGTTTTTGATTCGATAAAACTTTTAGATTTTTGTTCGCTTTCTAACCATTCCTTTGGATAAATAGAAGTGCGGTGGCGACTCGACTTGTATGGTTTACCTTGGATTTAGTCAATATGTCTAATGGTAACGAATACCCCGCTATAGAGAGTAACATTCCTATCTTTTTTAAAAATACTGCCGCCATCTATTTAAGTAAGAATCTTATTTTGCATTCTAGAGCTAAGCACATATAAACAAAACATCATTTCATTAGAGACTATGTTCAGAAAGGGGTAATAACATTAAAATTTATTGATACAGACCATCAATGGGCTGATATTTTTACATAACCCCTTGCTAAAGATAAATTCTCTTTTATCTTAAAAAATCTAAACATTCAAAATTGTCCAGAATGAAATATGCCTCGGAGATAGCAAAATAAGACTCTAAAGTAAACACCTGGACTCTGTATCTGACTCTGATGCTACTGTAAGACCCTAATTTTGACCCTAAGATCCCTCATGGCATCATATCATTGCATTTTGCATTTGCCTCAAGGATCATAGCATCTTGGCTCCTTAACCCTAGGGTGGGACTTTTGTGAGTTGGTTTGAGTACACCAAGCATGCTTGAATTGTATATTATTGCTTTTCTTATTTTTGTTTACTAACCAAAAGCACAAAAATATGTCACTAACATCTTTTGTTTTGTAGTTTGAGCAATCATAAGATCTAATGCTCCTAGGAGACCCCTATGCTCATTGATGGTTCAAAAAGCTCTCATTCATCATATATGCCTCCCAAGTGTCTCAATTCGACAATTTGATCTAAGCAAACCAAAGGGCTTGGGGATTGTTTCACAAGGAAACCCTAATTCATCTGTTCATCAACTATGCCTTGCTCAGGAAGCAACCTCAACCCATGATCAAATACAATCAAGGTAAGTTCTTCCACTCATCATTTCATGCATATTTGAGCTTATTTGAGTGTCCTCAATCATCAATGCATCAGGATTTGAGGTATGGACTTGAGAAGTTGATCAGTCAATTCATCTAACTATTTCAAAATCCACTGAGACCTAACTTATAATGTGTTTGTCAAATGAAGATGAACCCAAGAGAAACAAATGTTCTTAAGAACCATATGAACAACTTTAATGTTCATCAAAAATTGATTTGAAGCTTGGAAGGTCATCATCCATTTCAAAACATTATAGGTCATTTTGACTGGAACCCTAATTTTGGGTCAACTTCCCAAGGACCTAACTCACTCATTTCTATGATTTTGAGGCGGGATCAAATGCATCAGAAAGTTTAAGATGTATATTTCATTTGTTATGTTGAACAAATTTTCATAACCCTAAAAGAAATACATGTGATAATGCAAAACATTATAGGTCACTTTGGACCAAAGGCATTGAAATGTGAAAAACTCCAACTTCAAGTGCCCATAACTTCCTCATAAAAAATCCAAATGATGAAAACTTAGAGTCCAAATTGATTGCCTTAGAAAGATCTATAACTTTGACGTTGAAGATTTTTTCATAAAGCTTGCATCATTGGAACAGAAGAGCTTGAAGTTGATAATAGTTGGAAATTTTCACATGCACATGTTTTGCACCTTGAACTTTATGACCAATTTTCATTAATTTCCCAATTCCAAATGAATTTTTGTTCAACATAGAAATTGATCCTCATGTCAAGACCTTTCCAACCATTACCCACAAGGCCATGTTTTATTTTTGGAAGTGGCATTTTCGAAGAGGGGAATATTTTGGTACATTTATGGAAACTTGACTCAAACTCATTGCACACTCCAATTACCTCACATCTGCACGTCCATTTCAGATCAAATTGACTTCAGCTTGCCATTCCAATAGGATTTGGGACCTCCATGCCCCTATACAGGCCCATGCGTGGAGGCCCTCTCCATTCATGCACATGAAATGCTCATGCTTGTCTTTGCCTTTTGCTATAAATAAGTGTGATAGGCTTTATTATTCCACAACCTGAAGGCGCCTGTTATGCTGCAAGATTCACTCCCTAACCATACCTAAAGGAATTCACTCTTTCAATTCAAAATTTCAGATCTGATTTTCAACTACATTGGTTGATTATCAGACTTAAAATTCCTTGGCCTTGTTTCACCTTCATCTCTAGATCACACTGCAATCAATAGCTAAGAGGAATTGTGCTCCATAGATCCACATTTCAGAGGTGGATGTTCAAACTTTTCTTCTTCGAAACTCACTAATTGTAGTTTGTTTCTTGAATTTATTGGTTTGGCTGAAGTCCTCTCATCAGAGGCAATTGAATTATGCTTTTAATTTCGAAAATCCATTGAGCTCAAGTTGAACACCATTATTTTCCACCTCTGATTTCTCTTTCCATGGAAGTCTAGAGTGAGAATAAATGGTACAGGGGTGATGTACATCACCCCAGCTTTCCATTGATGTATAGATCGCTTCATTTGGTGAAGATTTTTTGTCTATAACTCTCGTCGGAATCCCAGGTCTCGCCGGAGAAGATGGTGGTGTACACCACCGTCCGTTTGCCAGAATGAACCAAGGCCCTTGGATTTATTTTCCAAATCTAATCTCGTCTCTTCATTTGTATGACTTTTTTAAATACCACATGTGTCTCAGTTGACTAAGGTGTTTGATGCGCGCGCACGCCTGGACCCTTGGATGTGCCAGCTCAATTAATGAGCTTGGATCCAACGTGCCACATATTTTAGCATTTTCTAATTTCTTATTTAATTTCTATTTTATTTCTTTTATTTCATTTTTATTTCAAAAAATCATATCTCTCTCATTTTAATTCCAAAAAATATGGGACCAATTGCATTATTTCTCTTTTAAATTCTAGTTTCTAAAAATGATTTTTAATATTTTTTAGTTTATCCTTTGATATTTTTTATGAATTTTCTCTATTCTGGTTATTTTTAATTCATTTAAATAGTTTTCAATATTCAAAAAATACAAAAATATTTTCTTAACCTCTTTGAATGATGATGGATCTATGAAAAATATTCTCATCAATTTATTAATTGATTTGAGATTTATTTGAGATTTTAATTCAATTAGGTTATTTTTTATGCATTTTAATTGATTAAAAATAGTTTCTGATTTCTAAAAATGTTGAAATTTTTTGTCAAACTTTGTTTGACCTTGTTGAACTTAGGATGATCCATTTGGACTTTTCAAAGTTGATTTGAAATGGATTTGAAGTTTGACCTTTATTTGTTTATCTTAATTCAAGTATTATTTTAATTTCCAAAAATACCAAAAATATTTTTTTGTTTCTTGAGTTCTAAGTTTCATTTTGCTTCTGTTTACTAGTATTTGACCTTGATTCCATCTATCTTTGGTCAATGTACTTTGATCACTTCATTTGAATTTCCATTAATGTACATTCTTATTCATCTTCTTCTCCATATTTTTCTTTTTGATCAATGAGTTAAAGATTGGTGGTTAGCCTTGATGTATAGGAGGTTTAATCTTCCTTGATTCAAATCTAATTCATCTTGATCCAAAGATCAAGTGAATGGCTTTACATTAAGGATAGATTGCTTCTTAATCAAGCAAAAAAACCTAAATCAATACAAGATCATCCTCATTTTCTTTTAGCATGGCAATTTGTAGGAGCTTGGCTTACTAGTCAAGGTCTCTAAATTGTGTTTGTTGCCTATATTTTTATTGACCAGCCTCCGATAGGTGTGACTACTACATTAGTCCACTTACGATTGCTTAACATAGCGCTAAATTGCCTTATGGCACACTAACCCTAACTATTAACCATTAACTTTTAATTCTTGCACATTACATTAATGCAATTTAATATTCATGTACATATTATTCATTTGCTTTTGCCCTTTGCTCACTTGAGCACATGTTTATGTTAATGCAATTTGTGTTTTGCTCACTTGAGCACATAATTGTGTATATATTATTGTGCTTGTGTTTTGTTTTGATTGTTGTGAACCAAATGCAAATGGACAAAAGGACTTAGACTTTAGGACATTCCCTATGCAAAATGGAGTCAAAGAGCAACTAGGCCTCATGCCTTTAGAGTGCTATAAAAGTCAAAGAGCAATTAAGCCTCATGCCTTTAGAATGCTTAATTATGAAGACTTTGAAAGGGCATAACCTCTAAACTCACTCTTGTCCATTTATTTGTTTGCATTATAGAACTTTTTGGTGTGTGTGTTCTTGTGCTAGGGATTCCAACTTGAGCCTAATTGAAGAACCATTGTCATGAGCTTCTAAAGTGAGAGATACAAAAGTCATTGGAAGATTCCTAAGAGCTTGCTTGATTGATTGATTGCTTGAGTATTTGCTTATTTGCTTGCTTATTCCAAAGAATGGGAGCTACTTGGATCATCACTATGATCTCAAGAAAGGAACTCCATTTGTGGTTTTACTTCTCTTCCTTCATCTTTGTATGTTTAGGACCTTAGCCATTCTTCTTCTTCCCTCCACTCTAACCCAAGCCAAAACTTTTGTGCAAACATTACATCTGTTTTCAACATTAGAAACCTAAGCATTATGCTTTTGATTTTCAAACTTTCTTTTCATAACACTTATTTTGAATTGAATTCTTAAGTCAACTTTGACCATACTTCGTAAATACTTTTCATTGGTACATATAACACATACAAATGTTTTTGTGGTTTCAATGGCCACTTCTTGCCAAAGTTTTTTTTTCATAACCCTTAGCTATTAGGTTTGAGTTATCCTTGAGGTTGATATAATGCTCACATATATCCTTAGTGATGGACCATGAGTCTTCCATGCTTATTATAGGGTTAACCCCTCACTAGCATGTTGAAGTTATCCTCACATGGTGGATTTGTGGTTTTAGGTTGAGTTTTCTCCCTTGGATAACAAAAGACCTTAAGGCTTTTGGACCAATCAATCCATCAACCTCTTTTGAGATTTTTACCCCGAACTACGAGGTTTTGATCCTAATATTTTTTTAAGATGGTATGTAGGCAATGGGTTTATCCATTCAAACACAAAAATTGTAAATAAATTTGTACATTCTTCTCTCATCTCCCCAATCATGTTTGCACAAACAAATTTTCACAAATACCAACCTACCTTACAACAAATTATGAAATGGGCTCCCTATGAGTACCTAGGATGTTTTGGGTGCTTAAAACCTTCCCATTGCATAACCAACCCCCTTACCCCGATCTCTGACATTTTTATTAGTTTTTGATTCGATAAAACTTCTCGATTTTTGTTCGCTTTCTAACCTTTCCTTTGGATAAATAGAAGTGCGGTGGCGACTCAATTTGTATGATTTACTTTTGATTTAGTCAATAAATATAAAGGTAACGAATACCCCGCTATAGAAAAGTGGCGACTCTGCTGGGGATCAGTAATGCCTAGTGTGTTTTGCCTACTTTTCACATTTTGTTGTATTGTATTGTATATTATTTTGTGACATATTTTTGTGCAATTTGGGATTACTGTATTGTTTGTAATGTATGAATTGCTTGATATATTAATTGCTTGTATGCTTGGTGATCTTTGTGAGATGAGTTCTATACCGGAACTCGAGTGCACTTAGGATAGGAGAATGGCATAGTCTTGTTGACTTGTGTGGAGTTATTCCTTAGCAAGTTGACTTGCAAGCCCATTCACTTGGTGGAGGTCATGTTGGGATCAATAATGTCACACGAGTAGTCGTGGTTAGGCATTACTCTTTCCAATATAGACCTTAGAAGCCAAGGACCTTAGTTTACCAAGCCCATCTTGGCCTATTTTTAGGACGTAGTGCGAAGGTCGTTCAAGTGTAAGATTTGATACGATTGTTACGCGATACTACACTCATAAGAGTCTCTCTTGAGAATACTTTTGGAATACGAGTAGTCGTGTATCCGATAATATCCTAAAGATGGGATGATGACTATGGGAACCTCTTGTAGAACATGATTGGCAGGTTTAAACCCTAGTACACTCCCTTTGGATGGTTCTTAACCGAGACTCCATGCTCGTGGCTTGCAACAAACCCTTGATTCATGGTTGATCCGTTCTTGTATATCCTTAATATCAGTGGAACTTAGGTGTTGATAAGGTGTAAACCATAATCCACCAAAATGGATGATTGATATTAAGGATGACTTGATCCATCACATGACCTTTGTGTGGTGTGCTTTGCTTGATCCTTGAGTGTGATTGTTGCATCCATGCATTCATGCATTCATACACATCCATATCATCAACAATGAGAAAATTTTCAAGGAACTTAAGAGGTCTATTTGTAAATTTTCAGACATGGATAAGCAAAGAAGGAACACAAAGAAGTACAGTTTCAGACAACCCGACTTAAAAGAGTTAAGGAATTTGACATCCTATGTATTAGATCCCTTGGAGTTCAAGGCTCGTCATGGGAAGCTTCTATCTATTCTGGCTACTCGGGTGGATGAAGGTCTGATGAGTGTGTTGGTGCAGTTCTATGATCCCTTGTACCATTGCTTCACATTCCCGGATTTCCAGCTTTTGCCTACGCTTGAGGAGTATGCTTGTCTTGTGGGTATACCTATCTTAGATCAGTTGCCTTTTAGTGGTTTGGAGAGGATCCCTACTTCTCAAGAGATTGCTAATCTATTGCATATAGATGAATCTCTGGTTGGTGCTCATATGACTACCAAAGGTGGAATTCAAGGTCTCCCTTCTGAGTTCCTCATTGCTCAAGCTACTTTGTATGGGAAGGCCATGAGTGAGGACGCCTTTGAGGCCATATTTGTACTTCTCATCTATGGGCTAGTATTATTCCCCAACATCGACAAGTTTGTGGATGTGAACGCTATTAGGATTTTCTCTACTCTTAATCCCGTTCCGACTCTGTTGGGTGACACTTACTTTTCTTTGCATATGAGGAATGCAAAGGGTGGTGGTACCATTGTGTGTTGTTTGCCTCTGTTGTACAAGTGGTTTATTTTGCACTTGCCACAGACGGTCGCCTTCAAGGAGAACAAAGGATGTCTACGGTGGTCCACGAGATTTATGTCTCTCACTAATGATGATATCTTTTGGTACAACCGTGTATATGATGGTGTGCAGATTATCAATTCTTGTGGTGAATTCTCCAATGTGCCTCTTCTTGGTACATGTGGTGGGATTAACTACAACCCCGTTTTGGCACGTCGTCAGCTTGGGTTCCCCTTAAAGGATAAACCAAATAATATTTTGTTAGAAGGTGTGTTCTTTCAAGAGGGTAAAGATCCCCAAGGCTTGAAGGGCAGGATGATCCGCGCTTGGCGCAAGATCCATAGGAAGGGAAGGAAAGAGCTTGGTACGAAGAATTGTATTGCTTTGGAACCCTATACCTCGTGGGTTAAGAGGAGAGCTTCTGAGTACCTTATGCCTTATGAGTATCCGACACCTACACCTATGGTTATGGTTGGGCCTTCAACCCTCCCTAACCAAGGAGTAGAGGAGTTGAAAGACGAAGATCGGTCACGTGCTTGGATCCGTGAACGTGAGGAGCTACTTCAGCAGCTTAGAGATAAGGATGCATTGATAGAGTTTCTTGAGCATCAGATTATCGACGAGCCTGATGATGTGGTGACTTCTCTTCTTCCTCAGTCTTCCAAGTTTTGGAAGAGGAAGTACGACCGACTCGCTAAAGAGAAGGCAGATATGGAGGCAGCCTATGAGAGGGAGGTGAAGAGGCTTCATGCAGCTTATCTTCCAGTCTCCAAAGCTTTAGAAGATTGTTTCTAGGGTTCCATAGGATGTTCATTTCCCTTATCTCTTATATTGTATTTGGTTACCAAGACTGTACTTCTTTGGTATAAAATATTTTCCAGATATTATTGATATGATATTCCCACATATGACTAAATGATTAATATTTCCAATATTTGCAAATAGGACGCTAAAGTTCCTCTGATAAATAAAACAAATCATATGCACAAGCATTGCATGCATCATGTGCATAAGCAGGTTTTGCTCCAGGCTTCTTATACAATGGTCTAACTCTGTGTTCTTTATTTATTTTGAAGACAAGCTGACTCACCGGTACTACACCAGAGCCAACTCTTCAAGACTGATGGATCACCTTGAGCAAGAGAACAGAGAGCTGAAGGAGGAAGTAGCCATATTGACTGCCCTGATGGAGTCTTTCATGGCCGCCCAAAGTCAGTCGTCTCCAGCACCTTCAACTCCTCCCTAGAGGACAGTTATCTTCGAGATTGCCTCTTCAATAGTGCCTGATGCCAGCGCCCATTTTGCGCCAACTGCTATGCCAGCCGGGTTTCCCTGGGGGGATGCCTGCGTATTTTATTTCTGAGGGTCTCGCCCCCATGTTTGCTTCTCTGTCGGCATCTATGTGAGCAAATTCTTTACTTTGAATAAATTTTGAATGATAGCAAATTGTGTGATCATCATCCAAATGTTGGTTATGCATTATCTTACATGATTCATTTGTGTTTTTATCCCATTCTATTGTTGCATGACTGTACATAAAGACCCACATTGATACATCTCTTAAAAGAACTCATAAAATCTATTTTGTGTCAGTATGTATCAACACATAATCCTATGCATCGATCCATACAGTATGTTGTAAACCACAAAATTCTTTTGTTCAGTATGTATCGATCCATACGAGTCATGTATCGATACATGGACATGCAAAATGCTCTATGGATTGATCCATACGAGCCTTGCATCGATCCATGTTAGTTGAAATGTCCTATGTATCAATACATACGAATTATGCATCGATCCATGTTAGTTGAAATGTCCTGTGTATCAATACATACGAATTATGCATCGATCCATGCTTACTTAATTTCCCCAAAAACTCATTAATCTTACAGTATGTATCGATGCATAACCTCATGTATCAATACATAAGTCTGTTTTATGTTCTAACAGCTTCTGTTTTGCATATATAAGAAATGTTGTGACAGCAGTGAAAGGTACGAATTCGGAGAGGGAAAAATCGTTGAAACACCAATCAAAGGAGTGTGTAGCAGCAGTTGTTTTGAGCAGTTAGAAACCTGAAAGAGACTTCATCTTCTCCATCTTCTCAATCTCTTTTCTTCAAGAACATCAACACATAATCATTCTTGTTCTTCGGATTAAAGGATCAAAGAGATAACATTCAGCGGTAACGATCAAGGATCTAGCTGAGTTGAAGATTGAAGGGGGTTTCGAGGAAAAACCAATTGGTTTTTCCTTCAAGAACTGGAGTGTTCTTGCGGGTTTGTCAGTCACGTTTGCAGAACAGATTCAGCCGCAGCGTTGCGTTTGGAGATCGGGGGATTTCGCAAACAGGTCGTGGAACCGGTGAATTGTTTGCAATTTCGTGCAGGAAATTCTTGATCGTGCTCAGATCAAGTGGAGGTTTCATACAAGAAGAAGTTCTTGGGATTTAGAATTCTGTCTTTGTATCGTAACCTTGTATCAACGAATTCGGCATTATTGATAATCAAAGTTCTCAATTTCTTTTGAAATTGAGAGGGAGACGTACCCACACGCGAGGACGACGTGGGGAACTTTCTTACCAAATCTCTGCGTATCGTATTCTTTCCTTACTTCTCTTTACGTTTCCAATAGTTTCGCAATTTCAGTTAGTGTGTTGTGACTGTACTTTTTGCGATACAGCAGTGGCAAGAAAACTTCTTTAACTAAACTCCATTGTTGTTCATCATTGATCACATACACACCAACTGTTTAACAAAACTGTTAGCTGAGTTTTATTCATTGGAATTAGGATTTAGTGATAAGTGCATTCAATTTGATAAGATTCTAGTGTTACTATTTTCTGTCATTCTAATTCAAAATCCAGCAATAAATTCGCGTGTCTGGTTTTCTAGTAGCGGTTCAGAATAGACGGAAGTCGATTCGGGACTGAAATTTTCCGCTAAGTATCAATAGCTCTGATAAAATTTTAAATCCGTTTATTTTCAAAGAGGTGATCTATTCACCCCCCCCCCTCTCGATCACTAGCCACACCGTCTAACAAGTGGTATCAGAGCGCTGGTTCGCTGGTGCTCTGTGGCTGCATGTAACAGTATGGATTCTGAACCAAAGGGGGCGTATAATAGAGCGCCTATTTTCAACGGTGAAAACTACGGCTACTGGAAAGACTGCATGCGAGTTCATATAAATTCTGTGGATAGGCTAGTATGGGTTGCCATTAAAAATGGTCCTTTTCAAATTACTATGACAAATGCGGTTGGCGCCATAGTTCCTAAACCAGAAGCTGGTTGGAATGAGAAAGATGAGAAAAAGTGGTCGTGTGATTGGAAAGCTCGAAATATGCTAATTTCAGCACTTGGTGTTGATGAGTATTATCGAGTATCTCATTGCACGACAGCTAAAGAAATGTGGGATGCTTTAGAAGTTGCCCATGAGGGTACTACTGAAGTAAAACAGTCCCGCATTAACACTCCCAATCAAGAGTTTGAGCTCTTTCGCATGAAACAAGGAGAATCTATCTCCGACATGCAAAAGAGATTCACTCATCTCACTAATAGGTTGAATGCACTTGGAAAAACTGTTTCCAATGAAATTTCTACTAATAAAATTCTGAGGTGTCTTAGCAGGGAGTGGCAACCTAAAGTAACAGCAATTAAGGAAGCAAACGACCTTACGAGACTTACAATTACAACTCTGTTTGGAAAGCTGGAAGAACATCAGCAAGCATTAGAAAGTCTTGAAAAGTTTGAGAACAAAAGTAAGAAGGAAAAGGAGAGGAAAAGAGACAAAGAGGGAGAGAAGAAGCCAATAGCTCTTGTGGCCTCTAGCTCTAAGTCCTCACGAAAAGAGCAAAGCGACAATGATTCAAGTAGTGACAAAGATTCGGATGATGAGGAAATGGGACTGTTTGTAAGGAGATACAATAGATTCATTCAAAAGAATGGAGTTAAGCATTCCGACAAAAACCTCATGAAGTTTCGAAGACAATCTACAGAATCGAAACAGGAAGAGAAAAGAAGAGTAGAGGAAGAGGATCCTGTTTTAATTGTGGTAAATCTGGACATTATAAAACGGATTGTCCTATGAAGTATAAGGATCAAAGAAAAGCTTCACCAAAAGGGTACAGCAAACAAAGAAGAGCTTACATTGCATGGGAAAGTGATAGTGATTCATCAAGCACACAAAGCTCAAGTGATAGTGATGAAACCGCAAATCTGTGCCTTATGGCTCACACCAAAAATCTGTCCTACCACAAGAAGAAAATCAATGACAAGAAGGTAAAACAAGCCTATTATAATAAATTTTCTTCTATGTCTTTTTCTGAACTGAAAATAGCTTTTGAAAAACTGCATAACGAAGCTGTAGATGCTTTTAAAAGATTATCTTCCGACAAACAAATTTTCTCATTTTTGGAAGGTAAAGTATACAAAGCTGAAAATGATTTAGAATCGCTAAAAGCTAGTATTACAGAAAATTCAAAAGATATTGACATTAATGGATGTAGTAAAGTTAGGTATTGTGACGCTTGTCATATTTGGCAAAAAGAGGTAAACACTCTCAAGGTCAAATTAGAGAAAGCGCTACAACCTAAGGTTACTTATGCCGTTGACTCTAGTTTGTTTAAGAAGTCATTAAATCCACCATATGAAAAATACTCTTTTATTCCAAAGGATTTAATGAACAAGAATAAACAAACGCATCATCATGGTTCATGTCATTATTGTTGTCGTGCTGGCCATACCATTGAGAAATGCAAGTTTAGGAGATTTCTTGTTCCTAAAGGCATTTATCAATGGATGCCAAAAGGCAACCATGTTAGCACTTACCCACTTGGACCCAATGAAAATTGGGTACCAACCTCTCTCGTTTGATATTGTAGGATGAGTGCCTTGCTTCCGTAGATAGAAGATGGTTTCTTGACAGCGGTTGCTCAAGGCACATGACCGGTGACATATCGCTTTTCATAGATGATCCGCTGTCGCACGCGGGTCAAAACGAGTAATTTTGTAAAAACGTAATACAGCGACAATTAAACTCGGATATCGTCTCAAGGATTCTTGTTTGTAATAATTAAACGTAATCGAATGGGGGGTTGATTTGATGTTCAATTACAAAAATGCAGAAAATAAGTGATTATGAAAAGTGATTATTTGAATAAGCTGAAACGAATCAACCCACTATATCATCTTCCGACTTATCATTGATCCCTATAAATTTCCAATTCCCTAAACGAGTCTGATCCTATTCGATTACAAAAGCTACTGACAAGCGCAATAACAATTATACGAAGTCTATCCCTGAATTCCGAGTAAAGCAAACGGATTAAAGCTATTGCGAATTAAGCAAACGCAATATGATCCAACGCGATAATGCAAAAGCTACACTAATCACGAAATTGATTCAAAAGCAGACAACAATCAAATTAAAGAATTCTATCATGTAAAAACAATTAAATTAAGCAAGTAATTGTGATTATAGATATAATTCAAAGGAACAGATTAATGGAAAATTATAAAAGAACCTCAAAGTGGCATCCGATTACAGTGAATTGATTCTTGGGAAATTAGTTCTCCATAGTCATTCTTTGCAAGCTCTCAAATTCGTACATGAACCGTGATTTTTCCCGTTCAATTCCCAATGGTGTACGGCTGCTAGACCTAGGGGAAAACAAAGACCCGTTTTACAACTCAACTGGGTCGACCCAGCCCACTACAAATGACCCAACAAAAATACAAATAAAATTCTGCAACTTCAACAGACTTTCTGGCCCTGCTACAGTCCGATTCAGCTCTCGACTTCTGAACAAAAGTTGTAGATCTTTTTCTTAGCTTTCCATCGACTGGTAGCACGTCTCAATCCGATACTCCTAGCTCAAGATATGATTTTTCTCACGAAAGCTGCTAATGCTGAAAATTAAATACGAAAATTAAATAAGTGCAAAAATAACACAAATTATGAAAACACATTAAAACATAAAAATAATCAAAGCAAATCAAAGAAATGCTTGAGTACAAACATGAAATAACGTGCATCAAAATGCACTGATCAAATTCTCCCACACTTGAACTTTTGCACTCCGAGCAAAATGAAAAATAAAACAAAACACAGACACATCAACGATTACTCATTCTAGGCTACAAGTCATCTTCAGTTAAGTTTGCTTCGATAGATACTAATCTTGCACACTAAGGATATTGTAAGAACACTAATCCACAGTTATGCAGACATAAACCTCCTGAATACACAAATCAACTCGAATCATATTATTATACTAAAGCCTAACTTACTCATCCTTCTTTTGCTCTTTTTCATTCAGGCGCAATCACATTAAGTCCGTTATCTCCATACACTCATAGCAAGGCGACCGGTTAGTGACTCTGATCCTTTTCTACACGGGGTTCTGGTACTTAAGTGGCATAACCCTTTGCTTACTCAATTGTAGTTGCGGGGGATCGGACCGTAATCCGCCCTACCAAGTTCAGTACCATAAACCACTGAACCAACTGACAACTAGTCTTATTTTCAATTTTTTTTTAAAGGTTCTATATCCGTTGGGTTAAGTGACCGGGTGAAGGTCACCAAACTTAGAAGGTGCATTCCCTTTTCTTTTTCTTTTTTTTTCTTTTTCAGAACACTCACTTATATTCATCGGCTTCCCTGCGTAGAGTGTGTGTGAGATGGTGCTGACTGCTGAAATAAACTACTCAAGAGCTGTCAGAGAATGAGAATTTAAGACTAAAACATAATAAAAATTCAACTCAATTTCCATATGCAGGAGACTTACGGTGTTAAAACAATATCGATCTTGTGAATTTTTCCAAAGTCTCCGCAAACTCGACCTTAAATTATTCTATAGCCTAAAACTTTCAACAAAAATGCAATTTTTTTAGAAAGAAAACAAAAACAAAACAAAACAAAGAACAAAAACAAAGAGAATAAAGTATTCCCTCCCCCATACTTAAAATATGCATTGTCCTCAATGAACGAAACAAACATAAAATAAGAGAGAGAAGAGAGAGGAAAGAACACACCCGAGTAGTCAATGAGGATAGGTGATCACATAAGCAGCCTTTCCCAAAGAGATATATTCTACATTTTCTTCTTCCAAAGTGGGGCTGTCATGGAATAGCTTTGGGTAATGTCCATTGAACTTGAAATTTTTATTAGTATCTTCGCCTTTTATTCCAGGATCAAAAAATCTTCTAAAAGTAAAAATGTCAAATGGACACGTGAAGGTGATCTGATATGGAATGTCAGCCAATGTCCAACCAAATGCCGTTTTATGCTTCCTTAAAACATGCAAAAGCTTATTTTCTTGATCGAAATCAAGGTTAGAAGAAATTATAGCCGGTAGTTTTTCATTCATCTCTAAATAAACATATTTCATATTTTCAGGAAGTTGCTTCAGCTCGAGGGAAGGTGGCTGCTCAATAGAAGGAGTGTTTGGGGCAGCTGGGATGTCAAGAGCTTTATCTACATGAACAACTTTATTTGCAACCCCACCTGTAGTAAGTATATCAACTTGCAAGGCAGCCTCAATTTCAGCACAAACAGAGCAGATTTTAGTTTCAGTACAAATATCACAAGAATAAACATCATCAAAACCAGACAATGATGCAAAATCAGATGCAAACAAATCACTACAAGTATCATCAACAATTTCAGAAATCAAATCTATTTGAAAAACAGAATGTTCTTCCAAGGGTTGTTGGTTTGATCCTTGAGCTTGTTGCATGGCATTCACCAAAGTGGCAAGCTGGCCAATCTGTGTTTGCAAAGTCTTTAAAGTAGAATCTACTTGTTGTTGAAACTGGAGATTATTTGCAACCATTTGTTTGACAATATCTTCTAGTGAAGGTCCAGAAGGTGCAGAGCACACAACCTCAAATTCTTTCAGATGCTCATGCGGATCCTCACCTGCAAGACCCCTAAACCTTGGAAACAAGTATATTAAACCAGATTTCAATTCAAAAGGAGTGTCAACTTCAGGATATTCAATACACATGTCATTATAATTCACATCAGGGACAGCTAACTGCCTTAAAGTTCTTTGGTCAGCCATAGTAAAAAACAAACACAATGAAGGAAAACGATTAAAATAAATTTAGAAAAATAAACTAACACCGAAATTAATCTAATGAAGTCAATTAAGAATTTTGAGATTTTTTTCAGATTTTTTTAAAACTATCAAAACAGAAAAAAATCATAAAAAATAGAAAAATAAGGAATTTCGATTTTTTAGGGTGTCGTCTTTTGATTACTGATTTTTTCCTAATGAATCGATAAAAAATCGGAATAATCTGAGACAATTGGTTTAAAAACAGATTTTTTTTTATCTCAAACCGCAAAAAGACCAATACGCAAGTTGGACGAAACTGGAGGAAACTAGGACCTATACGCTTAGACACTAAACCTATGACTCTAAAAACGATTAAAAGAAACAAGAATCCCCGGCAACGGCGCCAATTTGATCAGCTGTCGCGCGCGGATCAAAACGAGTAATTTTGTAAAAGCGTAATACAGCGACAATTAAACTCGGATATCGTCTCAAGGATTCTTGTTTGTAATAATTAAACGTAATCGAATGGGGGGTTGATTTGATGTTCAATTACAAAAATGCAGAAAATAAGTGATTATGAAAAGTGATTATTTGAATAAGCTGAAACGAATCAACCCACTATATCATCTTCCGACTTATCATTGATTCCTATAAATTTCCAATTCCCTAAACGAGTCTGATCCTATTCGATTACAAAAGCTACTGACAAGCGCAATAACAATTATACGAAGTCTGTCCCTGAATTCCGAGTAAAGCAAACGGATTAAAACTATTGCGAATTAAGCAAACGCAATATGATCCAACGCGATAATGCAAAAGCTACACTAATCACGAAATTGATTCAAAAGCAGACAACAATCAAATTAAAGAATTCTATCATGTAAAAACAATTAAATTAAGCAAGTAATTGTGATTATAGATATAATTCAAAGGAACAGATTAATGGAAAATTATAAAAGAACCTCAAAGTGGCATCCGATTACAGTGAATTGATTCTTGGGAAATTAGTTCTCCATAGTCATTCTTTGCAAGCTCTCAAATTCGTACATGAACCGTGATTTTTCCCGTTCAATTCCCAATGGTGTACGGCTGCTAGACCTAGGGGAAAACAAAGACCCGTTTTACAACTCAACTGGGTCGACCCAGCCCACTACAAATGACCCAACAAAAATACAAATAAAATTCTGCAACTTCAACAGACTTTCTGGCCCTGCTACAGTCCGATTCAGCTCTCGACTTCTGAACAAAAGTTGTAGATCTTTTTCTTAGCTTTCCATCAACTGGTAGCACGTCTCAATCTGATACTCCTAGCTCAAGATATGATTTTTCTCGCGAAAGCTGCTAATGCTGAAAATTAAATACGAAAATTAAATAACTGCAAAAATAACACAAATTATGAAAACACATTAAAACATAAAAATAATCAAAGCAAACCAAAGAAATGCTTGAGTACAAACATGAAATAACGTGCATCAAAATGCACTGATCAAATTCTCCCACACTTGAACTTTTGCACTCCGAGCAAAATGAAAAATAAAACAAAACACAGACACATCAACGATTACTCATTCTAGGCTACAAGTCATCTTCAGTTAAGTTTGCTTCGATAGATACTAATCTTGCACACTAAGGATATTGTAAGAACACTAATCCACAGTTATGCAGACATAAACCTCCTGAATACACAAATCAACTCGAATCATATTATTATACTAAAGCCTAACTTACTCATCCTTCTTTTGCTCTTTTTCATTCAGGCGCAATCACATTAAGTCCGTTATCTCCATACACTCATAGCAAGGCGACCGGTTAGTGACTCTGATCCTTTTCTACACGGGGTTCTGGTACTTAAGTGGCATAACCCTTTGCTTACTCAATTGTAGTTGCGGGGGATCGGACCGTAATCCGCCCTACCAAGTTCAGTACCATAAACCACTGAACCAACTGACAACTAGTCTTATTTTCAATTTTTTTTAAAGGTTCTATATCCGTTGGGTTAAGTGACCGGGTGAAGGTCACCAAACTTAGAAGGTGCATTCCCTTTTCTTTTTCTTTTTTTTTCTTTTTCAGAACACTCACTTATATTCATCGACTTCCCTGCGTAGAGTGTGTGTGAGATGGTGCTGACTGCTGAAATAAACTACTCAAGAGCTGTCAGAGAATGAGAATTTAAGACTAAAACATAATAAAAATTCAACTCAATTTCCATATGCAGGAGACTTACGGTGTTAAAACAATATCGATCTTGTGAATTTTTCCAAAGTCTCCGCAAACTCGACCTTAAATTATTCTATAGCCTAAAACTTTCAACAAAAATGCAATTTTTTTAGAAAGAAAACAAAAACAAAACAAAACAAAGAACAAAAACAAAGAGAATAAAGTATTCCCTCCCCCATACTTAAAATATGCATTGTCCTCAATGAACGAAACAAACATAAAATAAGAGAGAGAAGAGAGAGGAAAGAACACACCCGAGTAGTCAATGAGGATAGGTGATCACATAAGCAGCCTTTCCCAAAGAGATATATTCTACATTTTCTTCTTCCAAAGTGGGGCTGTCATGGAATAGCTTTGGGTAATGTCCATTGAACTTGAAATTTTTATTAGTATCTTCGCCTTTTATTCCAGGATCAAAAAATCTTCTAAAAGTAAAAATGTCAAATGGACACGTGAAGGTGATCTGATATGGAATGTCAGCCAATGTCCAACCAAATGCCGTTTTATGCTTCCTTAAAACATGCAAAAGCTTATTTTCTTGATCGAAATCAAGGTTAGAAGAAATTATAGCCGGTAGTTTTTCATTCATCTCTAAATAAACATATTTCATATTTTCAGGAAGTTGCTTCAGCTCGAGGGAAGGTGGCTGCTCAATAGAAGGAGTGTTTGGGGCAGCTGGGATGTCAAGAGCTTTATCTACATGAACAACTTTATTTGCAACCCCACCTGTAGTAAGTATATCAACTTGCAAGGCAGCCTCAATTTCAGCACAAACAGAGCAGATTTTAGTTTCAGTACAAATATCACAAGAATAAACATCATCAAAACCAGACAATGATGCAAAATCAGATGCAAACAAATCACTACAAGTATCATCAACAATTTCAGAAATCAAATCTATTTGAAAAACAGAATGTTCTTCCAAGGGTTGTTGGTTTGATCCTTGAGCTTGTTGCATGGCATTCACCAAAGTGGCAAGCTGGCCAATCTGTGTTTGCAAAGTCTTTAAAGTAGAATCTACTTGTTGTTGAAACTGGAGATTATTTGCAACCATTTGTTTGACAATATCTTCTAGTGAAGGTCCAGAAGGTGCAGAGCACACAACCTCAAATTCTTTCAGATGCTCATGCGGATCCTCACCTGCAAGACCACTAAACCTTGGAAACAAGTATATTAAACCAGATTTCAATTCAAAAGGAGTGTCAACTTCAGGATATTCAATACACATGTCATTATAATTCACATCAGGGACAGCTAACTGCCTTAAAGTTCTTTGGTCAGCCATAGTAAAAAACAAACACAATGAAGGAAAACGATTAAAATAAATTTAGAAAAATAAACTAACACCGAAATTAATCTAATGAAGTCAATTAAGAATTTTGAGATTTTTTTCAGATTTTTTTAAAACTATCAAAACAGAAAAAAATCATAAAAAATAGAAAAATAAGGAATTTCGATTTTTTAGGGTGTCGTCTTTTGATTACTGATTTTTTCCTAATGAATCGATAAAAAATCGGAATAATCTGAGACAATTGGTTTAAAAACAGATTTTTTTTTATCTCAAACCGCAAAAAGACCAATACGCAAGTTGGACGAAACTGGAGGAAACTAGGACCTATACGCTTAGACACTAAACCTATGACTCTAAAAACGATTAAAAGAAACAAGAAACCCCGGCAACGGCGCCAATTTGATCAGCTGTCGCGCGCGGATCAAAACGAGTAATTTTGTAAAAGCGTAATACAGCGACAATTAAACTCGGATATCGTCTCAAGGATTCTTGTTTGTAATAATTAAACGTAATCGAATGGGGGGTTGATTTGATGTTCAATTACAAAAATGCAGAAAATAAGTGATTATGAAAAGTGATTATTTGAATAAGCTGAAACGAATCAACCCACTATATCATCTTCCGACTTATCATTGATCCCTATAAATTTCCAATTCCCTAAACGAGTCTGATCCTATTCGATTACAAAAGCTACTGACAAGCGCAATAACAATTATACGAAGTCTGTCCCTGAATTCCGAGTAAAGCAAACGGATTAAAACTATTGCGAATTAAGCAAACGCAATATGATCCAACGCGATAATGCAAAAGCTACACTAATCACGAAATTGATTCAAAAGCAGACAACAATCAAATTAAAGAATTCTATCATGTAAAAACAATTAAATTAAGCAAGTAATTGTGATTATAGATATAATTCAAAGGAACAGATTAATGGAAAATTATAAAAGAACCTCAAAGTGGCATCAGATTACAGTGAATTGATTCTTGGGAAATTAGTTCTCCATAGTCATTCTTTGCAAGCTCTCAAATTCGTACATGAACCGTGATTTTTCCCGTTCAATTCCCAATGGTGTATGGCTGCTAGACCTAGGGGAAAACAAAGACCCGTTTTACAACTCAACTGGGTCGACCCAGCCCACTACAAATGACCCAACAAAAATACAAATAAAATTCTGCAACTTCAACAGACTTTCTGGCCCTGCTACAGTCCGATTCAGCTCTCGACTTCTGAACAAAAGTTGTAGATCTTTTTCTTAGCTTTCCATCGACTGGTAGCACGTCTCAATCTGATACTCCTAGCTCAAGATATGATTTTTCTCGCGAAAGCTGCTAATGCTGAAAATTAAATACGAAAATTAAATAAGTGCAAAAATAACACAAATTATGAAAACACATTAAAACATAAAAATAATCAAAGCAAACCAAAGAAATGCTTGAGTACAAACATGAAATAACGTGCATCAAAATGCACTGATCAAATTCTCCCACACTTGAACTTTTGCACTCCGAGCAAAATGAAAAATAAAACAAAACACAGACACATCAACGATTACTCATTCTAGGCTACAAGTCATCTTCAGTTAAGTTTGCTTCGATAGATACTAATCTTGCACACTAAGGATATTGTAAGAACACTAATCCACAGTTATGCAGACATAAACCTCCTGAATACACAAATCAACTCGAATCATATTATTATACTAAAGCCTAACTTACTCATCCTTCTTTTGCTCTTTTTCATTCAGGCGCAATCACATTAAGTCCGTTATCTCCATACACTCATAGCAAGGCGACCGGTTAGTGACTCTGATCCTTTTCTACACGGGGTTCTGGTACTTAAGTGGCATAACCCTTTGCTTACTCAATTGTAGTTGCGGGGGATCGGACCGTAATCCGCCCTACCAAGTTCAGTACCATAAACCACTGAACCAACTGACAACTAGTCTTATTTTCAATTTTTTTTAAAGGTTCTATATCCGTTGGGTTAAGTGACCGGGTGAAGGTCACCAAACTTAGAAGGTGCATTCCCTTTTCTTTTTCTTTTTTTTTCTTTTTCAGAACACTCACTTATATTCATCGGCTTCCCCGCGTAGAGTGTGTGTGAGATGGTGCTGACTGCTGAAATAAACTACTCAAGAGCTGTCAGAGAATGAGAATTTAAGACTAAAACATAATAAAAATTCAACTCAATTTCCATATGCAGGAGACTTACGGTGTTAAAACAATATCGATCTTGTGAATTTTTCCAAAGTCTCCGCAAACTCGACCTTAAATTATTCTATAGCCTAAAACTTTCAACAAAAATGCAATTTTTTTAGAAAGAAAACAAAAACAAAACAAAACAAAGAACAAAAACAAAGAGAATAAAGTATTCCCTCCCCCATACTTAAAATATGCATTGTCCTCAATGAACGAAACAAACATAAAATAAGAGAGAGAAGAGAGAGGAAAGAACACACCCGAGTAGTCAATGAGGATAGGTGATCACATAAGCAGCCTTTCCCAAAGAGATATATTCTACATTTTCTTCTTCCAAAGTGGGGCTGTCATGGAATAGCTTTGGGTAATGTCCATTGAACTTGAAATTTTTATTAGTATCTTCGCCTTTTATTCCAGGATCAAAAAATCTTCTAAAAGTAAAAATGTCAAATGGACACGTGAAGGTGATCTGATATGGAATGTCAGTCAATGTCCAACCAAATGCCGTTTTATGCTTTCTTAAAACATGCAAAAGCTTATTTTCTTGATCGAAATCAAGGTTAGAAGAAATTATAGCCGGTAGTTTTTCATTCATCTCTAAATAAACATATTTCATATTTTCAGGAAGTTGCTTCAGCTCGAGGGAAGGTGGCTGCTCAATAGAAGGAGTGTTTGGGGCAGCTGGGATGTCAAGAGCTTTATCTACATGAACAACTTTATTTGCAACCCCACCTGTAGTAAGTATATCAACTTGCAAGGCAGCCTCAATTTCAGCACAAACAGAGCAGATTTTAGTTTCAGTACAAATATCACAAGAATAAACATCATCAAAACCAGACAATGATGCAAAATCAGATGCAAACAAATCACTACAAGTATCATCAACAATTTCAGAAATCAAATCTATTTGAAAAACAGAATGTTCTTCCAAGGGTTGTTGGTTTGATCCTTGAGCTTGTTGCATGGCATTCACCAAAGTGGCAAGCTGGCCAATCTGTGTTTGCAAAGTCTTTAAAGTAGAATCTACTTGTTGTTGAAACTGGAGATTATTTGCAACCATTTGTTTGACAATATCTTCTAGTGAAGGTCCAGAAGGTGCAGAGCACACAACCTCAAATTCTTTTAGATGCTCATGCGGATCCTCACCTGCAAGACCACTAAACCTTGGAAACAAGTATATTAAACCAGATTTCAATTCAAAAGGAGTGTCAGCTTCAGGATATTCAATACACATGTCATTATAATTCACATCAGGGACAGCTAACTGCCTTAAAGTTCTTTGGTCAGCCATAGTAAAAAACAAACACAATGAAGGAAAACGATTAAAATAAATTTAGAAAAATAAACTAACACCGAAATTAATCTAATGAAGTCAATTAAGAATTTTGAGATTTTTTTCAGATTTTTTTAAAACTATCAAAACAGAAAAAAATCATAAAAAATAGAAAAATAAGGAATTTCGATTTTTTAGGGTGTCGTCTTTTGATTACTGATTTTTTCCTAATGAATCGATAAAAAATCGGAATAATCTGAGACAATTGGTTTAAAAACAGATTTTTTTTTATCTCAAACCGCAAAAAGACCAATACGCAAGTTGGACGAAACTGGAGGAAACTAGGACCTATACGCTTAGACACTAAACCTATGACTTTAAAAACGATTAAAAGAAACAAGAATCCCCGGCAACGGCGCCAATTTGATCAGTTGTCGCGCGCGGATCAAAACGAGTAATTTTGTAAAAGCGTAATACAGCGACAATTAAACTCGGATATCGTCTCAAGGATTCTTGTTTGTAATAATTAAACGTAATCGAATGGGGGGTTGATTTGATGTTCAATTACAAAAATGCAGAAAATAAGTGATTATGAAAAGTGATTATTTGAATAAGCTGAAACGAATCAACCCACTATATCATCTTCCGACTTATCATTGATCCCTATAAATTTCCAATTCCCTAAACGAGTCTGATCCTATTCGATTACAAAAGCTACTGACAAGCGCAATAACAATTATACGAAGTCTGTCCCTGAATTCCGAGTAAAGCAAACGGATTAAAACTATTGCGAATTAAGCAAACGCAATATGATCCAACGCGATAATGCAAAAGCTACACTAATCACGAAATTGATTCAAAAGCAGACAACAATCAAATTAAAGAATTCTATCATGTAAAAACAATTAAATTAAGCAAGTAATTGTGATTATAGATATAATTCAAAGGAACAGATTAATGGAAAATTATAAAAGAACCTCAAAGTGGCATCCGATTACAGTGAATTGATTCTTGGGAAATTAGTTCTCCATAGTCATTCTTTGCAAGCTCTCAAATTCGTACATGAACCGTGATTTTTCCCGTTCAATTCCCAATGGTGTACGGCTGCTAGACCTAGGGGAAAACAAAGACCCGTTTTACAACTCAACTGGGTCGACCCAGCCCACTACAAATGACCCAACAAAAATACAAATAAAATTCTGCAACTTCAACAGACTTTCTGGCCCTGCTACAGTCCGATTCAGCTCTCGACTTCTGAACAAAAGTTGTAGATCTTTTTCTTAGCTTTCCATCGACTGGTAGCACGTCTCAATCTGATACTCCTAGCTCAAGATATGATTTTTCTCGCGAAAGCTGCTAATGCTGAAAATTAAATACGAAAATTAAATAAGTGCAAAAATAACACAAATTATGAAAACACATTAAAACATAAAAATAATCAAAGCAAACCAAAGAAATGCTTGAGTACAAACATGAAATAACGTGCATCAAAATGCACTGATCAAATTCTCCCACACTTGAACTTTTGCACTCCGAGCAAAATGAAAAATAAAACAAAACACAGACACATCAACGATTACTCATTCTAGGCTACAAGTCATCTTCAGTTAAGTTTGCTTCGATAGATACTAATCTTGCACACTAAGGATATTGTAAGAACACTAATCCACAGTTATGCAGACATAAACCTCCTGAATACACAAATCAACTCGAATCATATTATTATACTAAAGCCTAACTTACTCATCCTTCTTTTGCTCTTTTTCATTCAGGCGCAATCACATTAAGTCCGTTATCTCCATACACTCATAGCAAGGCGACCGGTTAGTGACTCTGATCCTTTTCTACACGGGGTTCTGGTACTTAAGTGGCATAACCCTTTGCTTACTCAATTGTAGTTGCGGGGGATCGGACCGTAATCCGCCCTACCAAGTTCAGTACCATAAACCACTGAACCAACTGACAACTAGTCTTATTTTCAATTTTTTTAAAGGTTCTATATCCGTTGGGTTAAGTGACCGGGTGAAGGTCACCAAACTTAGAAGGTGCATTCCCTTTTCTTTTTTTTTTTTTTTCTTTTTCAGAACACTCACTTATATTCATCGGCTTCCCCGCGTAGAGTGTGTGTGAGATGGTGCTGACTGCTGAAATAAACTACTCAAGAGCTGTCAGAGAATGAGAATTTAAGACTAAAACATAATAAAAATTCAACTCAATTTCCATATGCAGGAGACTTACGGTGTTAAAACAATATCGATCTTGTGAATTTTTCCAAAGTCTCCGCAAACTCGACCTTAAATTATTCTATAGCCTAAAACTTTCAACAAAAATGCAATTTTTTTAGAAAGAAAACAAAAACAAAACAAAACAAAGAACAAAAACAAAGAGAATAAAGTATTCCCTCCCCCATACTTAAAATATGCATTGTCCTCAATGAACGAAACAAACATAAAATAAGAGAGAGAAGAGAGAGGAAAGAACACACCCGAGTAGTCAATGAGGATAGGTGATCACATAAGCAGCCTTTCCCAAAGAGATATATTCTACATTTTCTTCTTCCAAAGTGGGGCTGTCATGGAATAGCTTTGGGTAATGTCCATTGAACTTGAAATTTTTATTAGTATCTTCGCCTTTTATTCCA
The DNA here is from genome assembly GCF_024323335.1 of Lathyrus oleraceus. NCBI lineage: Eukaryota > Viridiplantae > Streptophyta > Magnoliopsida > Fabales > Fabaceae > Lathyrus > Lathyrus oleraceus. Next base: position 23,202,196 of record NC_066581.1, on the reverse strand, counting down.
GGATCAAAAAATCTTCTAAAAGTAAAAATGTCAAATGGACACGTGAAGGTGATCTGATATGGAATGTCAGCCAATGTCCAACCAAATGCCGTTTTATGCTTTCTTAAAACATGCAAAAGCTTATTTTCTTGATCGAAATCAAGGTTAGAAGAAATTATAGCCGGTAGTTTTTCATTCATCTCTAAATAAACATATTTCATATTTTCAGGAAGTTGCTTCAGCTCGAGGGAAGGTGGCTGCTCAATAGAAGGAGTGTTTGGGGCAGCTGGGATGTCAAGAGCTTTATCTACATGAACAACTTTATTTGCAACCCCACCTGTAGTAAGTATATCAACTTGCAAGGCAGCCTCAATTTCAGCACAAACAGAGCAGATTTTAGTTTCAGTACAAATATCACAAGAATAAACATCATCAAAACCAGACAATGATGCAAAATCAGATGCAAACAAATCACTACAAGTATCATCAACAATTTCAGAAATCAAATCTATTTGAAAAACAGAATGTTCTTCCAAGGGTTGTTGGTTTGATCCTTGAGCTTGTTGCATGGCATTCACCAAAGTGGCAAGCTGGCCAATCTGTGTTTGCAAAGTCTTTAAAGTAGAATCTACTTGTTGTTGAAACTGGAGATTATTTGCAACCATTTGTTTGACAATATCTTCTAGTGAAGGTCCAGAAGGTGCAGAGCACACAACCTCAAATTCTTTCAGATGCTCATGCGGATCCTCACCTGCAAGACCACTAAACCTTGGAAACAAGTATATTAAACCAGATTTCAATTCAAAAGGAGTGTCAGCTTCAGGATATTCAATACACATGTCATTATAATTCACATCAGGGACAGCTAACTGCCTTAAAGTTCTTTGGTCAGCCATAGTAAAAAACAAACACAATGAAGGAAAACGATTAAAATAAATTTAGAAAAATAAACTAACACCGAAATTAATCTAATGAAGTCAATTAAGAATTTTGAGATTTTTTTCAGATTTTTTTAAAACTATCAAAACAGAAAAAATCATAAAAAATAGAAAAATAAGGAATTTCGATTTTTTAGGGTGTCGTCTTTTGATTACTGATTTTTTCCTAATGAATCGATAAAAAATCGGAATAATCTGAGACAATTGGTTTAAAAACAGATTTTTTTTTATCTCAAACCGCAAAAAGACCAATACGCAAGTTGGACGAAACTGGAGGAAACTAGGACCTATACGCTTAGACACTAAACCTATGACTCTAAAAACGATTAAAAGAAACAAGAATCCCCGGCAACGGCGCCAATTTGATCAGCTGTCGCGCGCGGATCAAAACGAGTAATTTTGTAAAAGCGTAATACAGCGACAATTAAACTCGGATATCGTCTCAAGGATTCTTGTTTGTAATAATTAAACGTAATCGAATGGGGGGTTGATTTGATGTTCAATTACAAAAATGCAGAAAATAAGTGATTATGAAAAGTGATTATTTGAATAAGCTGAAACGAATCAACCCACTATATCATCTTCCGACTTATCATTGATCCCTATAAATTTCCAATTCCCTAAACGAGTCTGATCCTATTCGATTACAAAAGCTACTGACAAGCGCAATAACAATTATACGAAGTCTGTCCCTAAATTCCGAGTAAAGCAAACGGATTAAAACTATTGCGAATTAAGCAAACGCAATATGATCCAACGCGATAATGCAAAAGCTACACTAATCACGAAATTGATTCAAAAGCAGACAACAATCAAATTAAAGAATTCTATCATGTAAAAACAATTAAATTAAGCAAGTAATTGTGATTATAGATATAATTCAAAGGAACAGATTAATGGAAAATTATAAAAGAACCTCAAAGTGGCATCCGATTACAGTGAATTGATTCATGGGAAATTAGTTCTCCATAGTCATTCTTTGCAAGCTCTCAAATTCGTACATGAACCGTGATTTTTCCCGTTCAATTCCCAATGGTGTACGGCTGCTAGACCTAGGGGAAAACAAAGACCCGTTTTACAACTCAACTGGGTCGACCCAGCCCACTACAAATGACCCAACAAAAATACAAATAAAATTCTGCAACTTCAACAGACTTTCTGGCCCTGCTACAGTCCGATTCAGCTCTCGACTTCTGAACAAAAGTTGTAGATCTTTTTCTTAGCTTTCCATCGACTGGTAGCACGTCTCAATCTGATACTCCTAGCTCAAGATATGATTTTTCTCGCGAAAGCTGCTAATGCTGAAAATTAAATACGAAAATTAAATAAGTGCAAAAATAACACAAATTATGAAAACACATTAAAACATAAAAATAATCAAAGCAAACCAAAGAAATGCTTGAGTACAAACATGAAATAACGTGCATCAAAATGCACTGATCAAATTCTCCCACACTTGAACTTTTGCACTCCGAGCAAAATGAAAAATAAAACAAAACACAGACACATCAACGATTACTCATTCTAGGCTACAAGTCATCTTCAGTTAAGTTTGCTTCGATAGATACTAATCTTGCACACTAAGGATATTGTAAGAACACTAATCCACAGTTATGCAGACATAAACCTCCTGAATACACAAATCAACTCGAATCATATTATTATACTAAAGCCTAACTTACTCATCCTTCTTTTGCTCTTTTTCATTCAGGCGCAATCACATTAAGTCCGTTATCTCCATACACTCATAGCAAGGCGACCGGTTAGTGACTCTGATCCTTTTCTACACGGGGTTCTGGTACTTAAGTGGCATAACCCTTTGCTTACTCAATTGTAGTTGCGGGGGATCGGACCGTAATCCGCCCTACCAAGTTCAGTACCATAAACCACTGAACCAACTGACAACTAGTCTTATTTTCAATTTTTTTTAAAGGTTCTATATCCGTTGGGTTAAGTGACCGGGTGAAGGTCACCAAACTTAGAAGGTGCATTCCCTTTTCTTTTTCTTTTTTTTTCTTTTTCAGAACACTCACTTATATTCATCGGCTTCCCCGCGTAGAGTGTGTGTGAGATGGTGCTGACTGCTGAAATAAACTACTCAAGAGCTGTCAGAGAATAAGAATTTAAGACTAAAACATAATAAAAATTCAACTCAATTTCCATATGTAGGAGACTTACGGTGTTAAAACAATATCGATCTTGTGAATTTTTCCAAAGTCTCCGCAAACTCGACCTTAAATTATTCTATAGCCTAAAACTTTCAACAAAAATGCAATTTTTTTAGAAAGAAAACAAAAACAAAACAAAACAAAGAACAAAAACAAAGAGAATAAAGTATTCCCTCCCCCATACTTAAAATATGCATTGTCCTCAATGAACGAAACAAACATAAAATAAGAGAGAGAAGAGAGAGGAAAGAACACACCCGAGTAGTCAATGAGGATAGGTGATCACATAAGCAGCCTTTCCCAAAGAGATATATTCTACATTTTCTTCTTCCAAAGTGGGGCTGTCATGGAATAGCTTTGGGTAATGTCCATTGAACTTGAAATTTTTATTAGTATCTTCGCCTTTTATTCCAGGATCAAAAAATCTTCTAAAAGTAAAAATGTCAAATGGACACGTGAAGGTGATCTGATATGGAATGTCAGCCAATGTCCAACCAAATGCCGTTTTATGCTTTCTTAAAACATGCAAAAGCTTATTTTCTTGATCGAAATCAAGGTTAGAAGAAATTATAGCCGGTAGTTTTTCATCCATCTCTAAATAAACATATTTCATATTTTCAGGAAGTTGCTTCAGCTCGAGGGAAGGTGGCTGCTCAATAGAAGGAGTGTTTGGGGCAGCTGGGATGTCAAGAGCTTTATCTACATGAACAACTTTATTTGCAACCCCACCTGTAGTAAGTATATCAACTTGCAAGGCAGCCTCAATTTCAGCACAAACAGAGCAGATTTTAGTTTCAGTACAAATATCACAAGAATAAACATCATCAAAACCAGACAATGATGCAAAATCAGATGCAAACAAATCACTACAAGTATCATCAACAATTTCAGAAATCAAATCTATTTGAAAAACATAATGTTCTTCCAAGGGTTGTTGGTTTGATCCTTGAGCTTGTTGCATGGCATTCACCAAAGTGGCAAGCTGGCCAATCTGTGTTTGCAAAGTCTTTAAAGTAGAATCTACTTGTTGTTGAAACTGGAGATTATTTGCAACCATTTGTTTGACAATATCTTCTAGTGAAGGTCCAGAAGGTGCAGAGCACACAACCTCAAATTCTTTCAGATGCTCATGCGGATCCTCACCTGCAAGACCACTAAACCTTGGAAACAAGTATATTAAACCAGATTTCAATTCAAAAGGAGTGTCAGCTTCAGGATATTCAATACACATGTCATTATAATTCACATCTGGGACAGCTAACTGCCTTAAAGTTCTTTGGTCAGCCATAGTAAAAAACAAACACAATGAAGGAAAACGATTAAAATAAATTTAGAAAAATAAACTAACACCGAAATTAATCTAATGAAGTCAATTAAGAATTTTGAGATTTTTTTCAGATTTTTTTAAAACTATCAAAACAGAAAAAAATCATAAAAAATAGAAAAATAAGGAATTTCGATTTTTTAGGGTGTCGTCTTTTGATTACTGATTTTTTCCTAATGAATCGATAAAAAATCGGAATAATCTGAGACAATTGGTTTAAAAACAGATTTTTTTTTATCTCAAACCGCAAAAAGACCAATACGCAAGTTGGACGAAACTGGAGGAAACTAGGACCTATACGCTTAGACACTAAACCTATGACTCTAAAAACGATTAAAAGAAACAAGAATCCCCGGCAACGGCGCCAATTTGATCAGCTGTCGCGCGCGGATCAAAACGAGTAATTTTGTAAAAGCGTAATACAGCGACAATTAAACTCGGATATCGTCTCAAGGATTCTTGTTTGTAATAATTAAACGTAATCGAATGGGGGGTTGATTTGATGTTCAATTACAAAAATGCAGAAAATAAGTGATTATGAAAAGTGATTATTTGAATAAGCTGAAACGAATCAACCCACTATATCATCTTCCGACTTATCATTGATCCCTATAAATTTCCAATTCCCTAAACGAGTCTGATCCTATTCGATTACAAAAGCTACTGACAAGCGCAATAACAATTATACGAAGTCTGTCCCTGAATTCCGAGTAAAGCAAACGGATTAAAACTATTGCGAATTAAGCAAACGCAATATGATCCAACGCGATAATGCAAAAGCTACACTAATCACGAAATTGATTCAAAAGCAGACAACAATCAAATTAAAGAATTCTATCATGTAAAAACAATTAAATTAAGCAAGTAATTGTGATTATAGATATAATTCAAAGGAACAGATTAATGGAAAATTATAAAAGAACCTCAAAGTGGCATCCGATTACAGTGAATTGATTCTTGGGAAATTAGTTCTCCATAGTCATTCTTTGCAAGCTCTCAAATTCGTACATGAACCGTGATTTTTCCCGTTCAATTCCCAATGGTGTACGGCTGCTAGACCTAGGGGAAAACAAAGACCCGTTTTACAACTCAACTGGGTCGACCCAGCCCACTACAAATGACCCAACAAAAATACAAATAAAATTCTGCAACTTCAACAGACTTTCTGGCCCTGCTACAGTCCGATTCAGCTCTCAACTTCTGAACAAAAGTTGTAGATCTTTTTCTTAGCTTTCCATCGACTGGTAGCACGTCTCAATCTGATACTCCTAGCTCAAGATATGATTTTTCTCGCGAAAGCTGCTAATGCTGAAAATTAAATACGAAAATTAAATAAGTGCAAAAATAACACAAATTATGAAAACACATTAAAACATAAAAATAATCAAAGCAAACCAAAGAAATGCTTGAGTACAAACATGAAAGAACGTGCATCAAAATGCACTGATCAATAGACTTCAAAGCAAAGAAGAAGGGATATGTTACTTATGGAGACAATAACAAAGGAGCTATACTCGGCAAAGGTAGTGTAGGTAATCCCTCCACCACTACTATTTCTAATGTCCATCTAGTAGAGGGACTTAAGCACAATTTGTTAAGCATAAGTCAATTGTGTGACATGAGCTATAAAGTCTCTTTCACAAAAACTTGCTGCATAATTGAACATGCTGAACAAAACGTTGTGTTTAAGGGTGTAAGAGTAAACAATATCTATATGCTTGACCTTTTTGATGTATCTTTAACAAGTACTAAATGTCTAGTTACCTTGAATGATGATTCTTGGCTTTGGCATAGACGTTTAGCATATGTTAATTTCGATTTGCTTAATAAGGTTGTATCTAAGGATCTAGTAGTCGGTCTTCCAAAAATAAAATTTTCAAAAGACCACCTATGTGACGCATGCCAAATGGGAAAGCAAACGAGGGTCTCAACTTCACGACCCCTTGAGCTTCTCCATATGGATCTCTTTGGACCTTCTAGTACAAAGAGCTTAGGTGGAAATTACTATGGTCTTGTAATTGTTGATCACTATTCTAGATTTACTTGGACTATATTCCTTCATAGCAAAGATGAAACTTTTTCTGCTTTTAAGAATTTTGCAAATCTGTCCCAAAACAAAATGATACCCAAAATAGTTACAATCCGTAGCGACCATGGTGGTGAATTTCAAAATTATCACTTTGATAAGTACTGTGACAAGTATGGTATTGAGCATAATTTTTCAGCTCCTCGAACTCCACAACAAAATGGCGTTGTGGAGCGTAAAAATCGTGTTTTAGAGGAGTTGGCAAGAACAATGCTAAATGATGGTGGATTACCAAAATACTTTTGGGCTGATGTTGTTAGCACAGCTTGTTATGTTTTAAACAGGATCTGAATCCGTCCTATTTTAAATAAAACCCCTTATGAGCTTTTAAAAGGAAGAAAGCCAAACTTGTCACATCTTCACGTGTTCGGTTGTAAATGTTTTGTTTTGAATAATGGTAAGGAAAATATTGGGAAGTTTGATGCAAAAGCGGATGAAGGTATCTTTCTTGGATACTCACTATCAAGTAAAGCATATAGAGTGTATAATAAGCGTTTACTTACTGTTGAAGAATCTGTCCATGTTTCTTTTGACGAGTCTTATCCGAAAAATGTCGGAAAAGGTATTTCTTTTGATGACGCAGGTATATCTACAGAAGACATACTCAAGGAGGCTATTAAGGAAACTGATCAGTCCAAAACAGCTGCCCATGAGAAGGAGGAAGATACTAGTCATGGAGAAGATGAGGAAGAAAAGACAGCTGAAATGAATGAGCTTCCAACAGCTTGGAAGTCCTCAAAAGACCATCCTATCGACAACATCTTGGGAGACATTTCAAAGGGAGTAATGACCCGTTCTAAGATAAGTAATTTTTGTTCTCACTTCGCTTTTGTTTCACAAGTGGAACCTAAAAATGCCAAAGAGGCCTTGATTGATGAATTTTGGCTAATGGCCATGCAAGAAGAGCTTAATCAATTTAAAAGAAATGACGTTTGGGAACTTGTCCCTCGTCCGCGAGATCATCATATCATAGGTACTAAATGGGTTTTTAGAAATAAGCTTGATGAAAACGGAGTGATAACTAGGAACAAGGCATGTTTAGTAGCACAAGGGTATAACCAAGAGGAGGGCATAGACTATGAGGAAACTTATGCTCCAGTTGCTCGCCTTGAAGCTATACGCCTCTTGCTTGCCTATGCGTGTTCTAACGATTTTAAGCTTTACCAAATGGACATAAAGAGTGCTTTTCTTAATGGTGTCATAAATGAAGAAGTATATGTCTCACAACCTCCTGGTTTTGAGAATGCTGAAAATCCAGATTATGTTTACAAATTAAAACGAGCTTTGTATGGTCTTAAACAAGCCCCTCGGGTTTGGTATGAAAGACTTAGCAAATTTCTAATTGATCATGGATATTCAAGAGGTAAAGTGGATAATACTCTCTTTATTAAACATAAGGGAAAGCACATCCTTTTAGTTCAAGTTTATGTAGATGATATAATTTTTGGTTCAACTAACATACACTTGGTCGAAGAATTTTCTAAGGTTATGCAGGGTGAATTTGAGATGAGTCTCATGGGGGAGCTGAATTACTTCCTAGGACTGCAAATAAAGCAACTTGATGAGGGTACAGCAGTATGTCAAACAAAATACTGCAGAGAACTACTCAAGCGCTTTGGAATGAATAACTCAAAATCAATTGACACCCCTATGCCTACCAACGGAAATCTAGATAAGGATGAGCATGGTAAGTGTGTAGATGTCAAAAAGTTCAGAGGTATGATTGGATCTCTTCTGTATCTTTCTGCTTCTAGACCTGACATCATGTTTAGTGTTTGTATGTGTGCACGATATCAATCAAACCCTAAGGAATCACACCTAACAGCTGTTAAGCGCATATTTAGATATCTTCATGGAACACCTAAATATGGGCTCTGGTATTCCAAAGGAAGTGATTGTAGTTTAGTAGGTTACTCCGATTCTGATTTTGCTAGCTGCAAATCAGATAGGAAAAGCACAAGTGGTACATGTCACCTGTTTTCAAACTCCTTGGTAAGTTGGCACAGCAAAAAGCAGGTATCTGTGGCTTTGTCAACTGCAGAGGCAGAATACGTTGCAGCCGGTAGTTGTTGCGCTCAGATTTTGTGGCTAAAGCAACAACTACAAGACTTTAACATTCAACTCAAACGTATTCCAATAAAATGTGACAACACTAGTGCCATAAACCTTACTAAAAACCCTGTTTTACACTCACGCACTAAACACATAGAGATTAGACATCACTTTCTTCGCGACCATGTTGAAAAAGAAGACGTTATATTTGAGCATGTTGATTCTAAAACTCAGCTTGCTGATATATTCACTAAACCTTTGGCAACGAAACCGTTCTTCAACATTCGTCGTGAATTAGGAATCTTAGATCTCTCTCAATTGATGTCTTAAGCATGTTTATTCTTATTTATGTTATGCCTCACCTTGGTTGATGAGATTTGTTTTAGCTATCATGTATACGTCACAAGATTACACCAGCAGAGGTAATATCACTCCTTTCTACACTTCTTTTACAACTATGTGTATGTTAGAACAAAATTCCTTACTCTCGTTTATGTAAATTTCTTTGCATATATTGTTTGAACATTAAGAAACTGATTTATGAATCATACTTGGGCATAACTACCATGACATACTTCATAATGCATATCCATACTGCATAAAAATTCATTAAAATCTGGTTTGGCATCAGTATGTATCGATCCAACCATGTATGCATCGATTCATATCTTCTGCATTTCAAATTTTTCAAAACTGGTTCAGGATGCATCGATCCATCCGTCGCATGTATCGATACATAGACCTGTTAAAAACACAAATGCATGATATGGATCGATCCATGGCCATATGCATCGACATATACTGATGCTATTTGAATTAAATGCATTTTTTTCTCTCTCAAGGATCGACACATCAGCCACTCTTATCACATCCTATCTCAAGACTTCATATCAGCAATACCCATACCTCCCAAAACCAGCGGCTAACCCTAATCTCCCTCATCATCACTCAATCTAAAACCCTAAACTCATTCCACTTTCCCTCACCCATTCATCACAATGCCTCCACGAACCATTCCAGCTAGAGCAAAGGGAAAAGGCAAAGGAAAGGAACCAGTTGGTACTTCTCAGCAGCCACCAGACATTCCTCCAAATGCCTTAGACTTGCTTCATCCTGCAATTGCAAATGAGTTTGAGGACTCCTTCAAGACAAGGTTAGTTATGAAACCCCATGTCTTTGATAAAACTGATGTTATTCATCTGCATCTAAATGATGTGGTTGAACTCCTACATGCACAAAGACTTGGGTCATTTTTGTCTACAAAGGATGATTACCATGAGGATTTCATCCGAGCTTTTTATGTTGGCCTACAATCTGGTAGAGGCTATATGTTTAGGTGTTCTATCGGTGTTAGAACATATACTTTTGAAGCTACTGATTGGGAAACAGTGTTTCAAATTCCGTCTTCGTCGCTTAATTTCAAGTCCTGGCATGACCTGCATTTTGATACTGAATTTAACATGAAGGAGTTTACTCCATCTATCTTAAAACTAGACAGACCGCTGAGTGAGGATGAACACGTCACGTCTGGTATGATTAAGAAAACTCCGCGTATTCTTCATTGGATAATCTCACACATTCTGCGTCCGGCAAACAGTGGACATTCTCGGTTGGACAGGGCAAGCATACATCTCCTCTACATTCTGCAAAATAAGGTTCCCTTGAATTGGGCAAATTACTTTGTAAAACGTCTATTTTTTGTGCGCAACAGCTCCAAGAATGTTGCTCTCGGTTATGCTTCTCAAATAATGAAAATTCTTAAGTTTTGGAATGTTGCAATCCCTCTAGTTCCTCTCCTATCTCCATCTGCTGCTCAAGAGTTTGACTCCTCCACTTTATCGCATATGGGATATCGGTGGGACAAGGACCGTAAATGCTTCTACTTCTTTGAAAGAAAATCCAAAACAAGGATCTACAATTTTGATGTGCCTTCTGAACGAATCCATGTTGTTGAAGACCAGCCTGATGAAGAAATGCATAATGCGCATGAAGCAGATGTGCCTCCAGCTGAGGACAATGCTGGTTGGGGTGATTGGGTGCCACGAAGGTGGTCTCCAACCAACTATGTGCCTGAACCTACGGCTCCTCCGTTCTTCGGTGGTACTTCATCTTCAACACCTACTGCGGACATCACTCATATGCTTCAACAAATGGAACTTACCAACAAAGAACGTCATGAAGAGGCACGGCATTGGCATGTACAACAAAATGAGTGGCATAAGGAGCATCGTGACTGGCATGATGAGCATACACGGATGTATCAGAATCAACACTCGTGGCACCTAGACTTGGTTAAGTGGCACCAAGTTTTCTACAATGAAATGTCTGGCTTTATGGACGACTGCCGTGAAAATCCTGGTATTATGGACAGATTTAGAAGTATTGAAGTTCAGGACCGGTTTAGGCACTACTCCTTCATGGGCCAAAATCCAGACACAATGCCTCCTCCTCCGCCTCCGCCAAGCTTCAGAGATCCTGATAGAGATAATGAGGAGTCCTGTGGTGGCCACAATCCCCATTAACCAATCATCATTTCATTTCACTGCATTTCATCTCATGCTGCTCAAGTTTTATTTGAATTGTTGCACAATATATGGTTTAGCTTATGTAATTCTTAAACTCGTTCTACTCCTTAAATGCTTTTGACTTTCTGTTTACCTCTATTGTTATTGCCCTTATTTGTCATTCTTTGTGAGTGATTCTTTACTTTGAAGCTTCCTTCTTTGTGATTGCTAGCTTTTTTATCAATTTTTTTTGCCATGTCCTGCTACAACATGTTGCCTTGATAAACCTGTTTCTTCCTCTTTTTGATGTTGACAAAGGGGGAGAAATGCAGATATGCACAAACTCAGGGGGAGTATCACACATCTTGCCAAAAATTTGCCATCATCAAAAAGGGGGAGTTTGTGAGCAAATTCTTTACTTTGAATAAATTTTGAATGATAGCAAATTGTGTGATCATCATCCAAATGTTGGTTGTGCATTATCTTACATGATTCATTTGTGTTTTTATCCCATTCTATTGTTGCATGACTGTACATAAAGACCCACATTGATACATCTCTTAAAAGAACTCATAAAATCTATTTTGTGTCAGTATGTATCAACACATAATCCTATGCATCGATCCATACAGTATGTTGTAAACCCAAAATTCTTTTGTTCAGTGTGTATCGATCCATATGAGTCATGTATCGATACATGGACAGGCAAAATGCTCTATGGATCGATCCATACAAGCCTTGCATCGATCCATGTTAGTTGAAATGTCCTATGTATCGATACATACGAATTATGTATCGATCCATGTTAGTTGAATTGTCATGTGTATCAATACATACGAATTATGCATCGATCCATGCTTACTTAATTTCCCCAAAAACTCATTAATCTTACAGTATGTATCGATGCATAACCTCATGTATCAATACATAAGTCTATTTTATGTTCTAACAGCTTCTGTTTTACATATATAAGAAATGTTGTGACAGCAGTGAAAGGTACGAATTCGGAGAGGGAAAAACCGTTGAAACACCAATCAAAGGAGTGTGTAGCAGCAGTTGTTTTGAGCAGTTAGAAACCTGAAAAAGACTTCATCTTCTCCATCTTCTCAATCTCTTTTCTTCAAGAACATCAACACATAATCATTCTTGTTCTTCGGATTAAAGGATCAAAGAGATAACGTTCAGCGGTAACGATCAAGGATCTAGCTGAGTTGAAGATTGAAGGGGGTTTCGAGGAAAAACCAATTGGTTTGTCCTTCAAGAACTGGAGTGTTCTTGCGGGTTTATCAGTCACGTTTGCAGAACAGATTCAGCCGCAGCGTTGCGTTTGGAGATCGCGGGATTTCGCAAACAGGTCGTGCAACCGGTGAATTGTTTGCAATTTCGTGCAGGAAAATATTGATCGTGCTCAGATCAAGTGGAGGTTTCATACAAGAAGAAGTTCTTGGGATTTATAATTCTGTCTTTGTATCGTAACCTTGTATCAACGAATTCGGCATTATTGATAATCAAAGTTCTCAATTTCATTTGAAATTGAGAGGGAGACGTACCCACACGCGAGGACGACGTGGGGAACTTCCTTACCAAATCTCTGCGTATCGTATTCTTTTCTTACTTCTCTTTACGTTTCCAACAGTTTCGCAATTTCAGTTAGTGTGTTGTGACTGTACTTTTTGCGATACAGTAGTGGCAAGAAAACTTCTTTAACTAAACTCCACTATTGTTCATCATTGATCACATACACACCAACTGTTTGACAAAACTCTTAGCTTAGTTTTATTCATTGGAATTAGGATTTAGTGATAAGTGCATTCAATTTGATAAGATTCTAGTGTTAATATTTTCTGTCATTCTAATTCAAAATCCAACAACAAATTCGCGTGTCCGGTTTTCTAGTAGCGGTTCATAATAGACGGAAGTCGATTCGGGACTGAAATTTTCCGCTAAGTATCAATAGCTCTGATAAAATTTTAAATCCGTTTATTTTCAAAGAGGTGATCTATTCACCCCCCCCCCCCCCCTTCTCGATCACTAGCCACACCTGTTGGTGTAAGCCCTAGAGGCCAATACTTTTTGGTACTTGTATCGAATTATTTATTAATAATAAAAGGCATTTTCTTTATTATGGTTGATTAATAAAGTCCCTGGAATAGATAGTCCGTTTAATGTATTAAGTGTGACTTAATCATGAGAACACATTAAACATAAGGACACTATTCTTAAAGTATCCGTAGTCGAGCTTTAGTGTGAAGTGGGATAACATTAAAGCATTAAGACTATTATGTTTGTAGACTGATGATCACATCTCATGGATCATGGATAAGGAGTTATCAAGTCATAGGTATGAATATTAGGAGTAATATTTATACCGGATTGACCCGCTATGAGAATACTATATAGAAAGTTATGCAAAGTGTCATAAGTTATTCTCATGGTGATAATAGTGTATTCCACTCTTCGACCTGAAACCACTATGGATCCTGGATGTAGAGTCGAGTGCTTTATTGCTGATCCAACGTTGTCCGTAACTGGATAACCATAAAGACAGTTGATGGGTACTCCACGAAGCATGCTGAGGGACATGAGTGACCTAGATGGAATTTGCCCATCCTGCATAACAGGATAAATGTCTATGGGCCCAATATTGAACTGGACAAGGATGACACGGTCTGTGCCTTGTGTTCGATATAGACATAAGGGCAAAAGGGTAATTATACACATAAGTATTGTCACAAAAGGAATTGTCAGATCACATGACATTTTCGTGTCTTGGGTAGCAGTGATGTGTTGCTAGATACCGCTCACTGTTTATTATGTTAAATGCATGATTTAATATAATTGCCAACGTCACGAAAACCTATAGGGTCACACACAAAGGACGGATTGATGAGAGATGGAGTAACTAAGGAATACCGTAAGGTACGGTGCCCTTAAGTGAATTATAGAACATCGTAAGGTACGGTGTACTTGAGTAGAATACGAAATATGGTAAGGTACCATGGGCTTAAGTGATTTTGGGCATATTATAAGATATGGGCCAAAATACACTTAAGTGGGCTTTTTAGCTTGAAGCCCACACAAGTGGTTCTATAAATAGAACCCTTGTGCAGAAGCATTGGTTGCGGTTGCATTATTTTCGTTTTCTCACTCTCTCTCTCTCACTCAAAGCCTTCATTCGTACCAGCTAGCACTGAGATTGAAGGAATCCGTTCGTATGGACTGAGTAGAGACGTTGTCATCGTTCAACGTTTGTGATCGCTTCGTGGATCTGCATCAAAGGTTTTGATTGTCGCAAGAGATCTGCACCAAAGGTTTCAATCGCCACAAGAGGTAAATATTCTATCACTGATCATGACCATTCGTAAGGATCTCTAAAGGAGAAAATTTTAATTTCCGCTGCGTTTTGGACCGCAATTCTCCTTCAACACCGTCTAACAATCTAGCCTGGTCCTTGCTGTGCCACCTCCGGTCGTGCATATTATGCCAAGGGTATACCACACCATCTATCACTTTGAGCCATCTGAGGGCCCGGACGTGTATGAAAAGATGGATGCTATGAATGATCAGTTTCTTGAGCTTCGTAAGGAACTCAAAACTCTCAGATGGAAGGACCTCTTTGGCAAGTTTGCTGCCGAGCTCTGCCTGGTTCCAAATGTCAAGATCCCTGTAAAGTTCAAAGTGCCTGACTTTGAAAAGTACAAGGTAAATACTTGTCCGCTCAGCCACTTAGTTATGTATGCAAGAAAGATGTCGACTCAGACCGACAATGATCAGCTCCTCATTCATTATTTCCAGGACAGTATGTCCGGTGCCTCCCTGAGATGGTACATGGGTTTGGACAATGCGAACATCCGATCCTTCAATGATCTTGGCGAAGCTTTCGTCAAGCAGTACAAATATAACGTGGATATGGCTCCCGATAGGGATCAATGGAGTACGCCCAGAGGTGGCGAGAACTAGCTGCACAGATTGTGCCTCCGCTGGAAGAAAAAGAGATGACCAAGATCTTCCGATGATTGTCAGCGCTCCTTCTGACTTCACCGAGATGGTGAATATGGGGATGCATTTCGAGGAAGGAGTCAGGGAAGGGTGCCTGACTACAGAAGAAGTCTCTTCTACCAAACGATATGGGGCGTTTGGGAAGAAGAAAGATGGAGAGGCACATGTTGTGACCTCCCATATCAAACCCAGAAGACCCTCTGTGAAGAGGAAGACCGTGCATCCCGCCGGTAATCAGCATCAGGTGGCTCATATAGCACCTATTTTCAGAGAAAACCAGCACTATCAGCATAATAATCAGAATCAGCAACATCAACATCCCCAATATCAACAACAACAGCACCGTCCTCAATAACAGGCCTACCAGCCTCGAAATAACAATCAGACCAGTACCAACCATGATAGGAAGAGGGTCAGTTTTGATCCTATTCCCATGACCTATGTAGAGCTCTATCCTTCGTTGATAGAGAGGAAACTGATTACTCCACCCGATTCACCTGCTATACCTACCAACCCTCAATGGTTGTATAAGCTTAAGCTTCATTTTGTTTAACATTTCGGTGCTCCCGGACATGATGTGGGGAACTGCTACCCGCTGAAGACCAAGGTTCAAGACCTTGTTATGAGCGGTATATTGTTTTTCGAGGACGTAGGTCCTAACGTCAAGAAGAACCCATTGCCCGAGCATGGGAAATCTGCTGTCAACATGGTTCAGGGTTGCCCTGGTAAATATAAAGTCCAAAATGTCAGCCATATCCGACAATCATTGGTTGAGATGCACAGACTGTTGTGTGGATACAATCACTACGAGCACGACCATGACAGATGTCGCGTTTGCACTGTCAATGAGAGAGGATGTCGTCAAGTTAGAAAAGACATCCAAGAAATGTTGGATGAAGGTGTAATTGAAATACTTCAGAATCGCGATGAGGATGATGAAGTCAATGTGATATCGCCAGTATTCAGGATCCCCGAGCCTGTTGTCATCTGATACGATGGCAGCAAGCAGAAGTCTTCTCCTGCTCTCATAATCAAGCCAACTGGCCCTATGCCATATTCTTCTGATAAGGTTGTTCCCTATCGTTACAATGATGTGGCATTGGAAGATGGGAAGGAGGTGCCCCTACCCTCCACCTTTGTTGTTAACATCGCTGACGTCGGCGGCCTGACACGTAGTAGTCACGTTTTCTCGGCTCCGCCAAAACCCCAGGCTGACACGAAAAAGGCTGATGTTGTTGAGTGTGATGTTCGTCCGGTTTGAAATTCTGCTGTTTCTCCGAATCTGACACTTGTTGCTAATAAACCTGCCACCGTTGTAAAAACTCCTATCCCTGCTGGCCAGAATGGCATGATGAAAGAGGATTGCGATGAGATGCTGAGGCTCATCAAGAGGAGTGAATAAAATGTTGTAGATCAGCTTCTACAAACGCCATCAAAGATCTCTGTGATATCTTTGTTATTGAACTCAGAACCACACGGGAAGCTCTATAGAAGGTGTTGGATGTGGCGTATGTAGATCATGATGTCACAATAGAACAATTCGATAGTATTGTTGCAAACATTACTGCTTGTAACAATCTGAGTTTCTGTGATGCTGATCTCCCTGAGGAGGGAAGAGACCATAATTTGGCACTTCACATTTCAATGAACTGTAAAGATGATGCCATGTCTAATGTGCTGGTAGACACTGGATCATCACTAAATATGTTGCCGAAATCCACTCTCACTAGACTGTCATATCAGGGGCCTCCCATGAGGTAGAGTGGAGTGGTGGTAAAAGCGTTCGATGGATCCCGCAAGACTGTGATTGGTGAGGTTGAACTCCCAGTCAAGATTGGACCAAGTGATTTCCAGATCACTTTTCAGGTCACGGATATCCACCCATCATATAGTTGTCTGTTGGCCAGACCATGGATTCACGAATCAGGCGCCGTGACATCCACCGTACACCAGAAATTGAAATTTTTCAAGAACAAAAAGTTGGTGGATATAGGGGGAGAGAAGGCTCTCTTGGTTAGCCATCTGTCTTCTTTTTCTTACATCGATGTTGAGGATGAGGTTGGGACGCCATTCCAAGCCTTGTCTATTGTTGAACCTTCTAAGAAATGAACTTCTTCATTTGCGTCCTACAATGATGCGAAGTTGGCCATTGAGCATGGCACAACTACTAGTTTAGAAAAATGATCAAACTGGAAGACAATAACTCCCGGGCTGGCATAGGGTATTCTTCAGGCACTTTCAACAAGCATGGGTTGTTTCAGAGTGGTGGTTTCATCCCCACCGTCCAAGACGAGGAAGCTGTTGCTGTTGAGGAAGAGGATGCAGAGGAAGATTCTGGCAACTTTGTCATCCCTGGAGGGGTCTGCAATAACTGGGTCGCTATTGATGTTCCAACAGTTGTCCATAAGTCCACGTAATGTTCATCTTGTTTAAAAACCCTTCTCCCATGCCAAAGGGAGGAGTGATGACATTGTTGGCCCATAAATACAATGATATTTCATTCAATAAATTCATGTTAAATGTTTGTTTTTCCAATTATTTTCATTTTTTGCTTTTTTGCATGAAATTGGTGATCACATAAAACCTTAAAAATAAAATAAAATCAATCTTTTCATCTGCATAATGATTTGCCTTGTTTGAATTCTAAAATATCTTTTATATCCAAAATCATTATGCAGGTTGATCAAACCCATTGAACATAATGATCCAACACCATCTCCCAACTTTGAGTTCCCTGTATTTGAGGTCGAAGAAGATGATATTGAAGAAATTCCTGACGAGATTACCCGTCTGCTTGAGCATGAAGAGAAGATCATTCAGCCACATCTTGAGAATCTGGAAACAGTCAACTTGGGGTCTGAAGAGTGCATTCGAGAGGTGAAGATTGGGGCACTCTTGGAAGAATCTATGAAGAAGGGGTTGATTGAGTTGCTACGAGAATACGTCGATGTCTTTGCCTGGTCATATGAAGACATGCCTGGTCTGAATACCGATATCGTGCAACATTTCCTGTCTTTGAAGCCTGAATGCGTGCCTGTGAAGCAGAAGCTCAGAAGAACTCATCTTGATATGGCGGTAAAGATCAAATAAGAAGTTCAGAAGCAAATTGATACGGGGTTTCTGGTGACTTCTACATATCCTCAATGGGTGGCCAATATTGTGCTCGTGCCTAAGAAAGATGGAAAAGTCCGAGTGTGTGTGGACTATAGAGACTTGAATAAAGCTAATCCGAAAGATGATTTTCCTCTACCACACATTGATATGTTGGTAGATAATATAGCTAAATTCAATGTCTTCTCATTCATGGATGGATTTTCTGGATATAATCAGATCAAAATGGAACCCCTGGATATGGAGAAGACAACATTCATCACACCTTGGGGAACTTTATGTTATCGATTGATGCCCTTCGGTTTGAAGAACGCCGGAGCCACGTATCAACGAGCTATGACTACCTTGTTTCATGATATGATGCACAAGGATATCGAGGTATATGTTGACGATATGATTGCTAAGTCTATAACGGAAGTTGAACATGTTGAGCACTTGTTGAAGCTTTTTCAGCGTTTGAGGAAGTATAAGCTTCATCTGAATCCTAACAAGTGTACACTTGGAGTCCGTTCCGGCAAGTTATTGGGCTTCATCGTCAGTGAAAGAGGTATTGAAGTTGACCCTGCCAAGGTCAAAGCAATACAAGAGATGCATGCGCCTAAAACTGAGAAGCAAGTCCGAGGTTTTCTTGGCCGCTTGAATTATATCTCTAGATTTATATCTCACATGACTGCCACATGTGCTCCTATATTCAAGCTCCTCCGGAAAGATAAGTGTCATGATTGGACCGAGGATTTCCATAAGGCCTTTGACAGTATTAAAGAGTATCTGTCCGAGCCTCCGATTTTGTCTCTGCCTGTGGAAGGGAGACCCTTAATCATGTATCTGACAGTTCTTGAAGACTCAATGGGTTGTGTCCTTGGTCAGCAAGACGAATCTGGGAAGAAAGAGTATGCTATCTATTAATTGAGTAATAAGTTCACTGATTGTGAGTCTCGATACTCGATGCTTGAGAAGATATGTTGTGCTTTGGCTTGGGCTGCTAAGCGCTTACGCTAGTATATGTTGAATCACATGACTTGGTTGATATGCAAAATGGATCCAATCAAGTATATCTTTGAGAAGCCTGTTGTAACTGGGAGGATTGCCCGTTGGCAGATGCTGTTGTCTGAGTATGATATTGAGTATCGAGCTCAGAAGGCTATTAAGGGTAGTATCTTGGCTGACCACTTGGCACATCAACCAATTGAGGATTATCAGTCAGTTCAGTATGACTTCCCAGATGAGCAGATTCTGTATTTGAAAATGAAGGATTGTGATGAGCCTACGCTTGATGAAGGGCCAGAACCTGGTTCCCGATGGAGCATGGTGTTTGATGGCGCTGTAAATCAATATGGAAATGGTATTGGGGCAGTAATTATTACTCCTCCGGGCACACATTTTCCTTTTACAGCAAGGCTAACTTTCAAATGCACGAATAATATGGTGGAGTATGAGGCCTGTATTTTGGGATTAGAAGAGTGCATTGATCTTAGGATCAAGCATCTGGATGTTCATGGTGATTTGGCCCTTGTTGTTAATCAAATTAAGGGTGAATGGGAGACGAATCAACCCAGCCTCATCCCATATAGAGATTATGCGAGGAGGATTTCAACGTTCTTTACTGAAGTTGACTTCCACCATATTCCTCGAGATGAGTATCGGATGGTAGATGCTCTTCCTACGCTTGCTTCTATGCTTGTGGTGAGACTCTGGAATGAGGTTCCCAATATCACTGTGACGCGTTTGGATAGACCAACTCATGTATTTGCAGTAGAAGAAGTGAAGGATGATAAACCATGGTATTATGATATCAAGTGTTTTCTCCATAGTCAGATTTACCCTCCTAGAGCATCTGTGAAAGATAGAAAGACTTTGAGGAGATTATCTGGCAGTTTCTACCTTAATGGCGATGTGCTTTATAAGAGAAATTTTGACATGGTTCTGCTCAGATGCGTGGATAGACACGAAGCAGACCTATTGATGACTGAAGTCCATGAGGGTTCATTTGGTACTCATTCCAATGGACATGCCATGGCTAAGAAGATGTTGAGAGCAGGCTACTATTGGTTGACAATGGAGTCTGACTGCTGCAAGTATGTGAAGAAATGTCATAAGTGTCAAATTTATGCGGATAAGATTCATATTCCCCCGACACTTCTAAACGTGATTTCATCACCATGGCCTTTCTCTATGTGGGGAATTGACATGATTGGCATGATAGAGCCGAAAGCATCCAACGGTCACAGATTTATTCTCGTAGCAATTGATTACTTCACCAAATGGGTTGAAGCGACGTCATATGCAAACATGACCAGGCAGGTGGTTATGAATTTTATCAAGAATCAACTGATATGCCATTATGGTGTGCCAGACAAGATCATTACTGATAATGGATCTAACTTGAACAACAAGATGATGAAAGAGCTGTGTAGCGAGTTCAAGATAGCACATCATAATTCTTCTCCCTATAGACCCAAGATGAATGGGGTTGTTGAAGCCGCTAATAAGAACATCAAGAAGATTATCCAGAAGATGGTTGTTACGTACAAAGATTGGCATGAGATGCTGCCATTTGTTTTGCATGGATATCGTACATCTGTCCGCACTTCAACAGGGGCAACCCCTTTCTCCCTTGTTTACGGCATGGAGGCTGTGCTCCCAGTAGAGGTGGAGATCCCATCAATGAGATTCTTGATGGAAGCCAAGTTGACTGAGACTGAATGGGTTTAGAGTCGTTATGACCAGTTGATCTTAATTGAAGAGAAGAGATTGACCGCCATGTGCCATGGTCAGTTGTATCAACAAAGGATGAAGAAAGCCTTTGGTAAGAAGGTCAAGCCTCGTGTGTTCCGAGAAGGTGACCTCGTGCTCAATAAAGTTTTGTCTTTCGCGCCCGATTCCAGGGGCAAGTGGACTCCAAACTATGAAGGTCCATACGTTGTTAAGAGAGCCTTTTCAGGCGGTGCTTTGATGCTTACAACTATGGATGGAGAGGATTTCACTCGTCCTGTGAATTCAGATGTAGTCAAGAAATACTTCGCCTAAAATAAAAACAGAATAGCTCGCTAAGTTGAAAACCCAAAAGGGCAGCTTAGGCAAAAATGAGCGTCTCGGTGGATTGAAAACCCGAAAGGGTGATCCAGGAAAAAGTTAGAGACATAAAAAAGGAATATATGTATCCTGCTAGATTGAGTACCTCACCCTGGGGCAATCTAGGCAAAAATTAGGGATTTGGCAAGTAACTGCATCCTGACAAGACTTTGTTCTATAGTTGTCATCTGTCAAGGAATTTCGCTCAGTCATCGTCAACTGAAGCTTCAAATACATGGGATTCAGAGTTGGTGGAGAAATGGTCATTATGTTCAATATAGCCCTTTTCCAATATATATCACCAATTTCAAATTTGTAAATATCCATGGAGTCTTGCCATTTGCAGACTACCATTCCATCAAATAAATTTGAGCCTTTATCCAATTCTTTGCACTCTTATTTGTTTCAGTTCCACAAATATGTGCATGTTTTAATTTATAAAATATCATTGTTTTAAATAAGTAAAACTTTCATAATTTGTTTTTAAACAAAGTGAACATTCACAATGACAAAAAGGATAATTGGGACACCTTCAGTGCTTTCCCAGGGATAGTATGATCTCCAAAAGGGTAAGACATTTGTTCATATTTCTAACATCCCACCAAATCCCCAGAGAGATTGGAGTTTCATCTCAATCTTCTAGCTCATCAGTGAGGCTGGATCTATCATTTGTGTTATCAATTATATGGTTGTCATCCCTTGTGCGGACTGACCTAAAATGCCTTATAAATTGATAAATGGACATGCTATCTTTTAAAGGAAGTTGGTATTCCCTCATTCAGATTGGATTTCTCCTGCAGAGTGAGCGAAAATCCCCGGCACGAGTGGGATTCTCCTTAATTTGGTTTATAGTTTTCCCCCATGGATTCACCTACATTAATCTCTAGCAGGTCTGGCTTTGCTCATCCTCAGCAGGGTTGATCCCATTTAACCCCTCAGTACGGTCATCAGCAGTGTTTCCCCAGTGGAGTTGTCTGGTCAGAGCCTTTTTGGAATTTTTCCTCCTGAGCAGAGTGGATGACGGAAATGTTTATTTTCTATCCCCAACAGAGTGGTGTTTCTCTCCTCCTCAGTAGAGATTGTTTCTCCAACAGTGCGAGGAAATGTGTTGGTTTTGGAACTTTTGATTTGGTAGTTATTCCACAAAGAGTTTCATATCTCTCTCCTTGATAATTTCCCCTCCCATTAGAATTGTTTCTACGGAGGATATTATCCGTGTTTAGCCTCCTCACCCGAGACTTTGCTTGATTGCAGTTTGGCGTTGGAATTTCTGAGGAAGACGTGTTGATTCCTTTCCCATCAGAGTGATTGGTTCCCTTTCTCCTTAGCAGAGATATTTCCTTCTGTGATTAAAAGTGAATTTTTGTTGGATGTGCTTCTGTGTGGCGGTTGTTCCCCACAGAATTCTACATCACCTCCTGATAAGATCCCCAGTAGTCGCTTCTCTGACTGATCTTATCCCTGTTCTCTGCGTACTATTGGAAGATCCCTAGTAGTGGTGATTGTGATCCCTTGTTTGTTCCCAACAGTGTTCTCTAATCCTTGGTGATCCCCTAGCAGTAGTCTTTGTTCCCCTGCAGAGATTGGTGTTTCCTGGTATCTGTTGTCCCCCCATCAGATTGGGAGTCTCCCCAGCGGGCCTGGCTATCTCTTTCGAGATGTAGTACCGGATGTTTGTCCATTGATTCTTGGACCTGGTTGTGTTAGATATGTCTGTTTGTCAGCATCAATCATACATAAACCACGCATATACATGCATAATTATAACATTCGGATATTCATGTTGCATTCTTTGCCATATATCTTTGTTTGTTATCTCCTGCTATTCGGTGATATATATTTCTCCAAGCAGATGTTTGTGTCTGATCTCTCCATATAGAGTCAGCCCCATAGGCAGAAAGTGTCTACCCTTTTCTTCTATACTCCCCACTGAGTTATGTCCTCGTGGATGATCATTATTTCTGTTTCCTCCCAAAACATGTACTAGGATGGAATTTTTCCCCTGAGTTATACCCTCATTGGATTGAATCTTATTTCGTTGTGTCTCTCTAGTCCGTTCCTAGATTGACTCCCCTTGTTTTTTCCCTTTGAATTTCCCCATGGTTTAGATGAATAATTGCTCAGTAACTAGTAATTGTCCATCTTTTCCCCGGTGGAATTTTTGGGCCTTCTACCCAGTAACCGGTAGTTATAAGTCCTATCTGTGTGGTTTTCCTACCCTCATACCGGTAGTTGTAAACCCTATTTTATCCCCTTGCAGAGTTAACCCTGATTTTGTTCATCCTAACCGATGGCGGTTACTCTCTTCGTTGGTTTTCTACCCAGTAACTGGTAGATGTAATCCTCTCTTTGTTGGTTATCTTTATTAAATTTTCGGTATCGATTTGCCTTCACCTTTTGAGTATATCTCCCAGTAACCGGTGATATATCTCTTGGATAATTGCTCTGATAAAGCAATGTACCCCCAGCGAGTCATCTTTCTTTTACCCTTGTTTGGTAATGATCGTTTCTCCCCTTTGTTTGGTCATCATTTTATACCCAGTATTTGGTATCTCGATGTCCTTTCTTTTCGGTCGATTTATCCTTTATTAACCCAGTAACCGGTTGCGGATGATCTTCCATGCGAGTATGTTATCTACGTTCTGACGGTAATAGATAACATATCTCATGCGCTCTTCAGTCGAAGTTTTCTTCTTCCCCAGTCAAGTAAGATTCGTATTTCCTTATGGAATCGAATGCCCATCCTGTAATCGAGTTTGCTTTTTCAGCCCTCCTTTCGGATGATGAGTGTTTTGGAAACATTCCCCAATTCACGCCTTGGTTGGTCACCTATTATATACCCAGTAACCGGTATCCCTGGTGTTCCTTCCCTCCTGCTACCTATTATAACTTTTGTCCCCTATGGAGTCAGATTTTCCTGAGTTGAAATATACCTTTTTAGGTACTCCTCAGATGTTTTGAATGATTGATATCTCTCACCCTTATACCGGTCTTAGATATTCATTCTCCCCGAGCGTGTTATTCTCTCACCCTTATACCGGTGTGTTGATCACATGTCTCCTTGATCTTATTACCCAGTAACCGGTAATACCTCATTTTGTTATTTTCTCAGTTGAGTCCTCTTTGGACATTCCCCACCTGAGTCCGGATTTTTGTCCGAAGTATCCTTTGTGGATAGTTTTGCTGTATTAGAATATTCCCCAATACATGAATCATTGCGTCAGATCGAGTCTTTCCATTGATTTATTTTTCATGGAATCCCTTCGTGTCTCTCAGCAATTTCAAGTCGTGACCTGCTCACGCATTTTCCCCCTTTACTCCCCAGAGTCTTTGTCCCACTTATGAGTGTATTACTCATATGGATTTTCAGTTTCTTCTGATTTCTTTTTTCTTTGTGGACATATATCCCCACAGAGTATTAACTTTTGCATACATAGATTCGCATCATGAGGTCTCTTAGGGACCAAAATTCGTCTCTTTGTTATTATTTAATCCCATTCTACCTCGTCGAGACGAAGATTTTAACCTTCATATCTCCGGCTAGAATGATCTTAAATAGGGCCATCTGTAAGACCCTAATTTTGACCCTAAGATCCCTCATGGCATCATATCATTGCAATTTGCATTTGCCTCAAGGATCATAGCATCTTGGCTCCTTAACCCTAGGGTGGAACTTTTGTGAGTTGGTTTGAGACCACCAAGCATGCTTGAATTGTATATTATTGCTTTTCTTATTTTTGTTTACTAACCAAAAGCATAAAAATATGTCACTAACATCTTTTGTTTTGTAGCTTGAGCAATCATAAGATCTAATGCTCCTAGGAGACCCCTATGTTCATTGATGTGGCCAGATGAAGATGAAAGCAAGCATGACAATGGTTCACAAAGCTCTAGTTCATCATATATTCCTCCCAAGTGTCTCAATTTTCCAATTTGATCAAAGCAAACCAAAGGGCTTGGGGATTGTTTCACAAGGAAACCCTAATTCATCTGTTCATCAATTGTGCCTTGCTCAGGAAGCAACCTCAACCCATGATCAAATACAATCAAGGGAAGTTCTTCCACTCATCATTTCATGCACATTTGAGCTTATTTGAGTGTCCTAAATCATCAATGCATCAGGATTTGAGGTATGAACTTGAGAAGTTGATCAGTCAATTCATCTAACTATTTCAAAATCCACTAAGACCTAACTTATAATGTGTTTGTCAAATGAAGATGGCCCCAAGAGCAAACATGTTCTTAAGAACCATATTAACAACTTTCATGTTCATCAAAAATTGATTTGAATCTTGGAAGGTCATCATCCATTTCAAAACATTATAGGTCATTTTGACTGAAACCCTAATTTTGGGTCAACTTCCCAAGGACCTAACTCACACATTTTTTATGATTTTGAGGTGGGATCAAATGCATTGGAAAGTTTACGATGTCTAATTCATTTGTTATGTTGAACAAATTTTCATAATCCTAAAATAAATACATGTGATAATGCAAAACATTATAGGTCACTTTGGACCAAAGGCATTGAAATGTGAAAGCCTCCAACTTCAAGTGCCCATAACTTTCTCATCAAAAATCCAAATTATGCAAACTTCGAGTCCAAATTGATTTACTTGAAAAGATCTACAACTTTAATTTTGATGGTTTTTCCATTTAAAGCTTGCATCATTGGAACATAAGGGCTTGAAGTTGATCATTTTTGGAAATTTTCACATGCACATGTTTTGCACCTTGAACTTTATGACCAATTTTCATTAATTTCCCAATTCCAAATGAAGTTTTGTTCAACATAGAAATTGATCCTCATGTCAAGACATTTCCAACCATTACTTACAAGGCCATGTTTTATTTTTGGAAGTGGCATTTTCGAAGAGGGGAATATTTTGGTACATTTATGGAAACTTGACTCAAACTCATTGCACACTCCAATTACCTCACATCTGCACGTCCATTTCAGATCAAATTGACTTCAGCTTGTCATTCCAATAGGATTTGGGACCTCCATGCCCCTATACAGGCCCATGCGTGGAGGCCCTCTCCATTCATGCACATGAAATGCTCATGCTTGTCTTTGCCTTTTGCTATAAATAAGTGTGATAGGCTTTATTATTCCGCAACCTGAAGGCGCCTGTTATGCTGAAAGATTCACTCCCTAACCATACCTAAAGGAATTCACTCTTTCAATTCAAAATTTCAGATCTGATTTTCAACTACATTGGTTGATTATCAGACTTAAAATTCCTTGGCCTTGTTTCACCTTCATCTCTAGATCACACTGCAATCAATAGCTAAGAGGAATTGTGCTCCATAGATCCACATTTCAGAGGTGGATGTTCAAACTTTTCTTCTTCCAAACTCACTAATTGTAGTTTGTTTCTTGAATTTATTGGTTTGGCTGAAGTTCTCTCATCAGAGGCAATTGAATTATGCTTTTAATTTCGAAAATCCATTGAGCTCAAGTTGAACACCATTATTTTCCACCTCTGATTTCTCTTTCCATGGAAGTCTAGAGTGAGAATAAATGGTACAGGGGTGATGTACATCACCCAGGCTTTCCATTGATGTATAGATCGCTTCATTTGGTGAAGATTTTTTGTCTACAACTCTCTCCGGAATCCCAGGTCTCGCCGGAGAAGACGGTGGTGTATACTGTAACACCCCGATAAAAATAAGATAATTATTTAAAATAAGTTAATAATATATTTATTAATTTAATTAAATAATTGGATTATTATTATTGGAATTATTATTATTGGAATATAATGTTGGAATCAGTAAAAAGAGTCCCATTTGGCAAAAAGAGGTTTTCACGTGAATACAGAAAAATGACTGAAAAGTGG